>NW_022103898.1:573026-579834 GCF_000313985.2 Echinops telfairi | reverse complement strand
CTCCCTCGGCCCCCCGCCTGCCCAGCGCGGCGGGCCCGCGCCCTGTGGCGCTCCGGGCCGGCCAGCTGGACCTCGCTGCCCTAGGCACTTGGTGCCGCCGGTACCTCCGTCTGCCGCCAGGCGCGGACCAGGCCCCCTGGACCCCGGGGGAGGTGGGCCCTCGGTCTGGCCTCTGGAATATCACATTGGAAGGGGAAATGGAGGGGACGCTGAGGGCTAGAGAGGAGCCTTCCACGTGGGGCGGGGCTCGCGCCTTGACCGCGGACACAGGCTGTGGGGGCTTGAGGGGTGCAGGGGCGTGGAAGAACGGGGTGGGGTGCAGAAGCTACAGGGAAACTGGTAAGGGTGTGCTCAGCGGTCAAGTGGGGGACTGTGAGGGGTGCTCCGAGGTTCTAGGGAGGACAGCAAGGGGAAGGGGTCATAGGTTGTGGGGGCAGGGAGGGGGCTCAGAGGTTGTGGGGGGTCAGGCAGAATAGGGGCCAGAGATGGGCCAGGGAGGGGAGGGGGTCAGAGGTCGGGGAGCACAGGCAGGGGTCCCAGGCATGGGGCAGACCAGTATACAGAGGGAGGCAGAGGCCTCCCTGGATGTGGTGAGACCCATGGTGGGTTCTGGGGGTCACTGGCAGTGCAGTGGTCTATGTAGGGCACATCAGACCCAACAGGCAGCAAGGCTACCTTAGGAGGCACTCAGGCCACAGGGCACCCAGGTGTGGGGTCCAGAGCCTGCCTAGGGAGCACAGGTGGAGGTGAGGGCCAAGGCAGTGTCCTGCAGCTTTCCAGAGACCTCTGCTGACCTCTCACCTTCCAGGACCCCCAGGGCCCAGTGATGCCCGACCTGGTGGTAGAGCCCAGCAAAGGAGGTCCTGGGCACTGGCATGTCATGGAGGACATTGTGCTGGCCAGAAGTCACCCATACAGGCTAACGCGCCCCTGGGCTTGAGTAAGGAGAGGGAGCAAGCCCCAGCAGGAAATGCTTATGTGCAGACATGTCCTCATGAGGTAGAGAGGCACCCAGTAAGGCTTCGAGGTCACAGTCGATCAGAATGGAGTATAAACCTGTTCCATGGCACAGATACACAGGAGGGCCTTAAGTCACAGGTGCAGGCCCACTTGTACTGATGTGCGCAGTAGGGTGTCAAGCTATGGTGCACAGACCCAATCAGTGTCACAGATGCACAGTGACATGCTGAATCACAGGAGCTTAGATACGGGGTGCAGACCCACTCAGTGTCATGGACATACATAGCAGGGTACCGAGTCAAAAACGCACAGATACGGGTGTGGACCCACTTCGTATTCACTCATGCACACAGTAGGGCATTGAGTCATAAGTGCTCAGTTATAGGATGTGGACCCGCTCGGTGTCACAGACACACACACAGTAGGACGTCGAGTCACAAGCGCTCATGTACGGGGTGTGGACCCACTTGGCAGTCACTGGTGCACATAGTAGGGTGTCAAGTGACTGGTGCTCAGATATGAGCTGTAGACCAGTTTGGGCACACAGTAGGATGTCAAGGTCACTGGCAAACAGGTACGGGATGTGGACCTGCTTGATGTCAGATGTGCACAAGGGACAGATTTATTTATTGATGGACATGTGGAGATGGGCCCACCAGCCCTCTTACTGACAGCCTGATGCCCAAGGTGGACACCCACAGGTGCCCGTGGCCCATGGGGTTGGTGGAGGGGGGCTTGTCTGTTTTCAAGCCCGCCTTCCCCAGGCACAGATGAGCTCCAGGTGCCCAGGCTGGGGTGGGGCTCTGAGGAAGGTGCCCCATGACACTTGTATCACAGAAGTGGGATAAGGTATCCCCACCGTTGAGACAGCTCAGCCGAGGGGCCGAGCCAGAGAGGTAGCCTGTGTGCCAAGGACTCGACCTGTGGACGCTCCTGGGTGGCTATGATGCTGAGCGCTTTCATCAGTGCGTCCAGCCTTACACAGACTGGGAAGACCAGCCGGGTGCTCGACTTCAGCCCATGACAGCCTGCACCCTACGGATCCGCCACAGGAATGGTGCGTGACCTAGCCCCAGTTCACTCCACAGTCAGGTGACTGGGCAGCAGCTGAGCAATGTGGACCCTCAAGGTGGGGGCTGAGACAGCTTTGTCCTAAAATCGTGGGGTCCCAGTGCTGCAAGTGCTCCCTGACATATGTAGCCTGGACACCTCCGTCCCACGGCCCCTCCTGGTGCAGGCTTTCCATCTCAGCCCTCTGCCATCCTTCATGGAAAATGCAAACGCCGAGGACGGGGTTCAGGATCGAAGGGCCATGGGCCCCAGCAGCTCCCGCCACCTAGGTGTGCTCCCACCCTCCAGCTTTCTGGAAACCCTGCGCCCGCCCTGCCTGTTGGTGGAGTCACTGCAGAGTGAGCTGTGCCTTCCGGTTTGGTCCATGCTGGGACGCTCACCACAGCCAGCTCATGAAGCCAGACAGGGGAGGCCTGGGAGCACTGGCCACTCAGGCACCAGCCACTGGGGCTCTGGCTGACTGGACCCACTTGAAGCCTCTGTCCAGGTAGGCTGGGCCACATCTTCACCAGGCCTGTGGACAGGCCACCCCCAGGCTCAGCCTCCCTGCACTGGTCTATGGGTTGAGTCATCGCAGCAGGGAGGAGATGGGGAAGGCTTGAGGCAGAGATCCTCTCTGTCCACACCTGCACAGGGGTGACCACCTGTGCATCCTACTGCTGTGCAACCCCGGTTAGCAAATGCGGATGGCTCTCCCAGGCTGCAGGGCCCACATCCAACGGGCCACAGGACCCCAGGCTTCCGTCCCCTCTTCAAAGCCACCAGCCTGGCACCTCCTTCCTCTCCAGCTCCGACTGCCTCTGGGCCACCTCTGCCCAGTCGCTTTCCCCATGGAGGGGCACATGCAGGGTTCCAGGATTAGATGCTGCCCCTGGGGCCATGGGAGCCCTGGTGGTGTCATGGTTACACATTAGGCTGCTAACTGCAAAGCCCACAGTGTGAAACCACCAGCCGTTCCTTGGGAGAAAGGGAGGCCTTCTACTCCCCTAAAGTTACAGTCTGGGAAACTCAAAGGGGCAGTTCTACCCTGTCCTGTAGGGTCAGTGGACTCACTGGCAGAGTCTGGTGTTTGGTTGGTCCCTGTGGCCATAGTTCACCGGTGGCATTGTTATTAGCAGGGTTAGGGCTGGTGGTGGGTGGTGGCATGAGATGAGGGGTACGCACTGGCCTGGGGAGGGCCTTGACTGTCCCACCCCCTGTAGAGAAAGGGCACAGACTGGGGACCCATGATATTGGAGGGCAGCTTCGCCAACACCCGGAGAATCTGCAGGCCAGGGGAAGGGATGTTCCTGGGCTAGATCCTATGCAGGGGATGTTGGGGGAACCCAGAGGCCAGTTGGGATGTCACTTTAGCCCCACAGCTCAGCTGGCTCTGCTCTGTAGCAATCCTCTGGGTGACACTGGCAGTTGGCAACCCATGCCTCAGCTGGTGCAGCCTGCAGGGCCCAGGACCTCTCAGCAGACAGGGCTGTGGGGGGCAGAGCCACCTGCGTTTGGGTCCAGGCAGGACTCACTCCACAGAGGCTGATGGTGTTTCTCACCAGCATGCTCCCTGGGGAACCCCAAGTGGGCAAAAGCCCCCGAGACAGGACCCTTAGCTGCCTGAGAGCCTGACAGCAGTCTGCTCCCCACTCTCTCTCCCAGAGTGGGGCCCAGCACCCCAGGGCCTGCACCCAGCTTAGAACCTGTGCTGAGCCGGCATCCCCCAGGCCTCCACCACACTTTCTCAGGTCAGGAGGGCTCTGTGTGCCCCTCCGCTGTGCTGTCTGCTGCTGTTCCCAGCAGCCCCGTCTGGAAAGACCCTAGAGCTGGGCTCCTCACCTGCAGTATCCTTGCAAAACCTGTCACTGTCCTCAACTCAGTAGAGGAGGAAACTGAGGGTCAGAGCAGCAGACTCAAGACTGGCCCTCTGCCTGCTGCAATCAAACAAAAGGTAGCGAGCACGCCAACCCAGGGGTGCACCGCGAACCCCCTGCACTCCATCCCTTGCTGGCAAGGCGGGACCCCACTTCCATGCAGGTACCTGGTTGTGCAAAGAAGTGCTTCGTCCTCAAGCCAGGCACTCCCCCTGCGTCCACACTGTGTCCTGCAGTGCTAAAGGGCAGAGGCAGGCCAGCAGAGCCCCGGAGTAAGGACCCCGTCTGGCTTCCTGGAGTGGCTGTGGGACAGATTCTTGAATAAATGCTGTTTTCTCAACCGAGTGCTGGCTCTTTGTGTCTGGCATGCCGCCCTCTGAGTCCCTGCCCCGATGGGGAACGAGGCCACTGGTACTGGGGGGTACCCTCTCACCCTGCCCCAGGCCTGGCCTGCCCTAGTCTCTGCACCACCACCACCTGCACTGAACAAGTCCCATCCACATCAACAGGTTCCCGTACTACCACAAAGTGATGTGACCTGCCTTCAGCCTCTTCCTGCCAGGCAGCCTCTGAGTCCAACCCTGTACAGCCCTTCAGCTGCCTGGGGGTAGTGATGGCAGCCTGGAACTTCACCCTAGGTCCTAGTGACGGGTGGGGGACACAAGGGGTGGGTGGGTTTGACACTGTGCTGGGGCCGGGGCGGAGCCGCCGGTGGGGGGGTCAGAGTGGGATCCACAATGATGCTGTCTGCCACATGGGACAAGTGCCGTTGGATCTATGCTTTCTGCAGGCTGCAGGCATTGGGGGCGAGGGACAGATGGGGAGTGGCACTTTGGTACCCACAGGCCTCATGTCCCACGGGCAATGAGCTGAGGGGGGAGGAGGCGGGCGCCTGAGCAGACCCTACCCTAGGCTTCTGGGGCATTGAAGGGGTTCTCAGCTGGGGGCCGTGGAGCATGATGTACTGGGGGCAGGGCCGCACCAGGGAGGGCTATGTGTGTCAGGAAGTTAAAATAGGACGTTTTCCTAGAACCTGGTCAGAGACTAGGACCCTTCAAGGTTGGTGTGCCTTCCTCGGTCAGGTCTCGCTAGGGGTCTGATAGGGACACTTGGAGAAAGTAGCCCAAGCAGGGCGGGGTGATGGTACGTGCTCAACCAGTGGTGGGACTGCCCCCTAGCACTGGGTCCCGGAATGGGCGTGGCAGCTTCTAACCCTCACTGCACCCCAGCTTTGCTGCTGGGTGAGCTTTCACACCGCAGTGTGTGGAACCAGGGCTATAGGGGTTCTGCGCAGGGCTCATGGGGGCCGCTGGAAGGAGCAGGTGCGCTTGGGGAGGGGTCTGTGCAGGAAAGCGGATGAGGCTTCACAGTGCTCTCCGGCCACTCCCCCTCCGCAACCCCGCCCCAAATCCCAGCCTCACTCTTGGGCCTGCCTCCAGCACCCGGCTCAGTATGTTCCAAGACCTATCCCGCCCCCCTGGACCCCACCTCCTCCATGGGCCCACCCTCCACTAACTCCCTGGGCTGTCCCCGCCCAGCCCCAGCTCCTCCAAGTCCACCTCAGCCCTTCCACTGGACCTGCCCCCAGCATCTCCCAGCCCCTTCCTGGCCCTGCCTCCGGACCACCCATACACACCCGCCCCCACCCGTGTCTCCTCTTTGAACCCCCTCCCCAGCCCCCACCCGTGTCTCCTCTCTGCCCCCAGAGGAACCCATTTACTGTTACACCCCGCACAACTTCACCCGCGACCAGGCGCTGTACGCCCGCGGCTACTGCTGGACGGAGCTGCGGGACGCGCTGCCCGGCGTGGACGCCAGCCTGTGGCCCTCGCTCTTCGAGCACAAGTTCCTGCCCTACGCGCTGCTGGCCTTCGCCGCCATCATGTACGTGCCCGCGCTGGGCTGGGAGTTCCTGGCGTCGACGCGCCTGACGTCCGAGCTCAACTTCTTGCTTCAGGAGATCGACAACTGCTACCACCGCGCAGCCGAGGGCCGGGCGCCCAAGATCGAGAAGCAGATCCAGTCCAAGGGCCCGGGCATCACGGAGCGCGAGAAGCGCGAGATCATCGAGAACGCCGAGAAGGACAAGAGCCCCGAGCAGAACCTCTTCGAGAAGTACCTGGAGCGGCGCGGGCGCAGCAACTTCCTGGCCAAGCTCTACCTGGCGCGGCACGTGCTCATCCTGCTGCTCAGCGCCGTGCCCATCTCCTACCTGTGCACCTACTATGCCACGCAAAAGCAGAACGAGTTCACGTGCGCGCTGGGCGCCTCGCCCGACGGGCCGCCGGGGGGCGCGGGCCCCGGGCCGGCCGTGCGTGTCAGCTGCAAGCTGCCCTCGGTGCAGCTGCAGCGCATCATCGCGGGCGTGGACATTGTCCTCCTGTGCTTCATGAACCTCATCATCCTGGTCAACCTCATCCACCTCTTCATCTTCCGCAAAAGCAACTTCATCTTCGACAAGCTGCACAAGGTGGGCATCAAGACGCGCCGCCAGTGGCGCCGCTCGCAGTTCTGCGACATCAACATCCTCGCCATGTTCTGCAACGAGAACCGCGACCACATCAAGTCGCTTAACCGGCTGGACTTCATCACCAATGAGAGCGACCTCATGTACGACAACGTGGTGCGGCAGCTGCTGGCCGCCTTGGCGCAGTCCAACCACGACACCACGCCCACCGTGCGCGACTCGGGCGTGCAGACGGTGGACCCCAGCGCCAACCCCGCCGAGCCCGACGGCGCTGCCGAGCCGCCCGTGGTCAAGCGGCCACGCAAGAAGATGAAGTGGATCCCCTCCAGCAACCCGCTGCCGCAGCCCTTCAAGGAGCCGCTGGCCATCATGCGCGTGGAGAACAGCAAGGCCGACAAGCCCAAGCCAGTGCGCAGGAAGACGGCCACGGACGCGCTCATCGCGCCGCTCCTCG
>NW_022103898.1:569470-572723 GCF_000313985.2 Echinops telfairi | reverse complement strand
GCCCGAGGCCACCCCCGCCCCCGCTGCCGCCGCCGCCCTGCCCGCCTCCCGGAGCCAGGAGGGGGGCTTCCTTTCGCAGGGAGAGGAGTGTGCGCTGGGCCTGGCCCCCGCACCCACCAAAGGTAGGGGGCCGCAGCGAGGGGCGGGCTGGCCCGGGCGGAGGAGTTGGCCCCAGTGCCCTGGGCACCTGGGAACGAGGTTCGGGGTTTCACCAGCTACCTCAGCCCCAATAGGAGGTGGGGCAGGGGCAAGGGGTTCATCTACTGGGTGAATGAATGGCCAGCAGGGAAGAGGGGAGGTCCTGGGTGTAGGAGGAGCGGGAGGGGAAGGAGAGATAAGGTCGGGTCGCAGGAGCCTCACCTCTGGGCCCCCCTCACCCTGTCTGTGCTCAAGGCACGTGCGCTGTGGACAGGGCAGGGATACGGCCCAGGGGACACACCGGCCAACTGGGGCACACCCGTGACACACACACCTTCTCGCCACTTCCAGACACCCCACATCCACTCCCGGAAAAGGAGCTGCCCTTCCCAGCAGAGGCACCCCTGGCCGGGCTCCCCGCTGGCGGCCCCTTCCACGTCTGCTCGCCACATCCGGCTCCTGCCGCGACCCCGCTGTCCCCAGCCGGCCTGGGCAAGGCTGAGCCCCTGACCATCCTGAGTCGAAACGCCACCCACCCTCTTCTGCACATCGGCACGCTGTATGAGGCCAGGGAGGAAGAGGGAGGACACCCCTGCGCAGCCCCGGACATGGGCGAGCTCCTGGCTGTGCCCACCCCCCAGCAGATCCTTATCGCAGCCTTCGATGAGCCCAGGACGGTCGTGAGTAGGGTGGAGTTCTGAGGGAAGGACCACCAACCCCCCCACCCCACCCCCAGGACCCTGCCCCACCGCTGCACGCATCCGTTGCCCACCCCCACGACTGTCCAAATGCAGGGGCTCGGCACCTCCGGAGCTCAGAGTTCGACTGCAGCCGGCGCCCACCCAGGGGTCGTCCTCGGGCTCTGGCTGGGTGGGCAGGCTGGGGCGCAGCAGAGCCCCCAACCACCGTAGCCTGAGGCTGCAAGAGGAAACGTTTATTTTTTTAGTCTATTTGGTCCCAGGCCTGGGAAGCAAGGGCCTTTCTGTGATCCGGACCTGGCCACAGCCCAGTGTCGCAGCTCAGGGGCACACCCCCGACAGGGACCAGGGTCGTCCGGGGTGGGGGGCTGCGCCACTCTCGGCGCTTGGACCTCCATGCACTTTCTTCTTGTAAGCTGACATACACGTATTTTATTTTGTTATGACTGTGGGCAGTGGTTATACTTGTCATTAGACTTGAGCCTGAGCAGCAGGTCGGTGTGTGTGAACGTAACAGGCGTGTGAGCGAGTGTGTGAGTGTGAGTGCTTCCAGGCCTGAAGGGGTCCAATGCAATAACCCATCCCCCTGCTGGGTCCCCAGCCCTGCCTCGCCCCGGAGCCAAGGCCAAGCCATGGCTCTGCCTGTTACCTCAGCTACGGGGCCACATGACCACATCCTGACACGGTAGCACTGAATATACAAATAAACCGTATTCTAATACCTGCCTGTCATCCTGTGTTCCACCCCCACCCTGACTGCCTGTGCCCCAGGAGCCCTGAGGGTCAGACACGTGGGTGGGTCTGAGGTCTGGTGGGAGTGAGGCAGGCACACTCAGGCTCGCCCTGGGGCTGAGATCTGGGCTAGGTTCACACTCGTCATCGACAGGGGCTGACAATTCCATGCCACCTGCCCCAGGAGCTCCCACGCTGTGGGGAGCCTGCACATGCCCCCACCCTCTCAAGCCAGTTTGCTCTGTTGTCTTCTCTGTGGGAGGGATGCTGCAGCAGGGGACTGGGCTGGTGACCCTGCAGACTCCTTGGAGGAAGGACCTTTGAATGGTCTCTGGGGCTCCCCATGGGATATGGGGCCACAGGGGGTACAGCAGAGATGTGTCTAAGTGCAGGGAGGGGCACCTGAGCTCAGGGTTTGGCGGAGGTGAAGCTGAGCAGAGGGGGGGGTGGGTGCTACATGCAGCTCACAGGTGAGGTACAGGTGGCCAGGGGCCTAGATGCAAGCTCCCAGGAGGGCTGCACCTGGGTGGCTGGAAGCAGACTAGGTGAATCAGAATAATGGGTATGGGGCGGGTATGCCCCAACCTAGTGGAGACCCACTCCAGGGTCCCCTCCCAAGCCAGTCCCAGGCGCACAGCTGCCTGTACACATTGATGGGAGAGCATGTGCAGGCCCCTACTGACACCACATCCCCTCCTGTGCCCTGTACTCTCTCCCCTGCGCCAGGGCGGGCACGACAAGGAAAGGGACCCCACAGCCCACACAAAGCCCACTAGGAACCTCCGTCCTTTGGAGGCCCTTCCCCCTGGCAGCAGCAGCCAGGACAGTGGCAAAGGGGGCCTCAGGCCTCCAGTTCATCGCACGGCCCATCCAGGGCCAGGATGTAGTTAGCTGGGGTGCTGCTGGCCAGCTGGGGAAGCCAGCTGCCATGTGACCCTGCCCACTCAGGATCCTGAGGACTGGACCAGGCCACTATCCCTGACTGATCCGGGGTCACTGACTCACCCCCAACCCTTTGCCTCCCACCCAACTGCCCATGCTTGGTGGTGGCTCAGCTGGGCTTACATCCCCCCATCTGCCTGCCTCAGGGCCAGCCCCTAGCCACCCATGGATAGGACCATGGGTGCCTGTCACCTGCAGTGCAGCATAAGTTCTGGTGGCTCTGCCAGGCCTTGGGGGCCACACTGTGTGTCCAGCCCCTGTGCATGCACCTCCTAGCATAGCCTTGGCTCCCAGCTCACTGGATTGAAGACCACCAGCCCAGGTTCCTGCCCACTCTGGGGTCCCGCATCTGTGGGGCCCATTTGATTCATCAACGCTCACCGCCTGCTGTGCCCACAACAGTCCATCCCTTCCTCAGTGCCCACCCTGGTCAGGGCTCTCTTGCCCCTGCTGACCCCACTCCACTCCGGCCTCCCCCTGCCTCTCCCCACCCCTACTTAGCTGGGGGGGAGCAGGGGAGCCTCCCTGGCACACAGCTCCCCCAACCACCAGAGGTGGGTTTGACTTTGAATAACAATACCACCACCCCACCCCAGGAACCCAGCAATGCTAGGTGGTTCCCTCCACCCCTGCAAAACCCTCCATTTGCCCACCAGGAGGATGAACAGCTGAAAACATCACAGGCCTCCAGCATCTCCTACACACACACACACACACACACACACACACACACACACACATCT
>NW_022103898.1:567560-569370 GCF_000313985.2 Echinops telfairi | reverse complement strand
TCCTGCCCACTCTGGGGTCCCGCATCTGTGGGGCCCATTTGATTCATCAACGCTCACCGCCTGCTGTGCCCACAACAGTCCATCCCTTCCTCAGTGCCCACCCTGGTCAGGGCTCTCTTGCCCCTGCTGACCCCACTCCACTCCGGCCTCCCCCTGCCTCTCCCCACCCCTACTTAGCTGGGGGGGAGCAGGGGAGCCTCCCTGGCACACAGCTCCCCCAACCACCAGAGGTGGGTTTGACTTTGAATAACAATACCACCACCCCACCCCAGGAACCCAGCAATGCTAGGTGGTTCCCTCCACCCCTGCAAAACCCTCCATTTGCCCACCAGGAGGATGAACAGCTGAAAACATCACAGGCCTCCAGCATCTCCTACACACACACACACACACGCCTACTGGGCTATTTCCCAGGGGCTTGAGTCCCCTTGTCTCCAAGGTTCTCCCTCACAGCCAGGTTGGCCTCTGTAGGCAGCGCCAGCGGTTCTGGTGACGTGGAGGGGGACATCCAGTTCCCCTCGATTTACCCGTGGCCCACCTTGCCCCTGATCCTTCAGGAGGGAAGCCCTCAGCCCAGGTGGAGAGGCGGCGAGGCCAGCCACCAGAATGGAGTCGACCAGGCAGATAAGGGTTTGCAGTTGCTTGTGGAGCAAGGCCCGGCCCTGGCAGCTGTAAGGGGCCAGGCCTTGCCAGGGAGAAGTCTCGGCATTCTCACCATACCAGCTCTACCCAGGAGGGTCATGGCATGTCACCATGCCGAATGGGAATCTATGCCGGCAACACCTGGCCTCGTACCCCCAGCCTCCCTGTAGGAGCCAGAGGGTCTGGTGATCCAGGCCCTGCAGGTTAGGGGGTGGCCCGCAGGCACTGGGCAGCCATGACAGAGGCGCCACCCTGCTGGCCTTCCTCTGGGAGGACAGCTTCATCTTTGGGCTCTCTGTGTCCTGAGGCCCTCCCCGTGGTTGCCTGCAGGGACCGTACCAGCCTGCCTGTGCCCCCACCCCAGCCCTACCAGTGCTTGGGACCTTGAAGGATCTGGGTTGTCTCTTGGCCTCCCACCCTTCCATAGGGGAGTGCTGGTTGTGGAGGTGAGAGTGGGGTCTCAGGAGAGGCTGGGACCAGGGGCACAGACTGCAGGTAGACCAGCACCACACCCACCACCCACACCGCTTCCAAGAAGTCCACACAGCTGGCTTGTCTTTACAGTGTGGCAGTCATCTGCTCTGTCCCCTCTCAGCAGTGTCGAGCTTAACGTCCGGGCCACCTCCACTCTCTAAGGCCATAGACCAGGTCCAGGCCCGGCCGAAGCTCGGCACCCGCGCCCAGCAGCAGCCACTACGCCTGAGCTCAGCCTGAGCGCAGCTCCCTCCTTGATCCCCCTCACGGCAGCTGGCCTCCCGCTCCCCTGACGACCCCCGAGGTAGATGAGTGCGCCCTAGGAGGGGAGAAAAGGTCGCTCACTGTTCCTTTATTATGGGAGGGGCAGTTCACAAAACACTTGGATTTCAATATTGTTTTATGCAAACCATTCCGTGGGCGCCACACGAAAAGTATCCACATTTTACAGACCCAGTCTTCCGGAGGGCCGGAGACTCGAACTTGCGTTCCTCCGTGGGATGCCTGGGCTTAGGACCCAGGGAGGCGGGCGAGGCAAGCGATTCCGTTCGCGCGCGGCCCTCTAGGAATTGTAGTCCGTGGCTGCGCGCTGGCCGCATCGCCGAGGCAACGGGGCGGCGCTGAGGACTGCGCTTCCCGGCATGCCGCGCGGCGCTCCTCGGCCCGGCCAGGCCACTCGGCCCGCCGACTCGGC
>NW_022103898.1:557432-566458 GCF_000313985.2 Echinops telfairi | reverse complement strand
GAGCCCAGGAGCAGGGATGGGGGTCTCACTCCTGTCTGCAGCCACGTGGAGGGGTGGTGGTTATGGGTCTGTGGATTCAGGACCCTCCAGCTTCAGCCTTGAGATGTGGGTGGGAGGGGGCTGCTCAGGGAAGCCGGTCTGCATTTAGAGGCGATAGAGAGTGTGGGGCCCAGGGAAGGGCCCCGGCAGTGGGCCTGTGACCTGCCTGGGGTTCCCCTGGGGACCTTCGGTGCCCACACAGCCTGTCCAGGTGCTGCAAGTCATTAGCCTCCAAGACTGGTGCGATCCTCATAGACACCCTCAAGATGCCCCTTTTCCGGCCTGAGGCTGCCCCCCTATACCTGACATAGTGCCAGGGCCTAATCCGCCTGGTAGATGGGGGACAGTCGGTCGCCTGCCTGAGCCTGTGCACTGCCTGTGGTTTGGCCGGGATTCTGCACACAGCACCCCACACACTGTCTGCCAGGGGGGTACAGGAGGCAGGGCAGAGCACAGGCCCCATCGAGGGATGCTCAGAATGGCTGGGTGGGGGGGCGTATAAGTGCAATGGAAGGAGTACAATGAAAATTGGGGTGCGGAGTCCTGCCTCAGCAGGGTTTCCCGGTGAAGTCCCACCCCACGGTCAGACGTGTGGACTCCTGGAATCTTCCAGGCTGGTCACTCCCCTGAGGCACACCAGCTGGTACCTTGGTCTTTTATGGGGCACGGCCACCCCCAAGCAGCTCCACCTCAGAACCCTGGTGTTGTAGTAGTCATGGGTTGGGCTGCCAAAGTCAGCCATTCAAAACCACCAGCTGCTCAGAGAGGTGGGGATGGGGACGCCCTGCTCTGTAAAGAGTTAAAGCTTCAGAAACTCCCATGGGCAGCTCTGCCCAGGCCTACGGGCTGCTGCAAGTCAGGCAGTGAGTTTGGATTTTGATTTGGGTAGGTGGGAGCCAGGATCCCCAGGGCAGGAGAAGGGGCGAGCAGCGAGGGCTGCTGAAGCCTGCCTCTGCCCAGTCCTGCCTCCACCTGCTCGCGGTTGGGCTCCCTGGGCCTGTGGTGGAGTGGCTTGTGCAGCCCCAGTGTGGCGGTCAGCCAAAAGATAAGGGGGCGACTTGGGCTCTGGGAAGACCTGGGAACTGTGGTGTTATACTGAAATTGACCTGCAGCCTGAGACTGGGTGGCTCATGGGGCGGCAGCTGTGCCCCGCATGTCCCTCCACTTCCCCGAGTGGGCCTACCGCTAACTGAGGTCTCCACCAGTTGAACAGCCATGCCACCACCCCCACCCACAGCTGCTGTGGGTGAGGAGCCACGGCCTGCCTGCCCTGCCCCACAGCAGGCCCAGCTTGCCCAGCCGGCTTCCTGGGTGTGGCTTTACCCCTCGGGCAGGAGGCCGGGACAACGTGGTCACTTTCCATTGGCTGCTGCTGCCACCCCCAGCCTCGGGATGCTTTCAGAGACGGTGTTCCGGCTCTGTGGCCGGCTTTGCCGAGCTTGGCACACGCTGGGCCCCTCCGCTGGACTTTGGGGCCAGCTGGTCAGCCAGCAGGCCTCTCCATGTGTGGGGCAAGAATGGGGGTCAATAGCTGCCCTAGTGGACATCCCATCCCTCTGGGCTCCTGGTAGTCTGGCTGGGCTGGGTTGCTCACTCAGGGACCAGTAGTGGGGGCTTGTTGGGTGGGGTGGCGGACCTGCCAGGAGAGGCTCCCCTGGTTCAGCAGGCAGGACCTGTCTTGCTTGCCTGCCTCCCTCCCTCCAGGCCATCTGTCCCACCCCAGAGTTCCCTGGACACCAGATTGGGAGCCTGGTGTCCCAAAGAGCCCTCCTTGTGAGAGCAGTGGTATCCTGAGCAGCAGGGGCAGGGGCCTGGGCTCCTGGTTAGACCCATCTTCTCCCCTAGGTGTCACCAGTTGAGCTGGCAGCCGCCATGGAGGGGGAGGAGGAGGATCCCCCCCAAGAGGTGAGTGGGGACGGAGCCCAGCCTGTCTGCTCCCCAACATCTGGGGAAATACTCTCCCCTGCCCACCTCCCCCTGCAGTGTGGCTCCTTTGGGGGTCACTAGCTATGCTTATGAAGGAGGCCTGTGGAGGGCCTTCCCAAACTGCCCGGCAGCCAGGACTCCAGGTGCCCAGGAGGGGGCCCCTGGGAACCAGGGCGTGTCAGTGGGCTGCTCTCAGGGTCCAAGTCAGAGCCCCGCCCCAGGCACACACTAGCTCTGGTTTTGTGCTCCTGCAGCACCCCTGCCAAGGCTGTGCCCACCCCGCACCCTGTGCCCATCATACCACCTTGTCCACACCCCATGCCTGATACTCCCGAAACAGGCCATGGCCCTGACCACCAGCCTCTGTCACTGCCTGCCCCCCTGCAGGTGACATCCAGGTCCCGCCCCCAGGAAGGGCCTGGCCAGTTTCTGGAGCCCGTAACACAGCCGTGTACCTGCAGGCAGGGCTGGGCCTACGGGAGCGTCCCCGGAGTGTGTTCCATCTTCTCCCCTCGGGCTCCTGACTCCCCTTCCACAGCCACACTGTGCCCCATGTCCACAGTCCCTAATGCCACAAACTCCCTGATGTCCACGGAGGCTAACAGTATACTCCAGCCCACAATGTCAGGTCACTAGCAGTGTAAGCACTCCCTGGTCTGCCTGTCTCCTCAGCACCCCAGCGGGCTGACATGGGGCTCCGGTGGCCAGTGGAAGGGCCCTCCCTGGGAAATAGGGCCCTGCAGGCCCTGGGCAGTGAGCTGTGTCAGCACTGGGCAAGGTGGGCCAGACACCCTTCTGGAACCTTCCATCCCTCTGCAGGCTGCCACAGAGCCAGTTGAAGTGCCAGGGGCTACAGAACCGGCGTCGGCAGCAGTAGTTTCTGGAGCTGCAGGGTCAGGGCCTGCGGTGGTCCCCGGAGAGTCCCAGAGCATGTGTACGTGCCTCGGGCTGGCTGGGGGTGCAGGAGGGGGACAAAGTGTGGATGCCCCGCTGCTGGTGGCGGTGGCCCTGGACAAGGGCCCAGCTGGCTGCGTGACCCCTGCCCCATGACCCTCTGCTGTGGCTACAGCGGACGTGGAAGCCTTCAACCTGCTGCTGGAGGTGAAGTTGAAGAGGCGGCGAGCCCGGCCTGACCTGCCCCCCACAGTGACGGAGCTGGTGGCTGAGGACGGAAGCCGTGTGTACGTGGTGGGCACGGCCCACTTCAGCGACGACAGCAAGAGGGACGTCGTCAAGGTGGGGTGGTGGGGGTGGGGCGGGCTGGCCACGGGCTACCTGCAGCTGGCCCTGACTGAGGCTCGGGGGCCCTTGCAGACCATCCGGGCGGTGCAGCCTGACGTGGTGGTGGTGGAGCTGTGCCCCTACCGAGTGTCCATGCTCAAGATGGACGAGCGCACGCTGCTGCGGGAGGCCAAGGAGCTCAGCCTGGAGAAGCTGCAGCACGCCGTCCGCCAGGTGGGGGGAGAGGACAGAAGGCAGGCTATCCAGCATCTCCTGGGAGGACAAGGTCATCTGGCAGGTGTTAGGGGGGCTCCCAGCAGGTGTGGGAGCAGGGGAAGGGCCAGGCAGGTGGGGGACCAGCAAGCAGGCTATACAGGACAGAGTGAGCGGCTGGTCCCCTTGGTCTCTGGCAGGGAGAGGCCAGTGCCCCCCACAGTGGATGCTCACAGGCCCCACTCTGCCCTGCGGCTGGGTGGGTCTGGGGTACACCCTTACCTCTAGTTGAGGTCATAAACTTCAGAAGCCCCCACTCTCAGCCAGGCCCAGGCCTCTCCCAATCAGAGCCCTCCCCAGACCGGCCCTAGGGCCAAGGGACCTGTTGTGGACAGGCGTGTGACCCCTGCGCACAACCTGCTGTGGCCTGACTGTGACCCCTGACCACCGTGGCTGCCCTGGGGCTCCGGCCCAGCTGGCCCTCAGGCTGCAGGGACACCGCTTGCCGGGGTGGACTGGTGCTTGTGGGCAGGGTTTGGACAGCCTGAGCCTTACAGGTCCCCGTGGTTGGAGGGGACAGCCACCAGGGCTGCCTGGGCCATACTGCTCCTCCTAGTGTGAACCATGGCCAACACAGGTTCTGCCCTGGCCAGCGGCCATTGGATATGGTGTGTGACAGGCTGCCCGCCAGTCTGGCCCCCACCTGTTTGCTCAGGACCAGCCGGAGGCACAAACACCCGGCCACAGCCCTCGGGGCGTGACGGCCGGCCGTGACTGCACAGCTGTACTTTTGTGTGCTGCTGCTGTGTTCTGACGGGCGGGTCCACAGTCATCAGACCTCCACTCCTACCCCTGCGCCTCCCCCACAGCGGGGAGCAGAACACAAGCCCGTGGGGACGGGCTGAGCAAGGAGCCACAGGGAAGACAGGCGTCTGCGACCCTCCCCAAGGCCGCCTGCTCTCCGCACCCCTGCGTGGGGCCGGTGGGGAGCAGACCTGAGGGCCTAGGTGGGGAGAAATGGAAGGTGGCTCGGGTCAGGCCCCGGGGGGCCTGGCAGGCAACCTGCTGACCACCACGCCCCGTACCCCAGAATGGAGTCATGTCGGGGCTCATGCAGATGCTGCTGCTGAAGGTGTCAGCCCACATCACGGAGCAGCTGGGCATGGCGCCTGGCGGGGAGTTCAGGGAGGCCTTCAAAGAGGTGAGGGGGCCGTAGGGGGTGGGGGGGCTGCTGCTGGCTGGGGCCCTGACCCTGCTCTGCCGTAGGCCAGCAAGGTGCCGTTCTGCAAGTTCCACCTGGGCGACCGCCCCATCCCCGTCACCTTCAAGAGGGCCATCGCTGCACTGTCCTTCTGGCAGAAGGTCAAGCTGGCCTGGGGCCTCTGCTTCCTGTCGGACCCCATCAGGTGGGGGTGGCCCTCCTCGCTGCCCTGCGTTCCGCCTGCCCCACCCACGCCTTCCCTGCAGGCTCCTCAAACAGGGCCCACCCTCCTGCCTCCCTCCCTCCCTTCCGCAGCTGCTGCTGCGCCCTCCTAATCCCAGCCCTGCCCCCCAGCAAGGACGACGTGGAGAAGTGCAAGCAGAAGGACCTGCTGGAGCAGATGATGGCCGAGATGATCGGCGAGTTCCCTGACCTTCACCGCACCATCGTGTCTGAGCGAGACATCTACCTGACCTACATGTTGCGCCAGGCCGCCCGCCGCTTTGAGCTGCCTGGCTCCTCCGACGGTGAGACTGGACCTGCGGGGTGGGGGTGGGGGCAGGGACAGGGGAGGAAGCACCACGCTGACCCTGTCTGCCCCCCAGCCGAGCCCAGGAAGTGCGTCCCCTCGGTGGTGGTGGGCGTCGTGGGCATGGGCCATGTGCCCGGCATCGAGAAGAACTGGAGCACCGAGCTGAACATTCAGGAGATCATGACGTGAGTGAGGCCCGGCGGCAGGGAGGGGGGCAGAGAGGGCAAGGGAGCAGCCTGCAGCAGCCAGCCCCTCCCCACCTCTCCGCAGTGTGCCCCCACCCTCCATCTCCGGCCGTGTGTCCAGGGTGGCTGTCAAGGCCGCCTTCTTCGGCATCATGGGCTACAGCCTCTACTGGCTGGGCCGGCGCGCCGTCGGCCTGGTCCTGGCACTTCCCGTGGCGCAGGACTGCCTTCAGAGAGCGTCCACCGTCCTGCCCAAGAAGTAGGCCGAGGGCTGTGGGAGCCCCCAGCACGGCTCGGAGCGCAGGCGGACCCTGTGGAACTTCCCCCCTCAGCCACCACCAGCTCCCACCTGGCATCCACACAGCAGGCTCAGCACCTCCCATGGGCTGACTGTCCTGTTGCTGAAGCCTCGCTACCCCGCTGTCCAATAGTGGTTGGTGTTTCTGAGCGCAGGCTCCTGTAGCCCACAGCCTCCCCTATACCAGGGGGCGGGCAGGGCCCGGTGGGGGGCTGCAGTTGGCGCCCTGCCTCACTGTGCCTTCTGTGGTCTTCGGCCTCTGTGGCCCCCAGCTCTCCCCTCTCCCAGGAGCACCTGGCTGAGGGTCTGATGGTGGACTCAGGCCAGGCAGGTTTGGGAAAGGCTCTGGGGGCCAGGGGGCTTAGAGGGGCCACCTTTCCCATGGCCAGGCAGCCCCTAGGCCCTGACAGGGTCTCTGGCTTGCAGAGTCCCCAGGGTCTGGTCTTTTTAAAATGTCTGAAATTTCTTTGCTCAGGTAATTTTAACTTAAACCGTACAGCAGACGTCAGAAACACGAGCCTTAAATCTGGTTGGGGTGATGCATTCTTTCTGGGTCCTGCTGGCGGAGCTGTCCCTGCCTCCTCGTCCTCTCGCCGGCAGGTCTGGCAGAGAGGGGCCAGGGGACCCTGGGGCAGGGTTGGGGGTGACTTGCCTGGGCGGCGCCAGCCTCATCCCATCCTGTTGATGAGCGGACTCGGTGTTGAACCAAATCGAGCCCAGGGCCGGTGAGCTGGCCACAGCCCCTACCCTGCCCTCCAGTTGGGCGTGCACTTTCCTTACAAGGTTGAAATAAAGTCTAATTTTGGAAGCCCCTGTGTGGTGACATCTGTGGGAACCAGACCCGGTCACGCGTGAGCCACCCAGGCTGGCTGAGGGAAGGGCCCCCAGAGGCTGGGCCAGAGCCAACCAGGAGGAAGTGTGCCCAGGAGCCCCCACCTGGTCCCACACCCATGCGAGGGAGGGGCGGAGGCAGGATTGGCCGGCACCCTGAGGCACCTTGAATAAAAGGCTGGGCCAGGCGGGCAAGCCGGATCCTTCCAGAGGGTCTGCAGGTGAGTGAGCTCAGGGACGGGGCCTGGAGAGAGCCCTCACAGCACATCTACACCCCTGGAAAGCATGGCCGCCGGCGCCCTGCCCTGCCTCACCACCCTCCTGCTCTGTCTCTGGGCGCCACAGGCCTGGTCCTTGGTACAGAGGCACCTGTCGGTAAGGGTGGGTCTGGTGGGTGGTGGGATCCTCAGGGCAAAGCTGGCACAGCCTCCAGCCCTGACCAACCCCTCTTTCCACAGGCCCCTGTTCTGGAGCTACAGCCCCAAGGTGGGTACAGACGGCCCATCCCCCAGAGCAGCCACTGGCCTGCAGTGCATTACCTGGGGGAGGGAGGAAGGGAAGCCAGCTGGGGAAGGAGGGGCAGAGACCACCCGCCTCCTACCCCAAATGTACAGACAGTGCTAGGAGTACAGACCTGGGGGTCCTCCTGGGCTGGGCAAGTGGACAACTGCAGCCCAAGGCAAGGGAGGACCAGTCTGCCTACTGGGACCAGAACTGGCCTGCCCTTGGGGTGACCAAGAAGGGTCCTGAGGGGCCTTGGCCCGCTCCCCCAAGTTCAGGAGGGTAACTGGCCTGCCCCTCGGTGGTGCTTCTCCACAGGGAGGGACTGCTCTCACATCTGGGAGACTAACTCCAGCGCTCCCAGCGGTGTGTATGTCATCCAGCCTGAAGGAGCCAGCACACCTTTCCAGGTGAGCCCGGTGGAGCTGCCACTGCCCCAGGGACGTGGTCAGTGAGCACAAGCCACAAAGACCCTTACCATCTGTGGACACTGCCAGCGAGCCTCTTGGAGAGATAACCCAGAGCTCTCAGCACCTGAGAGAAACCACAGTGACAGTGAGGCCCGGGGTCAGGCGCCCAGTGACCGATGCCAGTGGGAGCATCTGTGACAGCACACATTTTCAGACAGCACATGTTTGTGTAACACGCATTCCCAGAAAAATAGCAGGGTTGCATTTTTCACATTCATTAATGAGTTCAGGGGGTGTACAGGCACCACCCGCTTCTGAAAGGCAAGGGGGCCACTAGCATGACCGCCCTGCTCCACTAGGTTCTCTGTGACATGCGAGAGGGCGGCTGGACGGTGATTCAGCAGCGTCAGGTGGACGCAGAGCAGCCCCTGGACTTCGAGAGATGCTGGCAGGAGTACAAGCAGGGCTTTGGAGCCCTGGAAGGTAGGAAGCTCTGTGCCCTGAGTCCCGGGGGACCATCACAGCCCTGAGCCCAGCTGGCTGTCCACTCCACAGGTGAACACTGGTTGGGGCTGGACCACGTGGTGGCTTTGACGACTCAGCCGGGTCGCCGAGCAGAGCTGGTGGTGGACTTGGAGAACAGGGACAAGCTCGCACTGCAAGCCCACTATGACCACTTCCACCTGGGCTCGGAGGCCGATCTCTACCGGCTGCACCTGGGCCAGTACTTAGGGAATGCGGGTGAGTGTGCCAGGGGGGTCCAGGCTGCTCCCACCTTCACCCCTGGATTTGCTGAGGTTCCCTTGCTGTCTGGGGGCTGACATAGAGCAGCTGCGGTGAGAGCAGGCAGGGTGAAAGGGCACTGCCTGCTGCCCACTGGGCACCTGTACGCAGGGGACGCCTTCCACGGCTCTGGACAGGTGGACAGCCAGGAGGGCAGTCCCTTCAGCACGCTGGACCGCGACCTTGATGCCTGCGCCCTCTGCGTGGAAGACACCCACACCTTTAGCAGCTGCAGCCTGGACCGAATGGGCGCTGGCTGGTGGTATAGCAACTGCGGCCAGGCCGACCTCAACGGGCCCAAGCCGCAGCACCCCTACGACCCCCCAAGCCTGCTCTGGGGTCCCAACTCACATGCTCAGGTTCTGAGCTCTAGTGTGATGCTTGTACACACCACCTCGGTTCCCTGACCCCTCTCCCGGCCCCTTCCCACCCTCACCTCCCACTCCCCGCCGCCCATGTGCGCACTGGCTCATTAAACAGGCTGTGCTGTCTCTGCATTCCTCTTGTTGATCGAGGCGACTGGGGGCCGGGCGTCCAGAGCTCCTCTCCGGGTTCTCCATCCCTCACCCAGACAGGGTCTGCTGGTAGCTGCAGGTCGGTGGGGGTGGCCTGGGAAGGGCAGGAAGGCTTCTCGGAGAGCGCTGGCCAAGTGCTGACCTGCTGGAACCTTAGTGCCCACCAAGGTGTTGCTGCTGGGGCTTGGGGTGCAGAACCCGCACATGGGGTCAAGGTCACTTGCATGAGGCCAAGTGGAAAGGCCAGAGAGATTGGGGGGTGACGTGGGCCTGCCTCCTGGGGCAGTTAAGAAGGGACATGCCCCACCTGTCACAGTGCCAGGACCCCCATCCATGTAGTTGCCTTCCCCATACAGGAGCCAGAAGTGGGG
>NW_022103898.1:553131-556168 GCF_000313985.2 Echinops telfairi | reverse complement strand
GACGGCGCTGCCATGTACTTGGGCGAGGTGTGCCCGGCCGGCGGCGAGCGCTGGGAGCTGCAGCTCAAGGGCGCCGGCCCCACGCCCTTCTCCAGGTGCGCACGGGCTCGGGGACCCCTCGAAGTGCCTGCCGGGGTGCTTCTGGAGGGGGCTGCCCGCCCCGCAGCGCTTTGCGGGACCTGGATCAGACCTAGGCGTCTGCGCAGGCGCTAGGAAGCTGTGGACGGCAGCTCCCGCCACGAAGTGGACCCGGGGCCTTAGGGCAGAAAGAGCCCCGCCCCGCCGTGTGCCCGGAGGCCTGGTCAGGGCGCCCCTGGCTGGCACACGGGGACCTCTGACCTGTAGGGCCTCTGACCCCAGTGAAGACTCCAGAGCCGCCAGCGTTCTGCCCCATGTGGGGGCGCAGCACGGCCGCTCGCCGGGCCAGAAGTGGTAGTCTAGGCTGCACCGGACACAGCTTGTTTGGGGGCCAGGGTGGAACCCGACAGAAGGGACAGCGCCCTCTAGACGCTGCACTCACCCACCCGGAGAGGTGCTCTGGGTTGACATCTGTGCGATGGGTGAACAGCCAAGAAAATCCACAAAAGGTGGAATTTTAAGGTCAGAGACACTTCAGTCCCCATGTCTGGCCACCTACTCCCAGAGCTCATCCCCTGGCACATTGGATGTGTCCTCCCTGCCCCATTTCTGGGGGAGAAAGCCTCAGAGCTGGCTCTGCTATGCTCCAGCCCCAGGGCCCCCTGAGCTCCTTCCCCAGCCCCCTGCTGTCCCTTCCTGAGCAGAAGCACCCTTCCCAGGGAGTGAGCTCTGTATCAGGTTTTATATCTTCAACTTGAGACAATTTAGTTACAAGGGCACTTTGCTTGATTTATGTTCAAAGTATCACCTTTAAGTCACTTTTCTAGACTGCTGTCTTTAAAAAGGGTCATCTGTCTCTAGCCTGCCACCTGTGCATCCTGGGGTAAGAGCCTCCTGCTAAGGACCCCCAGAGAACCATATCTCCCAAGGTCACTGCAGCCCCACCTCCCCCCACCCCCAAGCTTGCACATACCCTTGTGCCTCCCAAGCGTCAGACTTGCAGAGAAATGGCTCCTCTTAACCGTCTACCCAAGAGGGAGTCCTGTCCACTGCAGTGGTGGTGGTGGTGGTGGGGGGACCCTGCTTGCCTGCCCTGGGCATCCAGAAGGACTTCTCATGGCCCAGTGACAGGGGTCAATTTGGTCAGGTTTCAGATTAGTTTCCTGCTCAGCCATGGGAATCAGAGGCAGGCTCAGGTGACATTCCCAGGGCCCAACAGGGAGGGTTTGCCTGGCCACTCAGCAGATGGGGCTGGCCTGTTGGAAGAGGGACAACAGTCCTGCAGAGCCCACAGAGAGACCATGCAGCTGGCCCGAGGACCGCCCTCAGCTAGCTGGTAACCTGCCTCCCCCTCTCACAGGTGAGGCAGCTAGGCGTAGGTGGCCACTTGTGTCCCTTGCCCACCCACTGGGGAGCTCACAGGTGCTTCCTGCAAGGTGTGCGCTGTGACGCTGCCACTCCTAAGCCCAGCGCTACCCTGTGCGCCACCTGGCCAGGCCTCCAAGGCTGGGCCACCTGCTTGTGGGCTCCAACTTGGTACAGTGACTGGCCAGCTGTCTGCTTGTGTCCAGCCTTTGGTGTAAGACACAGTGGCTCTCCTGGGCCAGGGCCCCCGCCTGCTGCCACTCAGCCGTCCCTGTCCTCCCACCCTGGAGATACACAAGGACAGCAGACTTAGTGCGGGACAGTTGTCCCCTCTCCACTGTTCTCCAGAGATAGCCCATGGCTACCATGTCTGTGTGTCCTTCACCCATGCCCAGGCGCTTGTGGCCGTGGCCCTTGAGCCCTGGTTCCTGGGAACACCCTGCAGGGTCCACCTGCTTCTAGCAGCTGGGGCATCCCCACTTCTGCGAAGGCTGTAGGTCTGAGACCCACCCATGGTTCAGATGCCAGTCTGGCCTGTGGTGCTGGATGGGCCAGGCCACACACATGCTCCTGGCACTCCGCTTGTGACTCCTAGGGTGCCAGGGCTGGGCATGCATTATGGCAGCGCGCCCCCGCCCTGAGGCCCTCTGTGGCTTGTTCCAGGCAGGCTGACGGCCGAAAGGTCCTGCGGTCGAGCATCCGAGAGTTCCTGTGCAGTGAGGCCATGTTCCACCTGGGCATCCCCACCACGAGGGCCGGTGCCTGCATCACGTCTGACTCCACAGTTGTGCGGGACGTCTTCTACGATGGGAACCCGAAGCCTGAGAAGTGCGCGGTTGTCTTGCGCATCGCTCCCACGTTCCTAAGGTAATGGCTCCGCAGAGCCCCATTCCCAAGAGGTGACGCGCTCAGTTTCCCCTGCCCCACCTACACCACAGCCTTGTGGGTGATGTGCACTGGGGCAGCTGGGCTGAGCACGGGCTGAAAAGGCAGGTTACACACACTTGGGACCACCGCCAGGCTGTAGGCATTCCTGGGAGCAGCCTGCCCTTCAAAGCAGACTTGGGGCCATGGGCTGGTGACTCCTCTCCTCTCCTCTGGGCCACTACGCAGAGACCCTGTGGCACCTCCCTGTGACATCACTGGCCCTCTGGAGGGTGATAGGTTGTCCTGTGAGCTTACACTACTCCACTGCCTCGATGCCACAGCACCCCAGCTGACAGCCACTCCTGTCGTCTCAGGCCTCCATGGCAGGGACAGCTCTCAGATCCTTGTTGCTTCCACGGCCACCTCCCTTCTGGGAGGCGAGTCTGTCTGTCCTTGGGGGCAAGCATAGTCCTGCTGGGAGACTATGGTCCCAGCCAGAGCTGGGCCACGCCACACCTGTCAGAACTCGGTCCCCCCAGCAGGTTTGGATCTTTTGAGATCTTTAAGCCTGCGGACGCACTCACGGGGCGCGAGGGCCCCAGTGTCGGGAGGAACGATATCCGTGTGCAGATGCTCGACTACGTGATCAGCTCCTTCTACCCTGACATCCACGCAGCCCACGCCGACGACCCCCTGGGAAGGAACACCGCCTTCTTCCGGGAGGTGA
>NW_022103898.1:549490-552786 GCF_000313985.2 Echinops telfairi | reverse complement strand
AGGTGACACGGCGCACAGCCCACCTGGTGGCCGAGTGGCAGTGTGTTGGCTTTTGTCACGGCGTGCTCAACACAGACAACATGAGCATCGTGGGGCTCACCATTGACTATGGGCCCTTCGGCTTCCTGGACAGGTCAGTGCTCCTGCCCATGGTGGGGGTGCTTGTGCCCTGGACTCGGCAGTGGACCCGTGGTGGGGTGGTGGGGATGCCGGTTTCTCGGCTGCCCCGTGGAGAGCAGGTGAAGGGACAGGGGGCCGAAAGAGCAGCACAGGGAAGGTCTGGCTGCAGTTCCTCACCTGCCACAGGTATGACCCTGACCACGTGTGTAACACCTCGGACACCGGGGGTCGATATGCATTCAGCAAGCAGCCTGAGGTGTGCAAGTGGAACCTGCAGAAGCTGGCCGAGGCGCTGGTGCCCGAGCTGCCCCTGGCGGTGGGGAAGGCCGTGCTGGCCGAGGAATACGAAGCCGAGTTCCACCGGCGCTACCTGCAGAAGATGCGCCAGAAGCTGGGCCTGGTGCAGGTGGAGCTGGAGGAGGACTCAGCGTTGGTGGCCAGGCTCCTGGAGACCATGCAACTGACCGGTGAGCCTGCTCCCCGCCACAGCCGATGGTGCTGACTGAGGTGCCAGGGTTTGAGGAGTCTCAGGGAGTCCCTCTGGCCGGGCCCCTGCCCCTGATGGGCCTCTCCGCAACAGGGGCTGACTTCACCAACACCTTCTGCCTGCTGAGCACCTTTGTGGCGGGGCCCCCGCCGGAGCAGGCCACCCTCCTGGAGCAGCTGCTGGCACAGTGTGCATCCCTACAGGAGCTGAAGCGCGCCCTGCAGCCCCAGATGGACCCCCGGTAGGAAGCATCCAGAGATGGTGACGCTGTGGACTGGGATCCCCTGGGGAAAGTGTCCTGGTGGGAATGTTGTGTCTGAGGTGATAATGGTGTCCCAGCTCCAGTCTAGCCCCCATCAGATGAGTGGTGCTGACAGGCTCAGGAAGGTGTGCCTGGGGGCTTTGAGTCAGAATCAGCAGACAGGGACGAGCAGTGGAAGTGTTTATTTCGGGGGCTCTACAGCAAGATGTCCACCCTCAGCCCCCCAGCCGGTGACCCACATCCACCCTCTGCCTGCCTGCAGGCAGCTCTCAATGATGCTGACGCTGGCACAGTCCAACCCGCAGCTGCTGGCCCTGGTGGGCGGCAGGGCCGGCCTGACTCGGGAGCTGGAGCGCAGGGAGCAGCATGCACGGCTGGAGCAGCTGGACCCAGCCAAGCTTCAGGACGAGAACCGTGCCCACTGGACTGCGTGGCTGCAGGAGTACAGGTGAGGCCGCCCCTGCCAGGGCTGGGGTGTGGGGCCTGGCAGCACGCTGACGGCCCACTTATGCAGCACGCGCCTGGAGAAGGACGTGGGAGGCGCCAGTGACCCCGAGGCGTGGCAGACAGAGCATGTGCGGGTCATGCACTCCAACAACCCCAAGTACGTGCTGCGCAACTACATCGCCCAGAACGCCATCTCGGCAGCCGAGGAGGGAGACTTCTCAGAGGTAAGTGGGGCCCTGTGCAGGCATGCAGGCTGGACCTCGGCGGCCCTCGCTCACTACCTCCTGCCCTGCAGGTCCGCCGTGTGCTGAAACTGCTGGAGGCCCCATACGCCCTGGAGGAGCCCATGGGGGCCACCAGCTGGCATGCCTACAGCAGCAAGCCCCCACCCTGGGCCGCGGAGCTGTGCGTCACATGATCCTCGTAGCCGCCCGCCCAGCTCTGCGCTGCCTGTCTGAGACCCCGCCGTCTCTCCATGGCGACAGGGGCGTCCAGTCAGGCCTGACCTGCCCCTGTCCGAAGCTGACCTGGCAGCGCCCCAAGCCCCCCTGCGCGGGCCCCACCTGCCCAATAAACCTGCCCACGGTCACTGCGCCCTCAGGCATCCTGGTAGTAGTTGTTGAAGTTGATGCGCAGCAGGAAGTCCTCCAGGTGGGGCTGGTAGCCACGGTTCACCAGCTTCGTCACCACTGCATGGCGAGCCAGTGGTCAGGGGCGGGCGCAGCCCCCATCTGCGCCCCCTCAGATGGACGGGCAGGGGCGGCCTTACCTTTGAAGAGGAAGTGGGAGTAGTACTTGAAGGTGCTATAGGACTGCTGCATGAGGGTGAAGTTGGGGTGCTCGGCTGCATCCCAGGCCTGGCTGATGAGCTGGCTGCGGAACTTGAGGACCAGGCTGAAGGTGCTGTGGATCAGGTTCATGACAGGGGCAGCCTTCTCTGTCAGCAGACCCCTAGTGGAGGGGGGGAAGGGAGACGACACTCAGCAGGGTAGCCATTGGCCTGGGGTCCCCATAGCTGTGCCCGGGCCTCACCGGAAGATGGCCTTGTTGAGGTACTCGGCGTGGGCCCGCTGGGCCTCCTCCAGGGTGCCCACGGAGGCCAGCTTGTTCCTGAACTCACACCAGGTGACATGCAGGATCTGGTTGGCGATGTAGCCCTGGGTGACCTTCACGAAGTGCTGCATCTCGTGCTTGAACAGCTGCAGCTGGCGGAGCTGCACGGAGCCTGCCGCCCGGCTCACCAGGGCTGGGGGCGGGGGTGCAGGCATGAGGGTGAACAGGGAGGGCACGAGTGCACCTGTTGGGGCGGGGGTGAGCAGGAAGGGTACAGGCCCACCTGTGCGTTTGAGCTGGCCGCAGATGTCCTTCAGCGTCCACATCATGAGCTTCAGCTGCAGCAGGAAGGAGAAGATGCGGCCATACTTGCTCAGGCAACTCTCACTGATGACGATGTTGAGGGGCCAGTCCACCTGGGGGTGGGGGGTGTAGTCACCATTCCTCCAGCACCTTCCCTCCCCACCACCTCCCTCCCCAGGACGAATGCTGACCTTGTACCTAAGCTCTAGGCAACTCAGCACATCGGGGGCGTTGGGGGTGAACACCTCGGGCAGGAACTTGAGGGCAAAGGAGAGGTTGGCGGCAAGCGGGCTGTCCCCATGGAGGCTGTACTGCAGGGCCTTGCTGAGCACGGAGCCCAGCGCCAGTGGGCTGAGGAGCTCTTCAGGTGTCTGCCCTGACCCCAGCTGTGGGGACGCCCGCATGTGAGCACCAGGGTGCTGAGGAGACGCTCAGGCGTCTGCCCTGAACAAGCCCAGCGCTCACCCCGAGACAGGACTACCTTCTCAAAGAGCAGGTCACTGAGGGACTGGGCGAACTCGCCGTCCTCCATCAGCAGGAAGTGCCGCAGCGCCTCCAGGTGGTTCTCCAGGTGCAGCTCCACGAAGAAGTAGTCCACGGCGGCCTTGTTCACCAGGGAGACAC
>NW_022103898.1:548132-548611 GCF_000313985.2 Echinops telfairi | reverse complement strand
TCTCCCAGGGCATCAGGCCTGGCCGAAGCCCCAGCCTGAAGGCTGCCCTCCTCCCTGGCCACCTGCACTGGGCACTGGCTCAAGGGCCCTGCTCCCGTCTCTGCAGGCAGCTGTGATTCATGTTCTAGGGAGGGGCTCAAGCAGGGCCCAGACTCCTCCGACTCTGCTTCCTCTGAAAGCACCTCCAACGTTGTATGGAACTGAGGGGCATGGCCACTCCGTGGCCGGGAGGGGGCCACGTCTGAGATGTTCTCCCCAACCTTGATGCTGGCATCAGACACGTGGCCATGGATGCTCCACCGTGGCCGGGAGGGGGCCACGTCTGAGATGTTCTCCCCAACCTTGATGCTGGCATCGGACACGTGGCCATGGATGCTCCACCGTGGCCGGGAAGGGGCCACGTCTGAGACGTTCTCCCCAACCCTGATGCTGGCATCGGACACGTGGCCATGAACATTCCACCGTGGCCGGGAGGGGGC
>NW_022103898.1:540617-548029 GCF_000313985.2 Echinops telfairi | reverse complement strand
TGAGACGTTCTCCCCAACCCTGATGCTGGCATCGGACACGTGGCCATGAACATTCCACCGTGGCCGGGAGGGGGCTACGTCTGAGACGTTCTCCCCAACCCTGATGCTGGCATCGGACACGTGGCCATGAACATTCCACCGTGGCCGGGAGGGGGCCACGTCTGAGACGTTCTCCCCAACCCTGATGCTCGAATCGGACACGTGGCCATGGAAGGGATTCTCTTCAGAGGCCTCGAGCGAGGGGGTTGATGAGGGTGGGGGAGGCTGAGCCAACAGCATGTCCGAGCTGCAGGCATCCTTCTTCGGGGGAGTGTTCCACTGCAGCTGTGGGTCTGGGCTGCCCTCTGTGGCCTGGAGGGAGCCGGTAGGAGCCCCCACCAGCCCCCACACAGTACTGAAGTCATACTCCTGGACCTGGGGTCGCTGTGTACAGGCTGCTGGGGGAACTCCCACCATGGACGGCAGGTCTGCACCAATGGTCTGCAGTGCCTGCTCCAGCAGAGGGGCCTCCCCATCCACAGGGCCTTCCCCTAAGAGGGGGGCCTCCCCCGGGGGCAGAAAATCTTGAATGGTCAGGCCAGCAGAGAAGGGCTCAGACTCTGATACGGAAGAGCTCAGGGGCAAGGGAGTTGTAACAGCCCCCTGCCCCTCTGCAGGTGTGGGTTCTGCCAGGGCCTGGCCACTGCGGTGAGGGTCTCCACCTGTTGGCTCCACGGGCCAGGGCAGGACCTGGAAGACAAATGCCCCCGATGGTCTCCCCTCCCCACCTGGTGACCTATACCTCGTCCCCAAGGGCCTGGCACTGAGGACAGCAGATAAGCCCGGCTCATAGGGCGGCACACACCTGATGACCACCAGTCCCACCACAGCCCCGAGCCCTGACCTTGGGGTGCTCTGCTCCTGCCCCAGGCGTACACTCAGCCAACGGGGGCTCATCCAGCAGCTGTAGGCATGGCCCCTCAGACATGTCCTCCAGCAGCTTCTGGAATCAAGGTCAGCAGAAAGGAGATACTGCTGTGAGGTCCCCACCACCCTCACCACAGCATGGGTGCACAGCACACTTGCCTCGGCGTACACCTGGCCATGCCCCTCGACCTCCTCCCTGCCAAGGCTGCTCTAAGAAGCCCAGGGTACCAGCCCCACCTCCCCCATCGACGGGTACCTGCAGGCGGGCCTGGTCGGCCAGCAGGAAGGTGCTCCGGGCCTCACTCAGCTTGTGCCTCTGCAGCTTCCACAATGCCTTTTGCTCCCGGCACGCTGCCTCGGCAGAGAGCCGCCTGTAGTGCTCCACCAGTGCCTGCCTGGGCCCCAAAGACATAGCCTTAAGCTTGTCCCCTGGGCCCAGGAATCAGGACTCACTACCGGCACAATGCACCCCTGCCCCACCCACCACAGCAGGTGGTGAGGTCCCTGCCCTGCAGGACAAACCCTGGGTTGGCACCTCCCTGCCTACAAATGGACACACAGTGTACCCGAAGCACAGGACCACCTACCTGGCACCTGCGGTGCTGGCCTGACACTCTGCCCTGTTATTCTGGGTCTCTTGACACCAAAGGCCGGTCCCAGCCTCATGCATAGCAGCAGGGCATCGCTAGGGAGAGTGCCGGAAGCTGAGCCCCTCAAGTAGGGAGAGGCTCAAAATACGAATGAGGGAGGGCTGCCTCCTCAGTGGTCGACCACACTGATGCTAACGGAGTAAAGCCCCAGGACCTTCATTTGCTGATGGGAACGGCATGGCATTTCCAGCCTCCTCCTATGTATGTGAGTGTTCAGCCCCAAGTCAAGAAGAATCAAGCGGTGCTCTGTTATCACGGTGCTGGTGAGATGTACTGAAACTACCGAGGGCTGCCCAGAGAACAGGACTTCTGCTGTCTTGCAGAAGTACAGCCAGAAGTACAGCGAGGCTGACTAAACTGCCTCACCTACTTTGGCCATGTTTCAGGCAGGGCCAATGCCCGGCCTGGGAGAGGGCACCAGGCTGGGTCGAGTCGGTAGAAACCACGGGCACCCTCCGACAGGGAGACCGTGCCTGCAACGCTGGGCTCAAAGCTCACCCTGACGAGCACACTGCAGGCAGGCAGTGCTTCATCCTGCCGTGCAGCAGGGTGCCTCTGGGTCAGAATTGACCCAACGGCATGCAACCTGGCCGCAATGAGGTGTGAAACTCAAGACAGCACCACCAAAAAGACCGAAAAGCTTTACAAGTAAACGGAAATTAAGCAACAGAAACAATGAGCCAAAGCAAAAGATTAGATTTCCACACGTTAAAAAAAATGTACGGGTACTGTGCCTTACACAGAACCAATTGAACACTGGCTAGGGACCAAAGGGGCAAACTGAAACCATGAAACGCTCCCAAGGAAAAGCAGGGCAATGCTGCCAGTCCCAGCTCTCAGCAACAGGTAACACAGCAAAAAAGAAAAAAAACCAGCAAAGAAAAAACACGTTAATAAACGCTCATAAAACTTAAGAAACTTAAAACAAAACAAAAAAAAAAAAACTTAAGAAACTTTTGTTTATTCAAAGAATTCACTGCCAACTGGGAGAATTATCTTCGGAAACCATAAATCCAACAACGTGACAACAAAAAGCCAAGCCAATCTAAAAAGGACAACAGATTTGAACGGACGTTTCACTAACGAGGACTTTCAAATGGGCACCAAACTCATGAAGATGCAAATCAAAAGCATCGCGGGGAGGGAAGAGCAGTGGGCAAACAGACAGCGGGCCTCTGTCAACAGCACACAGGAGCCACCAACCGTGCAAACACATGTAGCCAGCAGCAGGTGTGGCCCTGCCTGGATCCACAAGCATGCACGTGGGGGACATCTGAGACGAGAGGACAGGGCAGGTGTCCCGAGGGCTCCTGGGCTGGGGACAGAGTGCAGACAGACCAGCATGGGGCCGCGGCTGAGACCCACCTGGCCCTCCGCTCCAGCTCCTCCTCCAAGGCCTGCAGCTGGCTCTCCCTGTCTCGAAGCTCGCGGGCGTAGCTGAAGTCATCCTCCGCTTCTTCCTGCCTGGCCGCCAGTCGTCGCTGAACCACACACATGCACGCAGCCTGTGAGGCCCAGGTGCGTGTGCGCCAGGCTGGGCCCCCGGGGCTGTGGGGCTGCTCACCTCTTGGTCCCGCACAAACTGCTCCTTCAGCCGCCGGAACTGCTCTCGCTTCTGGGCACTCAGGGCTGCGCGCTCGGCCATCTGCCTTTCTGCAAGGGCAAAGGCTCAGCATCCAGCCCCAAGTCCGGGCCCCACAGCCCGGCCCAGCTGCCCACTCACCACTCAGGGCACTCAGAACCCTGGACGCTGCCTCTCGGGCGTGGACAATCAACTCCTGTTTTGCAATTTCTGCTCGAAGTTCCTGAGAAAGACCCCGCGAATGGCCACCCTGAGGACCCTGCTCAGAGTCTGAGCAGACAGGTCCTGCCAGTGGGACCCTAGAGCGGGGGATGGGTGCTGGGGACCCTGGGCCCCCCACAGCCCTGCCTTTCCTCCCCCTTGCCTTCTGACAGAACCACCACTTAGCCAGGACTCAGGACCCCCAGCCTGTGACCCTGCACCCTCGCACCCCTTCCCTCCCCTGCTCCCAGAGGGCGCACCTTCTCCTCCTTGCTGATGGAGCTGTAGCGCGCCACACTCTCCATCCGCCCCATGTACACTGCACACTCCTTCTCAGTCTCCTTCAGCTCTTCCAGGGAGAAGACCACCGAGATGCGAGGCACCGGGATGTCCGACCAGCACAGGTAATGCTGCCAAGGGCAGGGCATGAGGGCAGGCGGACCCACCCTGCTGCACCCAAGGGGCCCCATTCCCAGCCCAAAGGGGCTCGCAGGATGCGCCCACATGCGTGCATGCAGTCACACAAACACGTGCACACAGGCACGCACACTCACACAGATGCCGGGCACTGTCCATGGGGGAGGGGGGCTCACCCGGGGACAGCAGCGTTTTAGCAGGTTCACGGTCTTGCCGCACACGTACACGTCATTGGCGACATGTTTCAGGAACACGGGGACGCAGTCCTCCGCCTCCTGGGCTATCAGCACATAGCCGTGGGTCCAGTAGGACTTATCTAGGGGGGCCAACGGGTGGCACGTGGGTGGGGGCTGCGCCTGGGGGTGGGGGCCCCAACACCGCACCACTCACCCACCTCTGCAGCCGAGGTAGTCCTCGTTGACCTGGATCATGAACTCCCCGTACACGTCCCGGAAGACCCCACTGTACACCCAGTCATGGATGAACCTGAAGGCGGCCCGGGACTGTGTGAGCCCATGCGGGGCCGAGCGGGCCCAGTCACTGGGACCTCGTCCCTAGAGACAACCTTCACCTGGGCATGAACAGCCCCACCCCGGTGCCCCACAGCCTGTCTCACCGCGTGTAGGGCTCGCAGCTGGTCTGCAGCAGTGACAGCAGCACCGGGTAGTGCTCATTGCTACAGTTGTCCAGGGCCTCCTGGTACAGGTACGACAGCAGCTTCACGCCCTGTGGGCGCAAAAGGGCAGGGGAGCGGACAGCTGGGGGACGCCCACTCCTCCCCCACTATACGGCCGGTCCCCTCCACACACAGCCACTCACGGTTGGGAAGGCAGCCCTGGGCCCACCACTGTTGGTCCCTGGGAGTCCAGTGCCCACACCACAGAGCTCGGCCAGGTACCTGGACCCAAAGGGCTGGGTCAGGTGCTGAGCAGGCGGCCTGGTCCCCAGGCCTGAGCCACTGCAGCCATCTGCTGCCTACCCAGTCCTGCCTGCACCACCTGAGCCCATGGTGGCAGCAGCGTCCCCAGCCTTTCACCTGAGCTGCCGGCCCAGCTTCTTGAAGAGGAAGCCAATGGTCAGCAGGCTGAGAGAGGGCGGCGTGGAGAGGACACAGGCCCGGTAGTACTGCAGGTACCGTCTCATGCCGCTGGTGAACGCCTGTGGACAAGGTCTGAGAGGAGGCCTGCCCTGCCCGGGGGTGGACGTGACCGGGCTCCTGTCCCCAGCCCAGGGGAGGTTCCAGTCCAGCAGGCCAGCCCTTCGTTGACAGCCAAGGGCATCCCCACTGGCAGTGAGGCATCCCAGGTCCTGGGCCTGGGTGGGGATCCTGGAGGGAGGTGGGCTCAGGCAGAGACAGTGTCGCCAGCTGGAAGGCCTTCAGGGGAAGCCCACTCACTAGCCCAAGACCCAGCTGCCCCATCACTGCAGTCCCCGGCCCATCTGCCCCACAACTCCACCCGCTGTGTGGAGCCTACACTGGGACTCCTGGCCCTCATGCCAGAAAGGCCAGCTTGTTGTAGGGAAGACCCACTAGTGCCTCAGTGGGTGCCTGGACCCCACCCACCTGCCCTGCACCCACCCCCTGCCCAGGCCCCAGTTGCATGGTGGAAGACACCATTAGCTGCCACCTGTGGGAGGTTAGTCACGGAAGCCTGGTTCCTCCTCAGTGAGTGGGCTCCAGGGGCACAGATGTAGGGGCGGGGCATACCTGAAACACGAGGCCCTTGCTGCCCACAGCATCCTGGACGGGCTGCAGTGAGAAGTGGCTTAGGCGCATGTAGTAGGTCCCGCACGCGGCCACCTCGGACAGGAGGCTGTGCATGCTCTCGGGTGACGTCCCGGACACATACACGCCCGGCTTCACCATGAAGGCCTGAGCTGGCTGCAGCAGAAGAGCAGGGTCAGGGGTCAGGGTGGCTCCCGGTGCTGCAACAGCTCTGCAGGCTCAGGCCCAGATGGATGTCAGATGCCAACGTGGGCATTTCAGAGTCCAGGAAAGGACTCATTTAGAGCACCAAGCTAGCTGCCGGAGGTGTACGGAGAAGGCAGGGCACGGCGTCAGGGACAGATGGTGTGGGGCATAGCCAAGAGGGGCAGCCTGTGGTGTGGACAGAGATCATGGATGTGAGCCCCTGCAGGCCAGGGCTAGCGTGGGGAGTGGGGTGGGGTCGGGGTCAGAGCCAGAGCCAGAAGGCGAGGCAGTAGCTGGAAGGTGAGCCGGACATGCCCATTTCTCCCAGAGCCACTAACAGCAGCACACATCTCTGTGTTCAGAGAACATTGCAAAGGACCAGGCTCAAAGGAAGCAGCCTGGGCCCCATGCGAGGCCACTCTCTGGACAGTGGAGCTGACCCAGCAGAGAGAGGCGAGCCCCCGCTGGGCCCTTACCTGGCAGAGTGAGAAGGTGGTGGAGGCCACCCCGATGAGGACATTGAGCGTGTCCTGCACCAGCTCACCCTCGTGCAGGAGGACGCGCTGCTGGGGAGGGAGGAGGCTACCGCCCAGCACCTGTAGCCCCGCCTCACAGAGCCGGCAGAAGCTGTCGAAGGCCTCCCTTCCTGCCTCTGTCAGATAAGGCTCTTCTCTGTGGCCCGGGGGGCTGCAAGGAGATTGTGGGGGCGGGGGACGGAACGCTGTGTGAGAGGACAGCACCTCCCTGCCACACATGAGCCAGAGGGCAAACCGACCTAGAGCTCAACTACCTGGCCAGTGAGGACATGATGCCCACCACAGCACCTCCCCCAGCCTCGCCAACAAGAGTCCAGCTCAGGCCCAAGGTCTGGAGCAGCAAATGGCCCAGCCCGACTGGAGGAGGGCTTAGGCCCTCAGGACAGGGACGGACAGTGCTAAGAGCAAGCAGGGGTCCATCCTCAGCCCCTCGAGGGGCTGAGACCCAAAAAGGGAACAAGATGCGCTGGCAAGGCTATAGAGTGGCTGGGTCCCTTGCCAGTGGCCCCAGGAGGGGTAGGTAGGATTGAACTGCTGACACAGCAGTCTGGCACTTGGCCAGCAGCGCCTCCCAGTCATTCTGGGAAGTTCCGGGCCTCTGGGGGTTCCTAACCCATCTCAAGGTCGGGACCCATGCACAGCAGTCCAGGGGGGACGCACCATCCGATCCTCTCCCAGGACCGCCGCTTGCTGGCCTCGTAGGTGAGTGCAGCCTCCCACACGTCCAGGTCAGGGGTCACGCTCGGTTCAGACTGGGAATCAGGAGTCAAGTTAGAGGCCGACTGGAAGCCCTCGTCTTCTGACTGGTCCATGCTCTGAGGGACCTGGAGACAGAAGGCAGGGAAAGGGGTCTCACACATGAGCAGGACCCAGGAGTCGACAGGTACAACTCCTCGCTCCCTGTGGGAAGGCCCCACCCCCAGACCCAAGCCCCCAGGGTCTCCACAGGATCATCCAGGGAGCTAAACAGATACATTAAGGCTATTGACTCTGTGTTCCCCCTGCTCGGAAATCACACTTTCATCTGTACTGACACTCATAAAATCCCTTTGTCCCAGAAGCCCATGTTGGGGAAGCAGCTTATAGAAACCACACTGGACCACAAAACCTGTGTGCACCCAGCTGCTCACAGACGGGGAGATAACTGGCTGGTGAGTGGGGTGGCCTGAGCCACGTGTGGCCCTGAGACACACAGGGGGTGGTTTGCG
>NW_022103898.1:534356-540462 GCF_000313985.2 Echinops telfairi | reverse complement strand
TGCTCATGAGACTCACAGCCACCCTGTAGGGTAGGGCGGGGTAGGGCTGGCCCTGTGGGTGTCACTCTTGACAGGTGTCAGAAGCCTGGCCTTTCTCTCGGAGCAGCTGGTACTTTCTAACTGCTGACAAGGCTGTCAGGCATTTGGAAAGCAACTGCGCAAGGGGGTGGTGGTGACTTTTTTACTGAAACGTAAAGCCTGAGTGGAGAATGACATATCCTGTTCGGTAACTGGTCACAGCCAGTGTCCCCTGCCAAGGGTCTGAGTACCCCCCACTCAACCCAAGGAAGGCCCCTGAGGGGCGTCTCGGAGTGAGGCCAGGGGTACTGTACTTTAATAGCAAGTCCAGAGAGGTCAGCGCTGTCGGGCATGGGGGGCAGGTCTAGCCGGACGTCCATGTCGAGCGTGCGGCTGCGCACCAGGGCACCAAACAGGGAGGTCCGGGTGTCTCTGTCAAACTTGTCACCGAGGTCGCCGTAGAAGAAGCGACCCAAGGTGGTCAGGCCAGTGCCAGGAGCGGCCCCCATGAGCTGGAGGGTGTTCTGAAGCATGTCCTGACAACGACGCTCCTCCCTGACCATCAGGGCCTGGGCGTCCATCTCCAGCCGGCTCAGGTCACAGCAGTCATAGCCACTGTAGGGCACGTTCCTCCCCACATGCCTGTTGTTCAGGAAGTAGTCCCGCTTTCGGGGCAGGACCTGAGGGGGCCCACTCCCAGCCAGCTGAACCAGGAATTCCAGGGCTGAGGACACTTCCAGGAGGGGGCAGTGTGGGGCTGTGAGGAGCTGCTGGACCAGGTCCTCCAGCCGGTTGGCCTCGGGGCCCAGGCTGGCCACGCGCAGGTTGAAGGAGAGCATGAGCACCTTGCTCTGCACAGGGGCTTGGGAGGGGCCCGGCAGCTGCTTCTGGGTCTCTTCTTGGAAGAGACTGGCCAGCAACACGTTGTAGGCCACCTTCTTGAGGCCCTGCTTGGCTTTCCGGCGATCGGAGCCGCGCTGGCCCAGGGGGCCCTTGGCGACCGGCAAGTGGGCCTCGCACAAGTCATCGAAGAGCTGGGTGATGCTGGCCATGGCGGCCCCTCCTCGGCTCTGGGCGTTCGGTGGGCGTGGACACAGCTCGCCCCGCGCCGCGCCCCGGGCTCTGAAACACGAGCGGGAAGGTCAGACCCTGCACGGAGCGGGCTCTGCGACGGGCGCCCGGTGCCGCGGGGGGCGGGTCAGCCGCGTCCCCCCCCCTCCTTCCTAACCTTGCCGGCGCCCGCCAACGGCCCGCGTACGCTCGTGGCACACGGCGTACGTACCCGGCTTTGCCTGCGATCTCGGGGGACCCGCACTTACGCAGGCCCCCCCGAGTGGGCGCAGCAGGCCAGGGAGAGAGGCCGGGAGCCAGGCACTGTAAGGTCTCCGCCTAGGTCTCTCCGGCGGGAAGGGCCAGCGTTCCCGCGCCGCTGCGCGTCACTCGCCCGCGACCGGCGAGACAGCGCCGGCGGAGACGCCGGAAGAGCGTCACCGAGAGGCGGTCCTGTCGGTGGGCGGGGCCCGTGGGCCTTGGCCCCGCCCCGACGCCCGGGGCTGGAGGGGCTGGAGGGGCGTTCCCGCGCTGGGTCCAATAAAGGAGGCGGAGTGGGGCTCTTCAGTTTGTTTACTGATCAGGATGGAGGGCAGGGCACGGCTGGCGGAGGGGCAGTGCGTGCCTGGGGCTAGCCCCGCCGAGCCGGCTTCAAGCTTCCAGGGACGTGGCAGAAGACGGCGGCCTTGGGGAGAGATGCCCAAGGCCAGCGGCCTGCGAGCGTTCCTGCAGCCCTTGGTCCCCTGCGGCGGCCTGCCCGGGCCCCGGCAGCAGCATCCTCCACCGCGGCCACAGCTGCCCCCTCAGGCGCCTCAGGTCCTGCGTGTCCTTCGGAGGGCAAGAGCCCAGGCTGGGGGGCGCCTCTCCGTGCAGTGCCCGAGCAAGGGCCCCTGCAAGCTGGGGTTTTGACTCCTGAGGCGGGCAGGGGTGGAAGCAGAGGGTCACCGTGTGCCGTGGGCATCTGCCCCACAGCCGGTCCCGCCCAGCAAACTGACCTGCATCAGCGCCAGGACTCGACCCCCCGCTGGTCCCCAGAGCATGGAGGCCAGAAAAGCACCCTGGGCGTCTGACAAGCCATGGGACGGTCCTAGAGCCATCAGCACCAGGTCAGGCTTGAAGCTGTAGGCCAGGGGCAGCACCAGGCCCAAGATACAGCTCAAGAGCCCCCCAGTCTCCTGTGGGAGAGACAGCAGCGTGGCACCAGCCCCTCATCCCAAAAGACACCCCACCTCCCAATGCCATGGTCCCAAAGTGTGAGCAGCCACAGTGACAGTGCCTCAGGGGGCTGTGGAGGACCTGCTGCTGCAGTTGGGCACACATAGGGTCCCCCAGGCCTGTGTGGCATGAGGGCGCTACCACTCACCCCTGGCAGTGGCACGGAGATGTGAAACATGGAGTGGGCTGCTGCCTCCTGGCCCCCAATATTCAGCCACAGAATTCTCCTTCCAGAGGAGGGGAAGGCACAGGTGAGACCCTGCCCAGCCTCCAGAGCTGAGGCAGGGTGGGCGCAGCAAGGACATGACATGTGGAAAATCCCTCAGGAGTAGAGGACCTGGCCTGCCATTGTTCCTGGGCCCTCTGCCCAGCTTCATCAGTCCCACTTCTATACCTTATAATGCCCTGCCTCTCCTGGGGACCTGATTGCCACCCACACGAGTAATAGGACAGTAAGTGGCCTAGGAGTTGTACCCGTCATCGGCGAGGTCCGGGGGCTGATCCAGCTGTCCTACGGCCACACACAGCAATCTGGAGGAAGAGCCAGTCAGAGGTAGGTGGGCTCAGCCCCCTGGAATTCAAACTAGAACGGTCCATAGTCCTGCCCCCACACCCACAGTTCTGCCCCATCAGACTCACCTCTGGGCCCCCAGGCACAGGCCCTGCCGCAGGGTCACATCCAGGCTGGCAGCTATGGCTGGGGCAGGCGTGGCTGCAATGCCGCTGCTCACCTGAGGAGCCAATAAAAGCAGGGTCATCAGGTGTCCACCAAGCCCCAAACCACATAAACAGACCCACTGCCTGCCCTGCCCTTTGCTCCTGGTTCTGGTGGCACCTTGAGACCTGAGGCCCAAGTAGCCCCTCTGTACATGAGATGCTAGAACTACATCATCCTCAGGCCCTGCCAAAGAGCGGGAGGCTGTGGGGGAGGCAGAAAGAGACTCACCCTGGTGGTCTGCACCCACCTGTCCCCTCAGGATCTTAGCCACCAGGGTCAGGATTTTCCCCAGTGCTGTAAGGGCCTCGTCCCGGGCCAGGGCCTCATGGGGTCTGTGGTGACAATCCGGAGAGACACACAGGCATGTGGGACACACAGCCATGCCATTACAAGGGTCATATACAGGTATAGCCACCAACCTGGCCCACCCCCATGCCCAGGCCCACCTGGCCCAGGCCTCTGTCTCCTCCTTCAGGGCTGGCCCCTCATGACAGAGAACCGCAGCTGGCAGGGCCAGGGCCTCAGCATCTGTGGCGGTCAGGGCAATGGCCGTGCGGATCAGCGGTGGTGGGCAGTGTTGCAGCTGGTCCAGGAGGGAGCTTAGTGCCACCACCGCTTCAGCTGCTGCCACCTCTGCTGCCACCACATACTCCGGGCTCCCCGGGGCTGGGGGCGGGGGCTGGCCCTCTGGGGAGCAGGACCTAGGTCTTGGCCCTGGGCCAGTGTCTGTGTGTGGTTCAGAGAGCCTCTGCTCAGCCCCATGGGGGGGGTGGGGAGGGGGCTCCAATCTCCTCCGCCCATGCCCTGACCACACTGACCCTGGTGCTGGAAGCTGGTCCAGTAAGGGGCCTGGGCTGCCCGGACACGCTTGATGGATTCCTGGGCACTGCAGGGGACACCGGCAAGCCTGGTTCCCCTCTCTGACTCCTTGTTGCTCTGACCACCCCTGGCTTCCACTCCCCACAGCTCCCAACATGCTCCAGCCCCTCGGACCTCCAGCAGGGTACCATGGTCCCCGACAGTGGTGGGGGAGGGTCGCCCAGCAGCGCCTGCACAGTCATGCACACTGACTCTGCAAGGGACTCCAGGTGGTAGCCACCCTGGGAGGAGAGAGGAGACATGGCTGGGTGGGGGGTGGTACCTGGGAGGGGGCGCTGCCGAGGAGAACTGCCCCCCCACCGTGCTCTACAGTTCCCATCCCAGCGGGATGCTATTCAGTGCCCCCTTCCCACTGGCCTGGATCCTGGACTTTGTAATGCCCCCTGCCTTCCACCCAGGCCATCCACCCCTCTCCCAGCCAAGGTCACCTCCAGCACAGCACAGACACGGCCACCGGCCAGCAGCAGCAGCAACTGCATGAGGTGGGCAAAGCACTCTGGTGTGGCGCTCATCTGCCCCTGGGATGGGAGGGAGCAGGCATGAAGGGCTGGGCCCAGGAGTGCCCAGGGCTCCCCACAGCCAGGCTCTCACCTCAGGGTCCCCGATGGCAGAGTCAAACCCAGCAGAGACCAGCACCAACTCAGGGTCAAACTTGGGCAGGGCCAAGTCCGAGGAAACAGGAGAGAGGCTGGAGCCACAGTGGGGAGTGGTCCGTCCCCTCCAGAGACCACTCCCACACCCACACCCACCCCAGTCAGCACATACTGATGCCAGGGCTTCAAACCCCCAGGCACCCACCCACCCCCAGTCACCTCGAAGGCCAAGGGAAGCAGGATATGCAGGAAGGCAGCCATGTAGTCAGCATTTCCCATCCCCACCTGCGGTCATGGGTCATCACCAGCAACTGCCCACCAAACCACACAATCCTCAACCAGTCCCACTGCCCTCAGGGGCCCAGAGCAAGGGAAACAATAGGACCTGGGGCGGGGAACAGGGTCTGGCCCTAGGCTGGGGGCCTCCAGTATGGAACAGGATTTGGGTCTGGGCCTGGGCTGGGGTCCTGGAGGTGAGGCTGTACCTGGTTCCAGGGCAGGTTGACAGTGAAGCCCCGCCCACAGCCCTGGCCAACCTCATCTGCGTCTCCCTCTCTCAGGTTGGGCCAGAAGCGCCCATCCTCATAGCGGTGCCAGGAGAAGTAGAGGACACTGTGAACAGTTGGCTGGGGTCAGAGACCAGAGCTTGGGCACTCCAGACTCCATGCCAGCAGACCCTGAAAACAGGGGTGTGTCCCCTGGATTTCCCAGGCCAGGCCGTGCCTGGCCTCCAGCTCACCTAGGGTCTCCCTCAAAGGTGTACTGGATGCCCTGGCCGTGGTGGACATCCCAGTCAACGATGAGGATCCTGGGGACATGGTGGGGTCACCTCGGGTCTCCTCAGCCAGGTCAGTTTCCTCCCTGACACCACCCCCTCACCTGTGCACACCTGTGCAGCCCATGTCTTTGCTTGGCGTGCTCCGCTGCTATCGCCACGTTGTTGAACACACAGAACCCGTTGGCTGCTGCCCGCTGGCTGTGGTGGCCAGGAGGCCTGAGGTTAAGGGGACACTTGGGTCACACCCAGGTCCTTACAGGTGGGCAACCAAGGTGGGGAGCAGGTAGCAGCCCTTACCTCACAAGAGCGAGTCCGTTACTCGTGGCCCCTGTCAGCACGGAGTCCACCAACTGCAGCGCAGCGCCCACAGCCAGCCGGGCACAGTGAAAGGTGCTCTGTGGGAGGGGGTGCCAGCTGAGCCCCAGTTCACCCTCGTGACAAGCCTGTGCTGTGCAGGGCGCTGCGTAGGGGCCTGGGAAGGGGGCGGGAGGGGCACACACCGGGTGGAAGTAGACTGCGTCGTACATTCCCGACAGCGCCTGGAGCCCCTCTGTGTTCATGGTCTGGGTCCCCCGCACCACAGCCACGTACTCTGGGCTGCCAACGGATGGCAGGCATGTCAGGGTCGCTGGAGTAGCCGTGGCAGAGAGGGGCAGGCGAGTGGGGGGAGGGGGACTCTAGGTGCCCTAGGCCACACCCCTCCACTGTCCCGCCCCTCCCCCAGTTTCTGTGGGTGAGCCATGGGAGAGGGGCGCGGCAATGCCTCGGACGCATCAGCGACTCTCCGGTGGGCTGCACGTGGCGCGCCCGGAGTCTGACCTGTGCACCAGGCCCAGCTCGGCCTCCGAGGCCTCG
>NW_022103898.1:523534-533181 GCF_000313985.2 Echinops telfairi | reverse complement strand
GGAAGACACTTCTCCTTGCAGGGGATCTGATAGGCGCCCAGTCCTGCACCGTCCTCACAACTGTTGTTTGAGCCCATGGTTGCAGCCCCTGTGCGACTTGGTCACTGCCCTTCTACTTGACCGAGCATGGTGTCCTCTGCCGGGGACTGGTCTCTCCCTAGAACACGTCCAGAGTTCGTGAGGTGAAGTCACCTCTTGCAGGGTGTTTCTCTCCCTTGCTCAGTTAAGGCTAGCAGGGAGCCGTGCTTACCAAGCTAGCCAAAGATTGGTTAAAGAAGGGGAGATGTGGCAATGCAGACCGCCGTCTCAAGCCAAACAAGAGAAAAATTCACTGCCAAGGAGTCCATGCTGATTCACAGTGACCCTATAGGACAGGGCAGAACTGCCCCTGGGGGTCTCTGAAGCCCCCTTCATTCTCCCACGGAGCGGTTGGTTTCAAATTGCTGACCTTGCAGTCAGCAACCCAACACATAACCTACTACACCTGCGGTTTTCAACCTGTGGGTCCCGACCCCCTGGGGGTCGAACGACTCTTTCACAAAGGTCGCCTAAGACCATCAGAAAACATATTTCTGATGATCTTAGGAAATGAGACACCGCTCCTCTATCGGCCACCTGCAGATCCGCCCACATACAAGTACCCAGTATGAATACTGTTACCCATGCTACACCACGCTTCAAGAAAAAATTTCATTTACTTGTCATTAGAAATAAATATTTCACAAGATATATTTACATATTGTTTTTGTGATTAATCACTATGCTTTAATTATGATCAATTCATAACAATACACCCTGCATATCAGGTATTTGCATGGCGATTCATCACAGTAGCAAAATCACAGTGATGAAGTAACAACGAAAATCATTTTAGGGTTGGGGGTCACCACCACATGAGGAGCTGTCTTACCGGGTGGGTCTCTGTGTGAGGACGGTGGGGAGACCTGCTGGAGTACACCATCATGGCTCCTAAACAAAGGGGAAAGAGGGACTTTAAGGGCGACTAGGCGGGAAGGACATTGTTTATTCATGGAGGTGGAGAATCCATGGAATGGGGCTCTCATGGGTGGGATTAGGGTAAGTGGGTGTGCATGTGACAGGCATTCAAAAATGGAATCGGAAGTCAGTTGTCACTTATGGGATGTGGTGCATCCACCTGGAAGCTGGTTCCTCAGGTTCCACTCCTGTGTCCCTTGTTTGCTCTTGGGTTCAACTTGAGAGTCACCGGTGTCTGGTCTGCTTCGGCTCCGTGGCCAGTCTGAGCTGGTCAGATGGGTGAGGCTGCAGAGCAAAGGTAGGGGCTGAAACACAGTTCCTAACAGGGAGCCTGTAAAGCACATTATCATTGGGTGGGGAAGACACTTGGAACTGAGATTGGAAGATGGCATGAATTAGTGTTAACTGGGTATGGGGTGTGACTGAGCCCAGGCATGTTGTCTTGGGGAAATTCCTCAACGTCGCCTGAACTTGAAAAGGGGTGGAAGAATCCAGCCTCTTTTTTTCCCCAATCATTTTATTGGGGGCTCATACAACTCTTATCACAATCCATACATACATCAATTGTATAAAGCACATTTGTACATTCATTATGCTCATCATTCTCAAAACATTTGCTCTCCACGTAAGCCCCTGGCATCAGCTCCTCATTTTTCCCCCTCCCTTCCCCCTCCCCCCTCCCTCATGAACCCTTGGTAATTTATAAATTATTATTTGTCATATCTTACTTTGTCCCATGTCTCCCTTCACCCACTTTTCTGTTGTCTGTCCCCCAGGGAGGAGGTTAATCGGTTCCCCCTCACACTATAGCCACACACACCACTGGTCCTGAAGGGATCATCCACCCTGGATTCCCTGTGTTTCCAGTTCCTATCTGTAGCAGTGTACATCCTCTGGTCTAGCCAGATTTGTAAGGTAGAATTGGGATCATGATAGTGGGTAGGGAGGAGGCAGGGGGAGGAAGCATTTAGGAACTAGAGGAAAGTTGTATGTTTCATCGTTGCTACACTGCACCCTGACTGGCTCCTCTCCTCCCCGCCACCCTTCCGTAAGGGGATGTCCGGTTACCTACAGATGGACTTTGGGTCCCCACCCTGCACTCCCCCTCATTCGCAATGTCCAGCCTCTTTCTTCATCTGTTTTATCAACACCCTGGCTTACAAGGAGTCTTCTGGCTGTACTTCCTCCGAGCCGATGTGATGGCTGTTCGGGCAGTCAGGGGCACTTGTCAGTATTCTTCACCAGCACCCTCATTCAAGAATGCCCCCATTCATCTCCAGTTTTGCTTATTCATTGTCCGACTTCCACATGCAGATGAGATGACAGAAAATACCATGGCTTGGTCAGGGGCAACCTTGCTCTTCCACACTTCAAAGGGGCCCATGCAATGCATCATTTGATCTCTCGACAGCTGCTTCTCTGAGCACTGACGGCGAATCCAAGCAAGATGAAATCCATGACAGCTTCACCGTTTCTCAGCAATGCTGCCTGTTGGGAGGGGCCACTTTGAGGTTCACTTGGGGGGAGGGTTCTAAGACTACCTCTGGGGGCGGGGCCCTGAGTCTTGGGGTGGGACTACCCCTGGCCTCCCTGGTGGGCAGACTTCTGGGTGGCCCTTGTGCCCCCTAGTGCCATTCCTCCTCAACTGCGGCTGAGCAAGGGTGACCCCAAGGTGGGAGGGGTACAGGAAGACACTTCTCCTTGCAGGGGATCTGATAGGGTCCCACAGGCCCAGAGCCCGCCCTGCCCCCCCGACTCGAGAGACTCTGAATGGGCCACTTGAATCAGGTGTCTGCTCCCAAGCCAATCATGGTGGGAGAGGAATGGCGTGCTCTGACTGGCCATACTGGGTCACCTGGTCGTGCGGCCGCGCTGTGGCGGGTGTGTGGGAGGTCCTGAGGAGCTCTGCCGCCTCTGCGCGTGCAGCAGGGAAAGGAGGGCACCGTTACTAACGCTGGATTCGGTACCAGGGACCTGTCATCCCTTAGGACACACCTGTCTGAAGAGGTGGACGATTGAGGATGGCGGGTGTGATCCACGTGTGGGCTCTGGTCAAGCTGGGCCTGGACGACCCCGAATGGCCAGCAGAGGGCAACAGGGGGTCATGATGAGGTGACTGGGAAGGGGTGGTGTGCACGTGCTTGTGTGCATATGACCTAAGAGGTACCCCCACCGAAGAGTAAAGGGTCAACCATAGGAGTACCAGGCTCAGCTCAGGTTCACTGGCCCAGGGCTGGGAGCAGGCACCATTTGTCAGGGGCTGACTGGGGGACGGGGAACGATGACATCCCACCTGCAGCCAGGTGGTACATGAGTCCCCAAAACCAGCCTCCCGCCTGCCACCACCACTCAGAAATAAGGCTGGAGAGTGAACTACAAAAGAGTTTATTTCCTGCCAGACTTGTGGGCTTGGGGGCAGGAGACCCCTGGAGAGCTGATGTCTGAGTCAGAGCCTGCATGGGCCTGCCCTCTGTTCCTCTATATTGGCAACAAGGGCCTGGCCTTGGGCATTCAGGACAAAGCCTGCAGGGCTCACCCAACCTTCAACCCACCCTGGGAAGGAGGGGCCCAGGCCAAGAGGGGTCCTTCAGAAAGTCCCCTCGCTGAAGTCCTCCGAGGGGCACTGAGGTGGCTGGCCAAGGGCAGAGCCAGCTCAGGGAGGAAGGATTTATGGAGTGAGGGGTCTTCTCTAAACCCCTCCAAGCAGACACCCTGGGGCAGAAGCCCACCAGAAGCCAAGGCTGTCACCAGGGTCCCACCCCGGTGGGAGGTTACAGTTTGAAGCTCCTGGCCAGGGTCCCCTGGCATGCCCACCTGGACCCCCAGGCAGAGGTCTTCACAGGGCCGTCTCCTTGGAGACCCTGGACTCCAGCTGCTGGGGAGGCCTGAAGCTGAGCACCTCTTTATAGGTGACACCTAGGGAGAGAGGTGGGTGCCAGTCAGGAGAGGAGAGACCCCATCAGGAGCAGCTGTCACCTGGGCTACACCAGCCCAGCAGGATGTCATGTGGCCCCCACCCTGCTGTGAAGAGACCCACCGGAATGTGGGCTGAGCACCTGAGCAAGGACCTTGGAACACGCAACCCCCCGAAAGTCAGGGCCAGGGGTCCTGGCTGGAGAGAGAACTGTGGCATTGTCTGGCTGTTCTGTAGCTCAGGCCTGCTGGCCTGCCGGACAGGCCCTGGCTGCAGGGCAGCTGGCTCAAGAAATGTAGGGAGACAGCCGTGTCTTGGCTCTAGACCCACAGGGCCCATCTGAGCCCCAGGCGAGGCACCAGGAAGCTGTAGCCCAGACTCATTGCATGGACTACCCGCAGCCCCCACCTCTGCTTCCTAAACTCTGTGCCCCACACCAGCTGACCCAATGGGAGCTATTCGTCTCCCCTCAGTTGACCCACTCACCCGGCCAGGGCAACGCCTGTTTGGAAGCATGGTCTCACACCTGTGGCTTTGCCCTGGGCACCCGTGGGTGGCTGCGTGGGCAGGCTTACCTAACCCTCACCCGGACCTATGCAGGCAGGCAAGCTGTGCACCAGGAGACACTATTTCTCCCAGGAAACAGAAGTGGGGGGCCGAGGGGTGTAATGAGGCTTGTGCTCCAGAGCAGGGCTCAGCCATAGACCTCTCTGTGAAAGCCAGGCCACAGAGAGGATCCTGTGGTCGGTGGTTTCAATGTAACCCTGGGGCAGGAAACCCACTGAGGGCTAGGAGGCATGTGCAGGGCGTGGGGGGGTCCAAGTGGGAGGGTCCTGAGTTGGGAGGACATGGGGGAGGGGCGTGACCGAGCATCCCAGCCTCCCTGGGCTCAGAGTCCCAGAACTCTTCGTGCTGGGCCTGGGGCCAGGCCTTTGTTTGTGCAAGCTCCCAGCCAGAGGTCACCTCCCCAGGAGGCCCGGGCCCAGCTGCCCGCCCGCACCCCGCCTGCTCACGCTTCCACTCGTCCAGCGTGCGGTCCATGTCGTCAAAGGAGTCGTCGTACTTCTGTACGGCTGTCTCGTCCTCCGTGTCATGCAGGGCCTCAAAGTAGGGGTGTGCCAGCGCTGCTGCCGCAGTCACCCGCTGCTCGGCATCCAGCACCAGCATCTTCTCCAGCAGGCTCACAGCTGGCGGGGGTAGGGCTCAGGCCATTCAGCCCGTGCTCCCCCCGCCCCACTGCCCCCCACCCCGTACCCCTCGCCCCATACGTCCTACCCAGGGGGCTGGCGTTGGTCAGGACTGAGGCAAAATCCTTCTTCTCCAATTCCGGAAGGCCTTTCATGTAGTTCTTGGCCTGGGGGAAGAGGAGGGAGGTGTGTGCGTGCGGCTGGTCCCAGCCCTGGCCCTGTCACCGAGCTGCCTCCACTCACATCTGCGCTCTGCAGCCGCTGCACAAACTCGGCTGGGGGCGTCCCCGTGACCTTCATGATCTCCTTGAGCTGGTCCAGGTCTGCCTCAAGGTCAGGAGCACAGCACAGGGCCACAGGATGGGTGCCCCACGCACCCCAATGGCTCCCAGACCCTCCCTGGCCCCCAGTGGAGGATACGGTCGTTGCCCTTAAACAGCGTCTTCCCAGTGATCATCTCGGCCATAATGCAGCCCACGGACCAGATATCCACTGAAACAGAGCCCACCCTTGTCAGACCTCCAGAGGACACTAAGGGACACCCCTCACCTCCACCATCCCACCGGCAGCCCCTCCCAGGACCCCGCCCCTTACCTGTCTGAGTGTAGCGCATCCAATTCAGGATGACTTCCGGTGCTCTGTACCACCGTGTCACCACGTACCCCGTCATCTCACTGTCCGCCTGCCTGGCCAGGCCAAAGTCCAGGATCTGCAGGAGGAATCTGGGAAATGGATCCCCAAGAATCCCAGAATAGGGGTGGGGTGGCAGGCTTGGGGTTCTGCCTGGCTGATGGTGGTGATCCCAGGTGGCACTGGGAATGGAGCCTCCATACCGGGGTCTCCTGCCCCACCTTCAGGTCCTAAAGGACTCCTGGCCACTCTCCACCCCCTGGGGTCTAGAACTTTTCCCACGCCTCCCTGGTTCTACCCAGGCTGGCCAAGGAGAACTGGGCTGCGTCCTGACCCTGCACTTAAGAAGCAACCTGGCATCACCCCCAGTGCCTCCCTTCCTGATGCTGGCCCTGCTGCTCCTCCAGGGCCCATCTATTGCTCCACTGCTGCCCTAGGGAGGCCCCATACCAAGGACCTTGTCCCCTATCCCTGCAGCCTCCCTCACCTCCCCGCCTTGCCCCACCCCACCTTACCTTCAGTTCACAGTCCTCATTCACTGCCAGGTTGCCTGGCTTCAGGTCCTGCAGGTATACAAAAAGTGACCACAGTGGCTGGGTGGGGTGGGCATGGGTGGCATGGGCAAAGCCACTGAGGGCCTGGGACACCATCTCTAGACAGGACAAGTAGCCCCAGCCTTCTGCAGGCCTTCAGAAGGGCATGCATCTGGGAAGGGGAGCTCAGGACAGGGCTCTCCACACACACTCCCCCAGCACTCACCCTGTGGATGACACCAGCCGCATGGATGTACTGTGGGAATAACAGAAGGGTCAGGGCTACAGCAATCAGCAGCTAATCCCCCCCTCCCCCCGAAACATCCTGTCCCACACTGCTGCACAGCCCACCCACCATTCTCCCCAAGGCTACCAGGCCCACCTGAGGCCTTGAGCATCTGCCCCATCAGGAAGCAGGTGTCCCTGATTCTACTACGCCCCACACACACCCGCCATCCCAGGCTCACCTTGAGCCCTTTGAGCATCTGGTAGACCAGGAACTGGATGCGGTCCTCGGTCAGCTTTTCATGTTTCATGAGTTTGCCCAGGTCTGTCCCCATGAAGGGCATCACCAGGTAACTGTGGATGGCGGACCGGGGCATTTTAGCAGTGGCCTTGCCAGCACCCTGCCCCACCCCCCTACCCCCACTGACTCACAAACCTACACCCCTCCCTGCCCAGATTGTCAGGGTTCTGACCACATTTTCAGGTAGGGTGGCCCAAAGGCAGGCTGAGGTACCAAGAGGGCACAGGTGGGAAAGGCCAAGGTCAGGCTTTGGGAGGGGGCCTGGGAGAGGGGTGTCAGGTGGGATGGGGACACACAGGACATTCGGGTATGGGGACAGGCTGGCTGGGTGGAGAGAGACACACGGAGAGGCATTTGGGCACTCTTCCAAGAGGACACACAGGCCCTGGGTGTCCTTGACCTCTATAAGGCCATGCAGTGAGGAGCCCGCTGCCCCTCCAGCCTTCCCTGGCCAGGCAGCTGGCATATGGCCGAAGTGGAGTAAGTCTTGAGGGTGGAGGGTGGGTAGTGTTGGTGGTGAGACTTCAGGGCTGGCTTCATCTGGGGGGGCTAGAGACAGTGTGCCCCCCCTGTCATCAACCAGTCCTCCAGCAAAGGTCAGCAGTTCCAGTTACAGGCCACACACTGGTGCCAGGATCCTGGGCACAGGCCCTGCCTGCTCTCAGACCTTGGAACCAAGCTCCTACCTAAGGTGCTGGGGAGGGCCCACCTGGGGGCCAGGAGCCCCAATTTGCCTCAACCGGACTCTGCCAGCATCTGTGGTCCCCAGGCACGTGGGACGGGGGCTAGAGGAGAAGGTTGTGGAGCAGGAGGTAGGCATTGTGCAGCTCCACCCATCAGGGCTATAGGACCCAAAGACTGTCCGGAGCCACCCTGAGCCTAGCCCGCCGGCCACTCACAAGTCTGTGAACTCGTCCAGAGTCTCGTCAGGAGTGAACACATCCAGGAGTCCGATCACCTGGGGGCCGAGGGTTGTGGGCTTGGGCTGGGCACCCTGAAGGCTCTGGCACCCAGGCCCCCCACATGGGCTATTTTGGGATGGTGACAGCCAGCCAGGATCCTTGTGGGGAGAGGCGGCTCCATGTCTGGTTGGCTCAGCTGCCTGCAGGGCTCCAGCCTGGAGACCCCGGGGGAGCAGGGGACCCAGCAGATGTTCCCCAGCATGGGTGTGCTGAGAGCAGTCCAAGGCCCATCAGGGAGGGCTCTACTGCCTGAGCTCAGGATACTGAGCGACAGCTACATAAGCAGTGGGGAGCCAGCAGGGCAGGAGTGGGCAGCCAGGCAGAGAGAGAGAACTTCAAGTGGCAGAGGCCCGAAAGTGGCTGGACCCACGCAGAGGGAGTCAGGACTGGGCTGGAAGTCCAGATGAGAGTATGCCGGAGGTAGTGTGAAACGTGGGGACAGGAGGGTGGTGGACAACGGAGCGATTGCTTCAGTCACTAGGCTCAGAGCTGGACTGGTGAGTAGTTGGGGCCTGGGGCTTGGGAGGAGGGGGAGGTCAAGCAGAACTAGGCTGCTGAGGGGCCCTGGGAAGAGGAGGAAGGCAGAGCCCTGAGAGAAGGGCCACCAGAGAGGGCCTGGGGACAGACGGAAGCCTCAGGTGCTGAGGCTTGGGGACAACAGTGGACAGTGTCCCAAGGAAGAGGGTAGGGGGACAAAGCCCCAGGGGTGGGGGCTTTCAGAGTGGGCAGAGAACTGCTGTGCCTCTGTTGATTGACTGTGGCAGGAGGTGACTCCGGGTTTAAGGGGAGGGGACCTTAAGGGGGCCAGCACCCATTTTCCACTGCATCTTAAAGTTGCTACAGAAGGGCTGGGTGACATGGTGGCTGGCCAGCAGCAGGCGCTGTCCTTGGCCAGGCAGGGATGATGCCCAAGAAGGGTGCGAGGCAGGTCACAGGACCAAAGGTCCCCCCAGGTAAGGAAGGGGCTGCAGGGAGTGGAGAGAGCTGGCTGAAGGGCAGGCTGGGCTGGAGGGCTGTCTGAGGGAGTGGAGAGAGCTGGGAGCCAGGGCCGGGCATGGAGGGCTGTCTGAGGGAGTGGAGAGAGCTGGGAGCCAGGGCCGGGCATGGAGGGCTGTCAGAGAGAAGACGGTGGGCAGCAGCTAGGAGCCAGGGGACAAGGAGGGGTGGCCAGAGCATCAGTCAGTAGCATCGAGTGACCCAGGTGGAAGGGGACGGAGTCCGTCCTCGTGGGGAGCGCCATGACAGAGAAGAGCTTTGGCCAGTGGTCAGCCCCAGTGGGGTCCTGGGACAGGACTTTCTTTCCCTGGCTGATCCCAGCTCCCCTCAGATGGCCAAGGCAGGAAGGACAGTCCTTTGTGTGCCCTTAACACCCTTCGCCCACCCAGGCCCCAAGGGGCCATCTCTACCCCGAGGGGGGAGCCCAGAGATAATTAGCTCAAGAGATAGGCAAGGCTCAGTTGGGGGGTGGGGGTGTGTGTCAGAAAATCACCTTCCGAGGAAGGTGGCTCTTCCCACCTGCAGTCCCCTCCCCGTTCCAGGCTCAGGGCTGGGGACTGAGCCCCAGGGGCTGGCCAACCTGGGCCTGGGGGCCAAAGGCCAGGAGCGGAGTTCTCCGCCGGGCCGGCTGGACAGAGGCTGGATGGCGGGACTGGGAGGCTGCCCTGCCCCGCCCCGCCCAGCCCCTCGGCGCCCCCGGCCCAGCCGTTCCGCCTCGCACGCTCACGTTCTCGTGCTGCATGTGTTTGAGGAGGCGCAGCTCGCGGTAGGCGCGCTTGGCGTAGAGCTCCGATTGGAAGGGCCGATACAGCTTCTTGATGGCGACCCTGGCGCCCGTGCGGCTGTCCTCCGCTGAGCTGAGGGGCGGAGCGGGCCGCTCAACGCGAGCCGGGCAACCCTGCG
>NW_022103898.1:516106-523093 GCF_000313985.2 Echinops telfairi | reverse complement strand
AGCAGAGGGGCCTGACTCAGGGGGTGGCGAGGAACCGCTGGCCAGACACTCCAGCCTGCCCGCGGGGGCCAGTCGCCTCCTTACTGCCCCACAGAGGGGGCAGGCCCGAGCCACTCACTGTTATTGTCACTGCCCCCTGACTCCATACCCACTCCTGGTCTGATGTTACCCACCCTCCAATGTGTCTTGCTCTCAGGAAAGGGCTCCCCACGCTTCTCACCTGCATCTCTAACACGCACTCCTGTGGCCACTGTGGCCCCAGGTTTCTCAGAGGATGGCTCCTGGTCCTCCCACACCTCTCCCTCAGCCTGAGGACCCTCTGCAGGCCACAGAGACACCCTGGTTCCCACTCCCCACCTCTTTTGGTAGCTTGCTCCCAGCCTTTGCTTAATGTGGGCACAGACCCCTCCTACCCCTTTCCCCATTGACCCTGGGCCTGCAGAAAGTGTGGGACACCCCTCAGGAGCAGCCTTGGGGGAGTGATGGTAACAGGATCTTGCATGCCCCCTGCCCAGCCCTGGATGCCCCGCCTGCCCGCCTGCCATGAATCAGCAGCTCAGTACCATCTGGACATGCCAAGTGGCTTTACACTTGGTGACCAGCGTCCTGAGCTGGCGGGTGGGTGGCCTGAGGCCCTGCTGGGTGCAGAAACACAGCCTGAGTGAAGGCCACTTGCTACCCCCACCCCACCCTGGTACCCTATCTTCTCCAGGAAGTCTCCTCTGCCCCCGGCCTCCTGACAGAGGTGAGGTGGGCAAAGTCCCCATTCTGTGGCCATCCCACCTCCCAACTGGCCTTAGCCCAACTGTGTGGCCAGGGCTGAGGCTCAGGATCAGGCTGTATTCCTGGGGACCCCTGACAGGCCCCATATGTGAGCTGCAGCGAGTGGATGAAAGGGGGCCCCTTTCCCAGGCCATGCACAGCAGAGGTAGCACTGTCATTAGCTAGATAGCCACAGGGCACTCTCCCCATCCCCTTGGGGAGCCTCAGACACCAGCTGATAAGAGGGAACCCCTTTATTGAGTGCCTTGTAACAAGTACTTTACATCTAGGTCATACTGGGGCCCTGTGAGACTGGATGCCACCATAAACCCACTCCCCACGCACAAGGAGGCCCTGAGCCAGGGAGGCACCACACTGACCATAGCTTCCAACCGAGTCCAGTCCCAGGGCTCTAGATGAGCTCCAACTGGGAGGAAGGAAAGGAGGGAGAGGGGGCGGGCAGGATGACCACAGACCCTGACATCCAAGCCTTGGGCTTCAGAGCCACTGGATGGGGGGGATGAGGGAGCATTTCCAGAGTGTCCATGTCTACCTCGAGGCTGATGCTGCCTCCCACCCCTGCCCCAGCTGGTGCTGGGCACTCTGGTCTCAAATACTTGCCATAGCCGCCCTGGGCTATGTGGAAACACACAGGTATCCTAGAGCAGCCAGAGCCCCACCCGGAACACAGCCAAATGCCAGCCCTTTGTGGCACCAGGATGATGAACTCTCCAGGGTGCTGGGTAGTTATCAAGACCCTTCACGGGGCCTCCCTGCCGGACCCACCCCCTCATACTGCACAGACCCTAGTAGGTACCAGCAGGACCCTCCCAGTCCCAGCTCTCAGCCCACAGTTCCAGGCTGAGCAATTCTGACCACTGAGACGCTTTTCTGAGTGTCAGGGACCCCTGCCCACCCCTCCACCAGGGACAGTCCCCTGGACAAGGAGGAGAGAAGGAGAAGGTAGGAACTTCCTTCCTTTGTGTGGTCTTCAGGGACAGCTGGCAAGCAGGGACACTGCATGCATGTGTTGCATGTTCACACCATTCCCTGCACCCCCAAGTGTCCAGGTTCCCTGAGGGTGTGGCATGCAGGCCCAGGTTCCAGCCAGAGTCAGAGCTGCCAGATCCTGGGGACTCTGAGAGGCATCCCTGTGGGGGAGCCAGTGCACTCAGCAGCAGGGGCCAGCTGGAGTGTGGCAGGCAGCTCACTGCTCGATGTCCAGGCTGCCTGGTGGCTGTAACGGCTCTGGGGGCTTGAAGCTCAGGACCTCCTGATAGGTGAGCTCTGGAGGAAGCAGGTTTGATGGGGACTGGGTGATCTGTGCTGCCTGGGCCCACCCTGTCCACCCAACCTATAAGGTCTGGGCCCCATGCCCTCTGAGAATGGCTTCAGTCCTGTGCTGGTAGCCAGAGTCTGTGCTGTGCCACCACCCCACCCTGCACCGCCTTAGCCATCTTTGCTGTCCTACCCAGGGAGGGGACCTGCCCAGCACCCACCCTTCCACTCCTCCATGGTGCGCTCCTTGGCCTCCACGCTTTCATCATAGGGCTCAGCCTCAGGCTCATCATCCGGGTCGTGGTACTGGCTGAAGTAGGCATGGGCCAGGGCCTCTGCTGCGCTGACCCGCTGGTCACTGTCCAGCACCAGCATTCGTTCCAGGAGGTCCACAGCTGCAGAGGGTTGGGGCGGGGCAGGCATCATGAGCTCTGCCTCCAGCTGAGCCCATCCCCCGCCCCACCCCTCTGCTCACCCAGAGGATTGACTCCTGGGAAGACACTCCGGAGGTCCTTCTGGGGCAAGGGTGGCAGGGACTGGATGTATGTCCGAGCCTGGGGGGCACAAGGGCAGGCCTGAGGGAGAGGCCCCAACCTCGGCCGGGGGTGGGGGTGGCTGTGAAGCAACCTTCCCATACACAGTCAGTGGTCCCCACTGGCCTAGCCAAGCGCACCAACAGCAGACCTCCTCTTCTAAAGATCTGGGGGTACTTGTGTGCCCGAAGCCCTCAGATCCCGGCACCTCAGTGCCCATGAGCAGTGTTCGGAACTGGGGTTTTGTCCCCATTGTCCCTGTGCAAAGCCCTGGTGGCACAGTGGTTACATGTTAGGCTGATCACTGCAAGGTCAGTGGTTCAAAACCACCAGCCATTTCCTGAGAGAAAGACAGGGCTTTCTACTTTTGTAAAGAGACCAAGTCTCAGAAACTCCCAGAGCAGTTCTGCTCTGTCCTTCTGGGTCCCTATGAGTCCACTTTGACGCAAAAGTTGTGTGTTTACTTGTTTGTTTTAGTCCACCTTGTGTAGGACTGTCTTCCCCACTCCCCCCATGCTGGATCCCTCTGTGGCCTGTGCTCCCCCATGGCGTCCTGTCACCCCCCCACCCCTCCACCCCACACACACAAAGGCCCTTCCCAGGTACCCTGGGGCTCAGCCAGCAGAGGGGCCTGACTCACGTGCTCTGAAGAAATCTTAGCCAGCACCTCAGGGCTAGGCGTGCCCACCACCTCCATGATGCGCTTCAGCTGGTCGATGTCTGGCTCGCTCAGGAACACCACTGCCCAAGCCAGGAGACCCACCTCCCTGTCCGTGCCCCTAGCCCCCTACGCAAGCACTCAGGAAGGGACCATCCACCCTGCCAGGCAAAGGATACAGTCATTCCCAGGAAACAGAGCCTTTCCCTGCAGCAGCTCTGCCATGATACAGCCCACCGACCAGATGTCCACTGTGGGGGTTGGCCTCCATCAGCAGGCTCCCCCAAGTCCCTCCTCAGGGCGTGCGGGACCACACCAGTCCAGTGGACCTCTGGCAACTCTAGGCCCCAAGGTAGGTGGACCCCTTTTTCCCCCTTGAGCCTCAACTCAGCAGGGGGAGGGGCCAGCTCTGGCTGCAGGGGCCAGGATCACTCCACTTTGCTCAGGTCCCCCTGAAAGTGTGTGCCTCCCCCCACCCCCTGAAGATGTGTGCCTCTCCTTCCCACAGACCCCTGAAGGTGTGTGGCCCCCCAATCCCCTGAGGGTGTGCCTCCCCCACCCTAATCCCTTGAAGGTGTGTGTCTGATGCAGGCCCCAACACTGCCTCTTTGCTTCCCCAGTCCCCCAACCCCCTTAAAGGCATGTGTCTCATGCTGATTCCAACTTGCCGCCCCCCCCCCCCCCTGTCAAGCACCTGTCTGGTTATAGTGCATCCAGTTAAGCATGATCTCTGGCGCCCGGTACCAGCGAGTGGCCACGTAGCCGGTCATCTCCTCCTCTGCCTGGCGGGCCAGCCCAAAGTCCAGGATCTGAGGTGACCATGAAATGTTTTCAGCCTCCACTGGCTGAACCACCGACCCCACCCCCTCTGCCCTGCCCCTGAGCTCGCCTGCATCCCCACCCCCCACACCTGACCCTGAGCTCGCAGTCTTCATTCACCGCCACGTTGCTGGGCTTCAGGTCCTGTAGGGGTGAGGCCATGAACGTAGTGCTAGTGAGATCCCAGAAGACCCCAACCAGGACCCAGGGCTCCCCGCTCACCTACCCGGTGGATGATGCCTGCCGAGTGGATGTACTGGGGGTGGGAGGGGAAAGCACAGTGAGACTTACTTCTGCTCCCACCTCCCCACTCCCGACCCTCTGGCCAGGGCGCCCCGCCTCCCCCAGTAGGGAACCTTCAGCCCGCGTAGCAGCTGGTAAACCAGGAACTGCACGTGCTCGTCGCTCAGCGCCTGGCACTTGACAATGTTGTTCAGGTCTGCACCCATCAAAGTGGTCACCAGGTACCTGGGGTCAGGGCCAGGGGTCAAGCAAGTGTCAGGAGAAGGGGCCGCTGCCCGCCTCTGAGGACACTCTCCCCAGTGGGCCGCTGCCACCAGTACTCACACTTCGCTGAAGTCCTCAATGGACGTGGCGGGAGTAAAAACGTCCAGAAGCCCGATGACCTGGGTGTAGGAAGCGGTTCAGCCTCAAGTTGACCTGGGTCCCGCTCGGGGGCGTTCCCTCCCTCTGACCGGCCTCCGGGGCCTCCAGCTCCGGCTTGCCACCCCCAGTGGCTCCGCCCTCCCAGCGCTCCCCGCACCCATTGGTCCGTCCTGGGAAGCCCTGCCACAAGGCGCTCCACGCCTCCATTGGCCCGCCCGCCTCGCTGGCCCGCCCCCGGCTCACGTTCTCGTGCTTCAGGTGCTTGAGCAGCCGCAGCTCGCGGTACGTCCTCCGCGCGTGGATCAGCGACTGGAAGGGGCGCGACAGCTTCTTCACCGCCACCTTCTGGCGCAGCCGCGCGTCGTAGGCCGAGCTGGAAGGCGGGAGAGTGAGGCAGCACCGGAACGGCCTCCCCAGGGGGGCGCGCAGGGTCCAAGAGGGGACGGATGACCACCCCCTCCATCCACCCCGGCGCCTGGCTCAGATGTGAGCCCTTGGGTAGGGCCTTTGCCCGCCTGACTGAGGGCAAGTGTCCAGCCGTGTCCGGCGGCGAGGGCAGGACTCCGGACAGCCCTCCCTGGCCCAATTCTCTCTGCCTTGCGCCCAGCCAACCCTTACCCTCCTCGAGAGAACCCCTCACCCTTCACTCCTCTACCAGCCTGCGCAGATGCTGGACTGGGCCTAGGAAAAGCCGGGCCAGCTGGCGTGGGAATGACATGCCCCCTCAAGAGTCTCCCTCCCAATGCAGAACCCAAGGCCACGGAACTGATTTTGACCCATGGCGGCCCTGAACAGGGTGGGTTTCTGAGTCTTAATCTTTACAGGAGCAGACAGCCTTATCTTTCTCCTACAAAGCGCCTGGTGGTGTGTTTGAAGTCAACCTAAGGTTAGCAGCCCAAAGCCTAACCCACGGCGCCACTAGGACTCCTTGAGGGCTCGCCTAGGTGCCCGCCCCCCAGCTCACTGGACCCGCAACCCCTCCTTGGGGCACTGGCCCTGGGGATATTAAAAAGTGGCGGAATAGTGGTCAGGCGCGTTTATTGGGCAGGATAAGATGCTCGGCAAAGAAGGGTGGCCTGGGCACACGGGACATTGCCCTTTGACCAGCCCATGCCCTTAACGACAGGCACCAGCCCCTCTCCTAGCTGAGGCCACTGGAGACAGCGGTCCCAGACCCGATCCTCAGACACAAATGGGGCAGGGTCACTCGCCCTCCTCTCTGTCCTTGGCCACCTACTGGATGCTGCGTGGCTGGAGGGGAGGGTACCCTTCCCTCCCCCTGGATTGCCCTCTCCCGAGGAAGAGTGAGTGGCGCCTCCCTTGGGACGACCTCAGGTCCAAACTGCTGGGGAGACACCTCTTGTGACCCAGGTGCTCAGGCGATCTCTGTGGAAGTGGTGCAGGAGCACTGTCCAGGCGCCTGGGACATGGGCGCCTCCCAAGTCCACAGCCCACCCTGCTAATGTCCAGTCACCTGGGAGGGTGAGGGGAGTGGCCCCTCATTACCCGAGTGCGTCTGCGCAGTGGAGTTGACGGAGTTCCCATCCCCAGCTGCTCGCGCGGCACCAGGACTGGGCCTGCCGAGGACAGGCTTCCAGGCAAATGCTCCAGGTGCAGCGGTGACCCACCTCCTCCCCAACCTCAGGATGGACAGACAGTTCTCGGGCAGGTGAGTCCAGCGGGCTCTGCACGTCTCTGAGGCATTCGGGCATTGTCCCCAACTCTCCCCCTGCCCTTGAAGACAGACGCTCTCAACAGCTTGGGAGACGTGGGGGGGAAGTGCTCTTCTTAACGGTCTGGGGCTCCGAGAGCGCTATCTGCCTGCCTATGGCGCGGCGCCACCTGGCCTACACCGGCAAGAACCTGCTGGGGGTTGGGGACACCTCTCCATGTACACCCCCGGGCATCAGCCTCGCTGTCAGCCTCACACATCACTGCCTCAGCCTCAGTCTCATTCACCCCACTGCCCCGGGTGCGGACCCCGGGAACCAGCAACCCCCACCCCCACTCAACCATCTGCCAAGGATCCGGGCCGGACACCCCAGGGTCCAGCTGCGGGGTGGTCACCAAGTCCCGTGGTTGGGACAGTGAGGGGGTGCAGACTCCTCTGCTTGGGTCCCGGGGAAAGGGTCCTCGGGAAAGGGCGAGGTCCGCGCCTTCTCCCTTGTCAAACAAAAGCACCCACCGCAGGACAGGGGGCCCGGCCACACGCGGGGGACCCCAGGTATGGACTCGGATGTTTGGGGGCTGGGCGCCCACCTTCCCGCAGCAGCTGACTCTAGTGTCTGCTAGGACAGTTTCCCGCACTCCCCCCGTGCCTGCCTCCGCCCC
>NW_022103898.1:485489-515774 GCF_000313985.2 Echinops telfairi | reverse complement strand
TCCCAGGCAGCGGGGCGGAATCCCGGCTCTTCTCCAGCGGCCGCGCAGCCCGGGGCGGGGCCAGGGAGGGATGTGCTGCCCCCTCCGGGCCTTCCTCCCGGGGCCCTAGCGCGGCCCCTAATGTCTCCGCGTCTAGTCTGCGGCCCGGGCACCGCCCGATCCCGGCTGTCGCCACCACCTCCGGTCGCTCAGCTGCTTAGCTCCGATCTCCGCGCCCCATCTTGCTCAGTCTCCGTGCTCCCCCTAACGCTGGGGTCCTGTGCCCCCGCCCCCCGCTCTGCCCTAGCTTTCTTAGGTCGCCACCCACCGCCCCCAGCCCACTCAGGTCTTCACTCCAAGCCCTCTTGGGGCCGAGCACCTTCGCAGCCCCCTGAGGTCCAGGAAGCCACCCCCACCCACCCCGCTGCACGCTTGGATCCTGCATGGTGCCTGGGTCCACAGTGTGGACCTAACCCAACCTCACAGGTCACCTACTCGTTTCCTCATTTCTTGTGACACCACACCTCCCCTCCTTGAAGAGGTGAGAGTGGGCTCAGACACACCGCACGCACGAGCTGCCCACACCGGGAAAGGGCGGGGCACTTTGGGTGTGGCTTCTCCTCAAGAAAGGTGGTATGTGCCTGGAGACCCCTCACGCTCCCAGGGTGTCCAGGGCTGGTCTGTAGGGGAACCGCCGGCCACCTCTTTGTTCCGCTGGTCGGCCTGAGAGCGACGCTTAATTAACTACTGCACCGCCAGGCCGCCTTATCAAGAAGGCGCTATTACTTCATAAAAACTGGACACGTTAATAAAAAATCAGCCAAGAAAGCGCTGGGCTGGTGGCAGATGTCGTCTGGTTCTCCACCAGCCCGGTGGAGGAAGTGCCAGCCTTGGGCGGTCTGGGGGTCCCTGGCGAGCTGCGAACGGCTGCTGGTGGCCTGCAAAGGCCATCCTCACTGCTGGGCTGGGGACAAGCGCTGGCAGCACCAGGGACAGCAGCGGGGGTGCAGGTGGGGTGGGCGGTGTCTCCCAGAGTTCCTAAAGCCTCTCGCAGGTGGGCGTCGGAGTCCTACGCCTACCTCCCCACCCCCAGTGACTTTTCCCGGCGAGAGCAGGCCTTCCCCCACCGCCCCATTCCTGCAGGTGAGCAGGAAGGGAGAGGTCGGTGGGTGGAAGCTGGATCCCCATCCCCACCCTGGGCGCCAGTCCGGAGGGAGGGGATGCTGAGGACCTGAAGTCAGGCCCTCACTGTCCAGCCTTCTACTTTTTCCAAAGAAGCTAAAATCCAGGTTTCTGCGTGACATCGCATTCATTTTAAGCAAGGGCGAGGCAACTACGTTGAAACTTGCCCACACGGTGAAGAGTACACCCCGAATCCGGGCCCAGGGCAGGCGGCCGAGCGCTGGGCACAGGCCGCAGTGTCCTGTTCAGCCTTGTGGCCGCAGCCCTGAGTCGCGCCCAGCCTGGCTCCCCTCTGCGTAGTGGCATGGTCTCAAGGACTTGGCGCGGGGTGGGTAGGGCGAAACTCCTCTCTCCCTACCCCGAGCCGCGGGGACGCCCCTGAAGGCCCCCCGCCATCGGGGCCTTTCACGGCCTCGGGGCGGGCAAAGGTTTTGTGCGAGGTAAATGGAGCTGCAGCTGAAGGAGAGGCGGGAGGGAGCAGAGGCCTCAGCGGTGTGGGAACCCGAGGCGGCCTTCACTGGGGGAGGGGAGCCGCTTTTGTTGCGTTCCCATGGCGACCGGGACTGGGCGTCTCCTTTTCCTCCTTCCCTTCCCGCGGCCGAGGGCCTTCCGCTTGGCCTGCTCCGTTGTTCCCCCAGAATCCTGGCCTCCCCCAGGGTGTGCCCCGTGAGGCCGCCCGCAAAAACCCCATGTCCGCTGGACACTGAGGCGGGGTTGATAGCAAGCACTGAGGGGAAGCTGGTTGGAGATGGGGGGTTTATGAAAACCCGCCCACCGGAAGGTTGGACAGCCAGGGCCCCGCGGGTGGGGTGGCAAGGGACACCCAGGACCGACAGTCACTTGGGGAACCCCACCGGAGAAACCAGGGGGCTGGGTGGAGGGGTGAGTGCTGGGGATGGGGAGGCCTCCCCTCAGAGAAGGGGTAGGCAGATGACCCAGGCAGGAGGATGCCCCCCCTCCCCTGCCTAGAGCCTCCCTCCTCAGCAGGGAGCCCTGCCCCTCCTCCCTCCACCCCTTCTTTCACACAGCTGGGCCCACAGGGTACTGCATTCAAAATCATTCACAGTGGTGAATGTGAATGATTTCCTACCCTAGCAGGGCCAGGGGTAGCTGAAGGGGTGGGGTCGGGGTAGGCCTGTTGGCATCTTGCCCATGCTGGTGTGTCCCCACCCACCCATCCACACCCAGCTCCTGGCCCTGCTCAGGCCTATGAAGGCACAGACCCAAGTCCCAGGCTTGACAGTCCTGCCGGGGGAGGTGGGAGCCCAGCCTCCCAGGTGTGGGGCTGTTGGACCTCCAAGCCTGGAGGGAAAGATGGCTTCTTCCCAGCCCCTTCTTGTTCCACTTCTCCTACTTACTGGCTGCAGTGAGTGGGGAGCAGGTAAAAGTGGCTGCAGGGGTGCAGCCTGGAAGCGAGACCTCCTGGTTCCCAGCCCCCCTCCATCTGCAGCTCAGCACCCCAGATTGGGTGCCCGTGGTCTGTCCCCCATCCCAGCACCCCATGGTCTGCACTGCCAGGCAAAGGAATGGGCCCTATTTGGATTTCCTTGACCACCTGGTCTAGGGGGTTGGGGGAGCACTCACACAGGTTCTATGGGATTTGAAAGGGTGCCTCCTTCAGGAGAGGGTCATACCCAGCAGGGTGGGGGTGGGGATGAATGTTGAGCCTTTGGGCTGTGTAAGGCCCAACACCAGTTAAGCTCACCCACCTCCCCAAAGAGAAGCAGTTCCAGTCCCCACATAAAGACCAAAGAAAAACCCACTGCTATCAAGCCGATTCCAAATTACAGTGACCCTACCCTGTAAGACCCTACAAAACTGCTCCTTGGAGCTTTTGAGACAACTGTTTAAGGGAGTAGAAAGCCCTGTCTTTCTCCTTTGGATGGCTGGTGGTTTTGAACTGCTGACCTTACAGTTAGCAGCCCTTCAGGAAACACTCCACCACCAGTGCTCCTACTTTAGGACAGGAGTTCATTAAATGCTTGACCTTGACAGTTATGGCCCACAAAACGATGGTTAAATATCCAAATAGTCCCTGGCCTAACCTTTCAAGAAACCTCCCTGCCCCCAGCCAGTGACAGGCCCATGGAAGGCACAGGCCTGGGCTGCCCACCACCAGTGTTCCTGACGATTCTAGAGTTGTCTCTGAGCACTTGGATCGAGCCGTACCTGAAGCTGTCAAGCTTCGCCTTTCTGCTTGGGCTAGGCTTCTCAGAGCAGAGTGGAGGCACACCCTGCCCCCACCACCTCCCCAGGCCACGTCTGTCTTTTCTGCTGGCCGCTCTGTCCCCAGTGTCCAGAATGTGCTGGATGAGGATGGCTGAAACCCTATACCCTGAGGGGTGTACTGTTGGTGCCGTCTACTGCATCTATACCCCATGATGCCAGGCACACGTGTGCCATGAGTGTATACCTGCTATCTATGCACCACCGTGTATACACATGTGCCATTCATGTGCCTCTGCTGTCTATACACCAGTGTGTACACATGTGCCATACATGTACCTCTGCTGTCTATACCTCATAGTATACACACAGCTGCCATGCATGTGCCTGTGCCTATACACCATGGTGTCTATATACCATGGTGTGTACCCTTGTGCCATGTGTGTACTTCTGCTGTGTCTATGCACCAGTGTGCACACATGTGCCATGTTTGTGCATCTGCTCTATATACACCATGTTGTGCACATGCGTGTGCCTGTTGTGGCTATACACCATGGTGTGCACATGTGCTATACATGTGCATCTCCTCTATCTATACACCAGTGTGCACACGTGTGCCATGTGTGTGCTGCCACTGTCTTAGCTGTTTCATGGCTCACACCAGGAACTCACCTAGTCAGGCTCACCCACCACTCACTATGCGTCCCAAGCTGCGGTCACGTCCACATCCTCAGATAGCACAGGAGAGGCCAGTATGGGGAGGGGGACAAGTGGTCAGCCAGGCTCCTGGTACAGCTGGTGCTGAGAACCTCAGTGTCCTAGGAGTGATCTCAGACTCCTCTGTCCACGTTCCCTGCCCCCACCTCTTCTGTCCCAGCTCACAGGCCACGTAGCCCAGGCCTTTCGCCCCATCTCCCACCCAGGCTGCAACAAGGCTCCGCTTCCCCTGGGGCTGGAGGCCCCTGGCCCTGCACCACCCTCTGCCTCACACCTCCGTCCTCCAACTGTCCCTGCACGGGTGTGTCTGCCTCCCATGCCTGATGTCCACCCCACCACACAGCAGGTCCCCTCCTCCAGGGATGCTTGCAGCCACTGAGTCCACCCACCCCAAGGGCCTGTCCCCTCCACCCCTCACCAAACACCTGCTGAGCCGGTACAACTGCCTCTGGGACCTGGAGTGGAGGCTGAGCAAACACACCTTTCAGGTTCTGGGAGCTGCTGGGGAGGTAGCAGGTGGGGGCCAGTGAGGGTGACCTCAGATGGCCACCCAACACTCTGCCAGGTCAGTGACCAGCAAATCCCCAGCCTGTGGGGTCCCGCAGGGTGTGACGGCAGCAGGGACTCCCTAAACGTCTCCCCCACCCAGGAAGTCCCACCCCCACCTCAGACACACACACTCTCTCACTCACTGCCATTGATTGGATTCAATGACTCCATGGGAAAGCAAAGATGGGGATTCCCAGACTGTAAGTCTTTATAGGAGCAGAGAGTCTTGTTTTCTGCCGTGGAGCAGGGTGCAAACACTGCTGATGCTGACCCTGCTCCGGGTGTTCTGACCACCAGGTGGCGCCGGCCAGGCAGCAGGATCCTGCCTGCCCACCAGGCCAGGAGGCAGCCAGCAGGGAAGGCCTCTGACTCAGGCCAGCATCAAGTCAGCCTCCTCATCCCTGCCCCCCTTCCACCCCACAGACTACTCTGTTCCAGGATGGAGGTCTAGCTGAGCCCACTCCACACCCCAGGCCTGGACACTGTAGACAGGAGCAGATGCCCAAGTCTACAGGAACGAGGGCCGCCCCAGAACTGATATACACACACTCCCCACCCCCCACCCCCTGGATGGACCCAGCCAAGCAGCAGAATGAAAAAGATCACTGTATTTGATTTACAATGAACACAATTTACAAAAGGGGGAGGAGGGGGTCTGGGGAGGACCACCTGTCTGACAGGCCAGAGACCTTGCCGGCTGGGGTCCCCTGGCCGCTTGGCTTTGACGTCTAACGTCCAGCTTGACCTTTGAGGCGGGGCCTGGGCGGCTGCTCCCTGGGTCAGCGGCACCCGCAGGGAAGGCCAGTGAGGTCAGGAAGGCATCGTACCGCTTGTTAGACTCATCACGGGAACACACGGACGGGCAGAGTCCAGGGCCCCCCAAACTTGAAGTGGTGTGGCTGGCCTGCCAGGAGGCTGGGCGGCAGCTGGGCGCCCGCTGTAGCCCATCGGGTGCCAGGCGCTTAAGGCACGTTTGGGAATAGCTCAGGTGACTGGAGGCCAGGCCTGACGCTGGTTCCGGAGGGAGCTGGTGCTGGCGGGCCGAGGGCCACTCTCTCTCTCGAGAGGGGTGGCTCACAAGAAAGACGCTGCAGAGTCCGTACACGCCTGGGCCCGTGGCGCCGGCGGGCTCATCCTCTACCGGTAGGCACACAGACAGAGGCCGAGACGCTGACCACTGAGGCCCTGTGCTGTGGCAGGCTGAAGTCAGAGGTCGGAGGTTGGAGGTCAGAGGTCCGTGACCTTGTTCTCGAGGGCAGCAGTGATCTGCTGCAGGCGGAAGGCCAGCTGCATCTTCTGGGCGGCAGGGTCGTCCTCCAGGGCTTTGATGATCTGAGGGTGGTCAGCAGGGTGAGCACTGGTGTGTGGCTACCCAGGGCCCCCTGCCCCTGGGGACTGGGGTGTGCCTACCTCATCGTAGTACTTCTGTGTGTACTGGTAGAGCTGGTGCAGGGCCACCAGAGTGTTGAGAGAGTCCGTGTGAGCCTGAGGGGCAGGCAGGGGTGAGTTCAGTCTGAGCCAGGACAGTGGGTGGGCAGGGGGCGGGGCAGAGCCTGGGCAGAGGCAGTGGGATGCCAGCCACTGTAGCACTGACATCCAGCTCTGGGGGAGCTGTCCTTTAAGGGTGCAGGTGGGCTATGTATGACATGGTGGCTGTGGGCACATTCAGACACAAAGGGCCAGGCACTCACCAGCCCCCAGCCCCAGACTGGTATGGCGGGCAGTCCCAGAATGGGATGAAGGACAAATGGCTGAGGTCCACAGCCACCCCACATGCCCAGACAGACTCGGTTGTCTCTGTCTTTCCAGCGGATGCTCAGGTGTGGATGGACAGCATGGCTTAGCACTGGGCGCCCCGCAGGGCACCCACTCAACACACTCACCCAGAGCAGCCTGCTGCCAGCCAGCCACATACTCCTTGGCTCTACCCCTGGCACCCAGCAGTTTCATTCACACCCTGTCCCCCAGGGGAGGGTATAGGCCACTAGTCAACCAGGAGCTTGCCCTCGCCCACCTTACCCGAGAGATCTCTGCCAAGTGTGTGTTCATGTCCTGGTCGCTGACTTGCACCATCTGGCGGATGCCTTTGTAGTAACTGTGGGGAGATGAGTGGTGAGAGGGGGGGAGGGACAGGGGCAGGGGTGGGGTACAAGACGGGCAGGGCACTGGCACTCACTCCTCCACCATCTTCTTGTAGGTGGAGATCTCCTTGGCATAGAGCAGCTTGTTGCTGGGGGAGTCCTGCGGGGAGAGGCAGCCGCATGACATCAGGGATGGCGCTACCACACCACGCGATGGGAGCTCCAGGCTGGGCGCTAGTCTGTGCTCACTATCTGCTCCCCACAGGCCCCCACCCCAAATCAGGCTGCCTGTCCACCAGCCTACGGCAGAGGCCCTACAGGCCTAACATGTATTGTCTTCCCCTGTGTAGAGCTGTTGGGGGGGGGGGGTGATGCCACAGGGCCCACGGAGGGAGGGGAGGGGATCTCAAGCCGCCCAGGGGCTGTCAGTGGCTCAACAACTCTCCAAGGATCCCTGGCGTGGACTAAAACTGACCTTATGCCCCACACGACACCCCGTCTGCCCTCCATGCCTACCCTGAACCCATCCCTGCCCGTCAGCGCCCCTCCCGTGCCCGCGCCCGCACCCGGCTCAGCTTGTGCTCGGTGCGTGTGCAGGCGTCCATGAAGGTCTGGGCGATGACCGACAGCGAGGCATCCACCACCTCGTGCACGTGCACGTCGAAGATGAAGTGGGGGTTCTTGAGGATGTTCACCCAGAACCTGAGGGGCAAACTGGGGCGGCGACAGGGTGGCAGTCAGTGGGCACCGGCCTGTGTGTGGCGGCTGGGGCCGGGCCGAGGACGGGCAGGCAAGCGCACCTGTTGGTCTTCCAGATGTGGATGGTGTCGTCGTCCCGGATGTCGTACTTCTCCGCCTGCTCATCCAGGAAGTCAAAGAAGTACTTGACCGCAGGGGGCACCGCGTGGCTGGGCGCCAGCACGCTCTGGAAAAAGTTGTCCACGAACTGCTGCAGCGTGCCCTGCGCGGCGGAGGTGGGGAGGAGGGGTGGTGGTCAGGTGTGTGCAGGCAGCAGGCACCCAGGCCCCTACCACCAGCCGCTGTGCGTGCGTGTGCGTGCGTGCGCGTGCGCGCGCACCTTGACGGAGAGCAGCCGAGTCAGGTAGATCTCCGTGATGGCCTTGGTGCGCTCCTTCTCCTTCACGCTGCCCCGCTTGGGCTTACCCTCGTCCACCTCGTCGGTGGGACGCACCAGGTGCCAGACTCGGTTCTCTTCCTCCAAGAGTGCGTGGCCTGTGGGGAGGGGGAGGGGCTGCTGAAGACCCAAGAGGCTCCACCCCCACACTCCCCCACTGGAAGCAGAGACCCCCGAGAGAGGAGAACTCACGTTCCCCAGGCAAGTCCTGCTGGCTGTCCTCGGGCTGCTGGGAAACGCCCACCTTGGACAGGATCAGCGTGGCGCCGTCCCGCACCTGGGAGACAGGGTGGTGGGGTGGGTGGGTGGGTATCCATCCCCAGTCCCGCCATCCACCCCTGCGCTGCTGCTGGACTCACGTTGTAGTGCATGAGCGTGTTGATCCGCTTCCAACGGCCGTCCCGCTGGGAGGTCAGGTCCAGGTCGGACAAGGTCTGCGCCGTGGACCCGGGACGCCACTCTGCAGGGCACAGGTCAGCTTGCTCAAGCCCAGGCGGGGGTTGAGGGAGACTCTCCCCCGCCCCCTCCTGGGCACCTGTGTGCAGCCTGCCCACGAGCTTGCTCACCCAGGACCACACTCTCGGCCTTGGGCCAGCGCGAGCAGGGTTGAGTGCGGTACACCTGGTCGATGATCTTCTCTTTCACCTGGGTGATGGTGTCACAGTTGAGGACTTTGACAGGAACGGCATCGGCCCCTTCATCCTGGACGATCACATTCACCGTCTGCAGGGGACACGGCGGTCACCACCCAAGCCTGAGCTTGTGGGGTCTCAGGGCAACTGGCTGTGGGGTTGAGGCGACCGTGGAGAGACACGTCTTAACACGTGTCACTCATGCCCGCCAAGGGTCTGTCCCCTTCCACAGGAACAAGGACCACAAGGGAGGGAGCGTGCTGTCTGGCTCACCTGGGGCCCAATACCAAGCCTGGACAGCAAGCCCACCCACAGGCCCCAGCACCTGCAGCTCGAGCTCTGTAACACCAGCACCCCGCCCCCACCCCCAAGCCTGCCCAAGCTCACCAGGGGCGCATACTCCACGTCGTCCCCCAGCAGCCCTGTGTCGTTGAGCGTGTACTTGGCCTTCTTCTGCACGGCGTCCACCGGCCCTTTCTCCACCTGATGCTTGATAGCCTTGAAGAGCTTGTATAGGGGCTCGCCAGCACTCTCCTGGGGGGGGGGGTGCGGGGGCACGGGCAGTCAAGTCTGGGCGTGACCTGGGCTGGCAAAGTTGGGGATGTGCAGGAGGTCTGGCTAGGTGCAGCACCCGTGGGTCTACTGTAGGAGGGGGTGAGGAGGGGGCTGGGACCCACCTTAAGATACTGGTACAGGCAGATGGACATCCAATTGGATAGCATCCTTTCTACCACCGTCTCCGACCTGCAGGTGCAGACAGACCAGTAGCAAGGGTCCCTCACAGTGTGAGGCCCAGATGCCCCCAGCCCCCATGGCCACCCCAGCTGGGCGCAGGCCCCCTGCCAGGACGCACGGGTGTTGGCCGCAGCCATGGAGCGCCTGGGGTGCAAACATGCCCATACACGCTGTTGGCTTCTACCCTGTCCCAATGGCCATGTGACTGGCAAGGAAGTCCAAGGCCGCCAGGGGAGCCAGGTGGACACCCTGGGACCCTCCCAGCCGGCCCAGGCTGCCCCCGCACCTGCGCAGCATGAGCTTGGGGTTCTTGGCCACGACGTACTGCCCCATGAGCTCCAGGAAGAGGGTACGCAGGATGTCCGTGTAGTATTCCAGCTTGCCGTGCAGGGCCACCGTCAGCAGTGATGCGAAGTAGACCTTGGCGCGTGCTGAGAACTCCCGCTGCTTCTCCAGAGTGTGGATGAACTGCAGGGGTGGGGCAAGTCAGGACGCCCTGGCCAGGCGGGGCCCCAGGGTGCTCCCCAGCCCTGTGCCTGGCCCAGCGGTGGCTCACGTTGATGAGGAAGGACTTGCTGTTGAGCAGGTTGGAGAACTGGTAGAGGGCCTGCTCCACAGTGGGCCGCCGGGAGGCAGGGATGTCTAGCTTGCCCGTGATCATCACGTCCTTGTCGCCGTCCTTGGACGGCAGGAAGAAGACGCGGTCCGTGTAGGTCTTATAGTCCAGCACGGGGATGCCGGCCTCGTGGACATCGTTGGTCTGGTCCTCCATCTCGATCATGAGGTCTGCCGGCCGAAGGGTGGGCGGGCAGGGTGAGGGGAGACCCGGTCCGTTCCACGGAGTGGCCTGCCCCCCCAGTGGCCCCCGTCCCCCCTACCAGTGAACTCCTTCTTGCAGCGGTCACGCACGCTCTCCTCCAGACCCTCCAGCTGGGACTTAATCTTCTCATATTCACGCTCGGCCTGCTGGCTCTTCCTCCTGGGGGGGGCACAGGACACCCAGGTCCAGGTTGGGGGGGCTGGTTCCCGAAGGAGCCCGCGGAGGTGGGGGAGGGGCAGGGGCTGACCAGTAGCAGCAGACGGAGACCACGATGATGACCACCATGGGCACGATGACCAGTGGCAGGATGAGGCCCAGTCTGAGGGCCACGTCGCTGACCCGAGTGTCGTACTCCACGCGGCCCAACACCCACTCTCGAGAGCCGAACTTGACCTGCGAAGGGGGACCCGTCAACAAGGGTGGGTGCTGCCTCGCTACCCTTCCCCCTCGGCGGCGCCCCCGCACGCACGATGAACTCAGGTAGGTTGTGAGTGGTGTCCCGCTTCTGCCGCCGCTTGGGCGGGGGCTGCACCTCCGGGGGCTCGCAGTACAGGTCGGTCTCGGTCAGCGTCTTCATGATGCAACGCTCGGCACCCACAAAAGCCTCCGCCTCCTGCAGCGTCATTGCCTTGTTCAAGTTGGTGCCCTGTGGGTGGACGGCGGGGAGGGACCACATCAGGGGGGCCACCGGGAGCCGGAGGCCTAGACTGGTTCAGCCTGGCACCCTCCCCTGTCCTTCTCCAGTGGGACCCTGGTGCCCCGCCCCTAGTTCGTCCTCCTCAGGTCAGGATGTATGCCCCCCGTCCTCCCCAGGAGAAAGCCTGGCTCCGTGACCTGCACAGGGCCCGGCCCAGCCTCACCTGAGCATGGATGAGCTTGTTGACCTGCTTCTTCACGCCATCAGTGAAGTTCTCGAAGGTGGGGTCAGCCACATACTCAAAGGTGCCAGCCTCGGTCCGAAGTGGCATGCTGTGCCCGTCCATCTCGACCAGCACTGTGAGGTTGTAGGCCTCGGGCTCTTCAGGGACGGCCGGGGACAGGAAGACTACCTTGCTGTCGCTGTGGTACACATAGTCGGTGCCCAGGAGCTGCGGGGAGGCCACTGTCATGCTCACTTGGCCAGAGCTGGCACAACCCATCCCCCAGAGCTGAGCACCCAGCGGGCACCCACCTTCACGGGCTGCAGGGGCCCTGTCTCCCGCCGGCGCCGCCAGGACTGCAGGGGCTCTGCTATGACCACCATGGCAAATTTCTGCACCAGGCCAAAGCCCTGCCCAGTGATGTTGATGCTCCGGCCGCCACTAGGGGGGGAAGGGCTTTGAGTGGAAGAAGGGGAAGGGTGGCAGGAGAGCCTGCCTGTGGCTGGTCTTAGGGACAGTGAACCTGGGCCAGTGGGGATTCCCTGTGCCCAACCCACCCTCTGCACCACATCTCTGGCCAGCTGAGTCAGCACAGGGAGCAGAGGGAATAGTCCAGGGGTCATGGAGGGAGGTGGGAACAACACACAGGGAGCAGAGGTGGCCCCAGGGGTCATGAGAAACACGTGGAGACACACCTGACAAAGCTGCGTGTGGGCTCAAAGGCGCGCAGTACTGGGTTCTCCCGGTATGTGAAGACGACATTGGGGCTGGGAACAGGTAAGCCCCCATAGAACACCTCCAGGTTTGCTTCGCCCACCTGCTGCCGGGGGCCCGTGAAGCACTCCAGTTCTGGCCCAAACTTCGTCCTGGGGGGACAGGGGCTTCAGTGTCTTTTCACCCCTGACCCCACCTCTCCCAGGACCCTCCCCCAGGGCCACTCACACGTGACAGGGGACTTTATCGAGGGTCACACGCACGTCCTCTATAGAGCCTGTGTCCAGGTGGGTGCCGGTGATGGTCAGCAGGGTGCCACCCGCCTGGGGCCCCTGGTCTGGTTGCACACGGTCAGGCTGTGGCTGCTGAGAGGGAAATGGGCACCAGGTCAAAGCCCAGGGGCCACCTCGGGCCCCAGCTGCCACCTGGCCCCAAGCAGAACCCCGATCCTGATGCAGGAAGGCACTGCCAGGCCGAGAGCAGTTACCTGGTAGGTGAACTGGACATGGGGCGGAGAGCGGCCCAGCTTCCCACGGACATCCACCTCCACTCCACCTGTGGAGGGGCCCTCCGAAGCCTCCGTCACACACGTGATCCTGAGGGGTGACGGGCACCATGCACCATAGCCCCGATGCCCTCACTCCCGTCTGTCCCCGGGGGACCACAGCCCCTCCCCACGCGTCTGCCCGTCCACCCTGGCACGGTGTGCGTCACAATGAAACAGTGGCAGCTGTGCAGGCTGAAGCCACCCCGCCCACCTGTCTCCCAGGGGAGGAAACAGCAGGAGGCCAGGTGCTCACCGGGTAGATACGGAGTACCGTTCTGGCTCGAAGGTGCAGTGATGGCCAGCCACGGTCACTCTCTGAACATCATCTGCCTTGATGCCCAAGTTTGACCCGAAGATGGTGACGCGGACGCCCCCTCCCAGCGGGCCCGTCTGCGGTTCAATCTGAAATCAACAGTCCACTGAATGGCTGGCTACAGCACGACAGACAGGTGGGCAGGACAGAGGAGTATGCAGCAGGCTTACCCTGGTGATGACGGGAGGTGGGCACTCTGAGGTGGCATTGCTGCACAGCGCCTCGTACACACACTTGCCCTGCCCGCCACACCACACACACTTGTAGGCGGGGTCTGCAGCCAAGCACAGGCTACAGTCGCTTCGGCCAAAGGAGCAGTTGTACAGGGTCACTGGGGAGCGGGGAGCACAGGTCAGTGCACTGGCCCTCCACATCCACAGCCCAGCCTGTGCCGCTACCCACAGCTACCCCCACCCCCACTCCCCCACCCCCGCCTGTGCTACCTTGCAGTCGACTGTCGATGTTCTTGCCGTAGGACTTGACATACAGGTGCAGGGGCAGCGTCTCGTTGCCATCATGGGACAGCTGGGGACACACACACACACACACACTGCGCTCATGGCCCCCACTCTGGGTACCAAGCCCAGGCAGCAGACATGAGCCCCATAGAAGGGCCCAGACCCACGGTGTGCAGTGGGCTGGGCAGGCTGGAGTTGGAGGGGGTCTAGGACAGGACCATAGTGCACTGCTGTGCCTGCGCAGACGCTCAGGGCTGCCAGGACAGGAGGTGGCCCCTGTGTGCAGCTCAGGCACATACCTTTGGGGTGCGGAAGGAGAAGGCTCCTGTATCCTGCATGGTCACCAGCTCCTTGAACTGCAGCAGGTCGCTCCCCACATACAGGGAGGTGCTCTGTGGGGACAGCAGGGGCTTAGGCTCCCTCCTGCACCCACCTGCCTCTCTGCCCACTACATGATCTGGGATGAACACACCCCATGTTGTGTCTCCAGGTATCCCCACGTGAACATCCCAGGGCTCCCTGCAGACCCAAACCCAACACTTGGCCCACCCACGCCCCCTGCCGCCCCCCGCCCCCCGCCCCCCCCATCTCTGGCCTTGGCTTGCACCAAGGCCCCTGAGGTACGTCCTTCTGGCAACTGCCTGCCCACCCCATCCTCGTGCCCCCACTCTCCCACTCCCTTTGTGCCCAGCAGACAGACTCCACGGCACCCTGCCACCCACCTTGACGGTCTCCAGGTTCTTGCCCTGGAAGGTCACCTCCGTCTCGTGGTTCATGGGGATGACCAGGGGCCTGGGGTCCAAGAATTGGGGGCAGTTCTCCTCCTGGGGACAGGGAGGCCAGTCAGGTCAGCGGCTGCCAGGGCAGTCAAGCAGCTGGCCACACCTTGGGTCCATGCTTACCGTGTGAGCTCGGACGATGCCCTTCTCGGGGTTGGGGGAGGCCTCCCGACACTCATGATACAGCAGGTCCCACTGGCAGGTCCAGTGGTTGCTGGCACAGGAGATGCACCTGTGGCCAGGCAGGAGTGTGAGAGGGCTGGGCCGGGCAGATGGGCAAGGGGTGTAATGTGAGGAGGCTGGGGCTGGCAGGCAGGGGTGTGAGAGGGCTGGGCTGGACAGGAATGGATGGCAGGCGGGCAGGGGTGTGAGGGGGCTAGGCCAGGCATAAAGGGATGGCAGGCGGGCAGGGATGTAATGGTGGCTGGCCAGGATCCACTCACGGCAGGTTCTCCACCAGGTGCATGGCCTCGCGGCAGTCATAGAAAGGGTACAGGTGGGAGGTGAGGAAGACATCTCCCTGACGGAAGAGGAGCTGGATGCTTACGGTCACATGGTCTGTGGACAGCACAGGACACTGAGTGCGCAGGACATGCCCCCTCTCCCATCTGCCTCAGTGGTCTGTTGGCACAGTGACCTCTATCAAGAGTGGTGTGCCCCTCATTCTCCCTCTGAACCTGTGAGTCCCCTGTCCGCTCTGGTACCCACCTCTGCCAGCCAGCATCTCTTCTTCCCTGCTGCCCCTAGCCCTCGTTCCACCCCCACCAGCTATTACCCCAGCTGTCATTCCATGCCCCTCCCCCCATTCAATCCCTCCACCAGCTGTAACCCACCCCCTACCAACTCTCATTCCATCGCCCCACCCCCACCAGCTATAACCCGACTGTATCAGATCTGGGCCCTCTGCCCACCCCTCCTGCTATCAGATCTGGGGGCCCCAGGGTGAGGCTCTCATTTCTCCCCAGAGCTCTGTGGCGGCAGAGCCTCTCTGCCCCCACTCTGTCCTCACAGGCACAAAGGGCAGCGGCTCCTATGTGTCTGGGCCACAGGCCTCTGCTCTCGTCATTGCAAGACCCTGCCCTGCCTCCCCTGGCCCACATTCAGGCCTCCTGAGAGGGCCCTGCTACCCCAGGCCATCGGGAGAGGGGGCTGTACTGGGCAGAGCAGCAACACACACACACTCTGCACTGTGAAGCCGGCTGAGCCCCCACCCCCCGTTGACCCCCCCACTCCCCACCCCTCACCCTGGCCAGGCGGCGTGCTAGGAATGATGCTGGGAGAGTTGCAACGGACGGTGTTGCCTGCTACGCGGGCCGAGTGCGGCGGTGAGTCCCCAAAGAGGCAGAGCAGCTCATCGTCCTCTGTCAGGGTGGGGAGGGGACTGACCTCCAGCTGCACCTGGTGGGGCCGGGAGGAAAGGACTCCTCTGTACCCCAGTAACTCTGAGGATGAGGCCTGGGCAGTCATAGGGAGGGGCCACAGCATGGGTCATGGGCCACACTCAGGCCCCGCCCAGGGCCCACTTGCCCCGGGCTCTGTGTACACGCCCGCCCGGGGCCTTGCATACCTCCCCCTGAGCTCGTCTGCTCATGTTCTGCGGCTGGGCGCTGGTGACAGTCACACAGGAGTTGTCTCGGCTCCACAGCCAGTGGCCGGCCTCATGGGCCCTAGGGCACTGGGCCTTCCTGGTGCATCTGGCGGGTGGTGGGTGGGGAAGCAGCGACAACCTTAGCCTGGCAGGGGGGTCTTGTTTTCCCCAGAACCTGAAGGCAGGTCCTACTCCCTCCGAGGGTCCCAGCAGGCGTGCCCGGGCAGGGCTGTGCCTGAAGGCAGGTGTGCTACCTTGGGGTCGCAGTGGGCGTGACTAGGCAGGGCCTTTGGGCACTCACCTTCCCTCAACAACGCACCAGCCGCAGTAAGGATCCTGAGAGTCTCGGCACTGAGCACAGGTAGGGTAGCTCTGGCACTCCTGCACCGGGAGCCGGAACACCTGGGGGCCGGACCCAGAGGGATAGCGTGACTGCCAGGCCACAGCACCCTCCCCATGCCCCCATGCCTTCTGCCCCACCCGGCACACCCCCAGGAAGCCGGGCACCTGGCCTGCCTCGGCCCCCTCGAGGAGTTACTGTGGGAGGGGCAGGCCCTGGAGCTGCCCAGTGTCCCACCCCCACCCCCTAAGGACACCCACGCACCCTTCCCTTCCTGAGAGCAAGGCAGGGGAAGTGCCAGTGACACACAGTGACACACCAGGGCAGACAGAACTGCAGACACCGCCCAGGGGGTCCTCCACCCTTGGCCCCTGCCTACCTTGTCCTGTGTCAAGGCGTACAGGCTGGCCAGGTCGGCTGATAACACCAGGTCCTGCTTCAGCCGCTTATTGATCTCTACGGGGATGGAGCCGTACTCCACGGTGGTGTGGTTTGGGGCCAGGTACACCTGCGTGAGGTAGGGTCTAAGCCTCACGGCTGTGGCAGACTGTTCCCCCTGCCCCCACCCCCCAGCCTGGATGCAGCCTCACCTTAAGGACCCTGCCATCCGAGGTGCCCAGGAAGGCAATGGTGTGGCCCTCCTCTGTGGTCACAGTCACCGCAGTCAGGTTCAAGCCGCCTCGCTGCAGCACGGCCGTGGCCACGAGCCCTTCGCGGCAGCCCAGTGGGTAGGGCAGGTGCTCTGAGCCACAGGGGAAGTTCTCACTGGCCCCCTGCATACCAGGCATCAATAGCCGTTAGACCTCCACGCCCCCATTCACGGACCCTGGACACATGATGTCACCACCCTCCAAGCTCACAGGGACCCCACACCAGAGGGGGACACGGACAGCACACCTACATCCACAGGTGCACATGCACTCCCAGACTCTGCCCACAGAGCACATGGAACTGGACAGGTGCACACACATACAAGAAGACACACATATGTATACGCCCAGGCATGACATGCAGACAACATGGGGCCAGGCACACAGAGCACAGCACACAGAGCCAGACATGTACATGCACTCCCACAGGTGCACTGACTCCCGGGCTGGGTACACAGAGCACACGGGAGCTGGACACAGCTGCAGACACACGCCCAACCCAGACACAAGCATGCTCCCAGGCCTGACACACACAGCACACAGGGGACCAGACAGGCGCACATGGACACACGAGTGCACACGCACACCCCTGCAAGGCGCAGACTCCCAGGAGTGGCAAGGAGCCCCTACCGGGGCATGGCCTCCGCACTGGATCTCGCCATGGAAGGCCTTGTAGAAGGTATTGCGGCCTGCCTCCCGGGAGCCTACGTAGCAGGCCTTGCGGTTGGCCTCCATCTTGGCGTGGATCTCATCCAGTGGGAAAAGGCAGAGGCTGGCCTGGAGCCCCCTGCCACCCCCGCTCCTGCTGAAGACGGCATACAGTGCCCTGCCTGGGTCCACAGAGGCCGCCAGGCAGGTCCCGACAGTGGGGGCCTGGGGATCACCAGGGTCCTGGCACTCCAGATCCATCTCCAGGTAGGAGTAGTAGAAGGGGTCGTCCTTGCACATGCGTGCCAGCAGCGTGCGGTTCCTGGCTGGGAGCTTGTCCTGCTGGCTGAAGACAAAGAAGACGTAGCGGCCATCCTCGAAGACGGCCACGAACTGCTGTGCGTTGGTGGACAGGTAGCCGGCCTTGTAAGTGGCGTGGTCTGTGTAGGCCTCAAAGGCCTCCCGCGTCTCTGTGCGGTCCAGCAGGCGCGTGCTGACGATGATGCCGTTGTCATGCGGCCCGTTGCCCTTGCCCACGAAGAGCACACGCTCGTGGCCACCAGGGACCGTGGCGCTTACCAGCCCCACGGTGGCCACAGTCTCGTCATTGCTGGCCACGAAGGACTTCTCTCCGCTGCTGTCTTCGTAGAAGAGGCGCGTGGAGATGTTGCTGAGTGCGCGCAGGGCACAGATGCCTTTGAAGAGGCTGCCGCACTCGACCACGCGGCCATTGGGCATGTCCAGCAGCAGCAGCTGGTTCACATTGTCGGTGAGCACGGCCTCGTGGCACTGGCTCTTCTCAATGGGTGGTGTGCACTTCTTATCATCCAGGGCTGGGCCCGTGGATACCTGCTGCACCAGCTGCAGGTCAGCAGTCAGCTGGTAGAGCATGTTCACTGCCCCCAGGTACACCCCGCCTGTGTTGGCGTCCACCACCACGTGGTTCAGATCTGTCTCGCTCTGGAAGAACTCATGCTTGCGGGCACGCAAGCCGAGGCCTGAGCTGGCCAGGCCTAGCAGGGCCAGGGCCCAGAGCCAGCGAGTCATTGCCCCGGTACCTGTGGGAGAGACAGACAGGTCAGGGACCTCTCCAGAACAGAGGGGAGCAAGGCCTGTGCTCACCCAGCAAGCCGCCGGCATACCTAGCCCACCACTCAAGTCCCTCCAGGACCCAGGGAAGTCTCCCAGGTACTTCCCATACCCCCACCCCCCCCACCCCCCACCCCCCCAAACCTGTGAATCTGTCTGTAGACACCTGTTCTATACCACACACACACACACACACACACCCAGGGCAAACCCACCCCACTGGCAGTAAGCAAGCCAACTTGCAGCACTGGCTCCAGGGTTTCTGAGGCTGCAGAGGACAGAGGACTAGTGGGTTTGGGGTGCCTCCTTTGCAGCCAGCATTTAGGGCAGCGGGAGGCCAAGGGGAGAACAGACAGCAGTGGGAGGGAGTGGGGACAGGGCCAGCACGAAGAGCACGCTCTCTTTATATCTGCCCAGAAGCTTCCATGAAGCACCTGCGTGTCTGTGGGTGACGGGACACAGGAGGGCAGGGTGAACTGCTGAGGCCTAAGCTAGGACAAGAGTCCCCCCAGCTGGAGGGGCAGAGAGGGTTGGTAGCTGTATGTAGGACCCCTTCCAACATAGCTTGCTTCCTCCCTCCACGGGGTACCAGGACCTCGGAGAGGCCCAGCAGCAAGCGGCCTGGAGGCTCATTCTGCCTCAAACTCTGAGAACACCCACCCAGACAGGGCACATCCCGGCGTCAGAGCCCCAGAGAAGCTTCCCATCTGCCTTCTCCCAGGGCCCAGAGAGCCCACTGGGATCTGCTGCTATGCTGCCCCAGGCCGGCTTGGCCCCCTCACAGGGGCCCAGAGCACGCCCAGTCACCAAATGCAAACACCGAGACAAGACAAGCCACAGCCATGGGAAGGTCATACCCGGATGTACCTGGCAGCCGCCCGCCCTGAGGGCCGGCCATGACCCCTCCCCCTGGACTTTCTCTCCAGAGCCCAAGACAATCTCCTGGCAGGGTCCCTGCCCTCATCCCTCTCCCCAGGGGAAACCAAGGCACTCACTGTGCAGACAGAGCTGCTGAACACTTAGCAACCCAACTCTACCTCACCCCAAGCCCACCTCCAGCCTGCCTCCTCCAGGAAGGCCCAGGGCTTTACTAGAGGCCAGGGGCGGAGTGGTGGCAGGCAGACACTGGCTGGTATTTGCCTATGGTCGGTCCTGTGACCTGCTTCCTTCTTTGCCAGCGGGACACTCTTGGTGCCCATCATCCCACCCCCACCGCCTGAATTCCATCTCAGTCCATCTGAGAAAGTATAACTATGAACAGAAAAGATCAAGGCAGAGCCTGGCAAGGGGCCAACTGCAGCGGCCAGCCTAGATGTGACCGTCGGCCTCAGACCAGGGAGGCAGCTGTCTGAAGCCCCTCAGGAAATCCCCACAGGTTGGACAGGCAGGTCCCTGCCCTCTGCACATGCCCCCTCCTACCCTGGGGGTGAGCTCAGAGTGGCCCAGCCCCAGCAATGCCCCACCGCCCCGCCCGCATCACCATGCCAAGACGGATGGGGAATATCCAGTAGGAGATACAGGAGGTACCTGGGAGCCAGACTGTCCTGTCCACCTGGAGGGAGGGCAGGGGCAGCAGAACCACCAGGGGTCACCGGGTAACTGTCTGGAGGGGCCTCACCAAGATGGAGTGAGGTTGGGCTTTCACAGCAGCCAGTGAGGGCCTGGGGGACGGGACCCTACCCACAACCCTCTCAGCTCAGCTGCCCAGGAGAGGAGGCAGCCCGACAGACCAGCTCTGAGGCCCTCAGCGACTGAGGTTCTGCAAGGCCAGCAGGGGAGGGGGCGGGGAAGAGGGCGGGCAACCGGCCTCGGGCCCTGGTCTGCCCCACCCATCCCAGGCTTCTCTGTTGGGGGCGGGTCCATGGCCTTGGCAGGCTCCAGGGGGCCCAAGTCCACCCGCAGGCGCCGCAGGGCAGGGCGGTTTCCAGAGCACCAGGCACCTCCAAGCCCCCAGCCCTGTGCCTCCGTGCGCTCACTTGAGTCCGGGTGTCGGTGCTGCCCGCCAGGCCGACTCCCCACGCCGGTCCCACCCCTACAGGCTGGAGAAGCTGGGCAGCGACCTGGTTCAGGCCCGCAGCGAGCTGGGAATGAATGGAATGTTACCCGCCGGGAGGAAGCGCGGGCGGGCCGGCGGGGGCTGCGGGGGGGAGAGGCGGGGCGAAGCGGCAGGAGCCAGAGCCGCCCCCACTATCCAGCCCGCGGTCCCCGCTGACCTCTCTCAAAAGTCGGGGGCCTGGGACTGGACCCCAGGGCCCTCAGGTCCCCATCTCCCTGCTTTTGGCGTTTCCCTCCCCCACCATGGGCGCCCACGCATCCCCCAAGGGCATCAGATGTGAGGAGCTCATCTCTACCCATCCCATTGCAAAGAGCTAGAGCAGCCCCTGACAACAGGGCCCAAACTCCCTACAGCACCCTAGATGGGGAGGGGGCCCTCCCTCTTAAGACCAGCCCCCAGCCCCACAGGGGTTTCTGTGCATAGAAGAGCCCTCCCCACCACGTTCAGCTTAACCAGCCCTGTCCGTCACCCACTGGACAAACAGGCGCCCAGTTAATATCTTTGTGCCCAAGGAGAGCTGAAATGCTGCCACAACACTGAGACACTGACCGTGGGGGCTGCCGGCCGACCTCACTGGGCTCCTAACCCTGCCTCCATGCTGGGCCTGGAGCCTTGACAGCTGCACCAGGGGCCAGAGCTGCACCCCACTTCCGGCACAGAACCCCCAGTTGACTTGCTGGCCAGCCTGGAGTTCAGAGCCACGGTTGCACACCTGGCCAAGGGACATAACAGTGTGGGAGGCGCCAGACCAGTCACTGGGGCTTCCTGCCACCCGTGTTCCTGGAATGGGCAGGCAGCGGGCACTTCCTGTTTTGAAGGCAGCCGGGACCCCCACTCCCCGGGGATTTCCTCAGGGGTATCAGACAGCTGCCTTCCTGACCGGAGGTCATGGCCAAGAGGCCACCCGCCCGACTGCCTGCCGCTGCCCTGGCAATTGTCTCGATGGGTGTCCCTCCCTGGATGCAAAAGAAACAGAGTGGGAGGCAGGGCTGCCTGATATACATCATCATCATCATCATCATCATCACCACCACCACCAACACCACCACCACCACCCCCCACCCCACCCCCCTGGCTCTGTAGCTTTAGGTGGCCCGAGGGTTAAGTGCTAAGCTGCCAAACCAGCTTCCAACCTGTCATTTCAGGATAAAAAAACAATTCCCACACTCACTGCTATTGCCCCAATTTCACCTCATAATGACCGTAAACAGGGTTTCCAAGGTTGTAAACTGGAAAAGAGCAGAAGCAGACAGCCTCAACTTTCACCAAGGAGCAGCTGTGTGGGTGGGGGGAGTTGAACCTCTGACTTTGTGGTTAGTAGCCCAAAGCTTATCCCAGCACTCCAGGGAATAGGAACCCCAGCAGAGTTTGCAACGAAGCCCTGAGGGATAGTTCTGTCACACAAAGGGCCTTGAGTTAGGTGTAAACCCCATAGCACTTAACAGGGGTGTCCAGACGCCACCTGGAGGGCACAGTGGCCCCCACTGCCTTCCAGCTGAGTCTGCCCCAGAGGCCAGGCCCCCAGCAGATAGGTGTACAATGGGTGGGAGGGCAGAGAGGGAGAGGTGTGGTCCGGACCCAGCTAGACGAGAGCATCCAGGCCACCACAAAGAGGCCAAGGGTGCCTGAGCAGCCCACTCACCCAGGCTCCTGTCTGGCTCAGGCTCGGCTGCCCCCTGCCACCAAGTTTTCTAGGAGGCAAAGGAGAGATGGGTCACACCCTTGGCCTGCCTGCTTCTCCCTCCTCCTAAAGGTGGACACCCTAGTCCTCAGAGCCCCACTTGGTCTCCACCTCCCTGGAGCAGGGGGTCCAGGCTGCTCTGTCCACTCATCTCTGGCCCCTGCGACCTCCTGGGGCACCGTGGGAAGGTCCCTCTGCTCTGTCACACCCCCTGGGAGGGGGACTGAGACAGCCTTTGATCCTTGCCATTTGGGAGTTTGCCAAGGACATCCATTTCTTTAATGAAAATAAAACATTCTTCCTGGGAAATGTGCAGACCCCAGCACCCCGACAGTTCTATATACTAGCTGTGTGACCTTGGGCAAGTTACTTAACTTCTCTGTGCCTCCTGGCCTCATCTGTGAAATGTAAATAGTAACAGTGAGCTATCCCCAAGGGCTTCTGTGAGGCCTAACTGGATTCATTCAGAAAAAGCCTTTCAAGTTCTGTTGCTACTCTGTAGCCTGAGCTAGTGCTGGCTACTGTATCTTATGTTGTATCTCTTCCCCCCTCCAGTGAACAGGGTTGTCAGTACAGAGGTGAGAGGAGGGGAAGAGGAGCTCCAGGATCCTGGTCTCCCTGTAGTCTGTTACCTGGAAACACTGGACCGCCTGTGTGCCCTTAAGAACTGTGGGATGCTGCCCCCAAAGAGACAGCAGGTGGCCCCTGGAGCTGCTGGGAAAAGCTGGGATGAGACGCTAGGTATCTATTTGTCTTGCTCTGTTTGTGAAAGGGGCCCCGGTGACCTAGTGGGCTACTCACGGGTTGTGCTGCTAATTGAAAGATCCACAGTTCAAACCTACCAGCTACTCTGGGAGAAAGACGGGGTTGCCTGCTCCCGCAAAGATTGCAGTGTTGGAAATACAAGGGAGCAGTTCTACTCTGTCCTACAGGGTTGCTGAGTTGGAATCGAATGGATGGCAGGGCCCAGGAAGGAGCCTGGTGGCACAGTTATTAAGCACTCGGCTGGCATGTAGAGGTGTGTAGTGGGAAGGGCCTGCAGCTCTGAGGAGGTCAGTCAAGGCACAGTGTAGGAACTGCCCACAGATATGTCTCTGGGAGTCGGGGGCACACACAACAGCATCTGCAGTGCACACCCCCACATTTAACTTCAGGAAAGATCTAGAAGCTTCCGATTCAAATAGAATGTTGAGTCAAGGAGGAGGGGGGTTGGCAACCAAACACTCTATCTTTTTCGTTTAAAGAATGGGAAAGAACATGTTATTCACCCTTGACTTGTCCCATAAACGTTAACAGAGGTACGTACAACAGCCATCGCTGGCCCTAAACCCAGTCATGCTGGTTCCCTATGCCCCAGCGAAGGGGCTCCAAGACCCGATTCGTGCCCCCCAGGTCTCCATCTAGGCCTCCAGCCCACATTCCTTGCCTGTGGCAGCCTTGCCCATTTGCCTGGGGACCAGCCCCAGCCTTCCATGGCCTGTGCCACCTGGGTCCTCAACCTGCTCTGTGCAGCTCACCTTCCTGATGGTCCCCACTGGCCTACAGAGCAGGACCTTCAAAGGCCCTAGGGGACAGCAAGCAGGGAAGGGTTAATCTGGTGGCGGTCACTGAGCTCCACAGCACCAGGCAGGCAGAGGGTGGGGCCAGGTGGGGTGGGGCATGACGGCACCCTTTAGCCCAGGAGTTTCAAGCAGCCTTTGTGAAGGGGACACCACTCTGGAGGGGTCCCTTCTGCCTCCCTTTCTGCCCAGCCACGCCCCAGCTGCCCCAGGCCCTAGGGGAGGAGGGAGGCTCATTTTGGGATGCCCACTTCCTGATGTCCCAGCCCCGCAGGGACTCGCCCTGAGGGGACCCTTCTCTGGACCCCCAGGAGGTGGCGAGCATGGACTTCTGTTCCTTCTGAGTCTCCTGGGAGCCATAGCTTCATCCAGAACCACCCCTGGACCCCAGTACTCTCCCCTCCCTCAGGTACCCTGCCCAGGGCCCCTGGAGTCCAGCATCCTCAGCCCTGTCCACCTGCTTCTCCCACCCTGCCCATCTTCCAAAAGCAGTGGTCTCAGCTTCCTGCCCTAGACTTGGCCTGGCCCTCTTACTCCACCCACAGGGCCGAGGCCATGCCCACCTTCCAGCCTGACCTCCTGCCTCTGAGGAGGCCCAACAGGGCCCTGAGGGTGGTATCGGGACGCATAGTCCAGCTCCTTCCCTTTCTACTTGGGTTCCGAAGGCAAGTTACAAAACCAGCCGTGCCTCTGTTTCCCCATCTGTTTTATGGGGTAATGCTAACGCCCACTCAGAGGGCTGCAAGAGGCGCGAGTGTGTAGGAAAACCCTCTCAGCTTTGCCTACAGGAACCCAGGGCCTGAGCCCTTCACGGTTGGGGTCCCCGGCAACTTCCGGTCCTTATCTTCCTCCGGGAACCGGACCACAGCCGCCAGCCCCTCAAAGCTGAAGATTCTGTAAACAGGAGGTCCCTACTCCAGGCGAAGTCCAGGGCGGGGCTGCCAAACCGCCCCGCCCCCCGCAGCTGCACGCCCCCTTCATGGCCAGGTCCCGTCCCCGGGGGCGGGGCCCAGGGCATGCAGTGGAGCCGGGTTCGCCGGGGCAGTGTTTTCATGCCGACACTGATGGTGCGCCGGCTCCACACAGCCCGGAAACAATGGGAAATGGGCCAGACTTGGTGGGAGGCGGGGGAAGAGCTTAGGGGGCTACGTTGGCCGCAGGGTCTCAGGCTGGGGGGAGGCACCTGAGAGACAAAAGAGGTTCAAGAGGGCAGGGCACGCGGCCAGACAGAGCTAAGGCAGTCCCAGAAAGGGGGTAGTTTGGGGGGCTGGCACGCGCTCAGGATCGCGCAGGACCAGGGCAGCACTCTCGCCCTGTGTGGGGAAGAGGGGGCAGCACCACAAGGAGCCTTCTGGAAGCCCAGGCCCAGGACGATGGCTCCCAATGCGGGGAGGGCAGGGGTACACAGGGGGTGCGACCCCGGGGGTTTAGGGCGGCTGCTGGCACCCCCTGGGTTTAGGGCAGCTTCCCCTCCCCCACTGGCAGCCGAGGCGGAGTCTAGGCTCCCGAGACGAAAATGCAAATCTGCAATTAGCTGCGAGCGTTAAACAAATCCGAGGAAGGGACGCGCCAAGCGCTCGCAGAGCCGAGGGAGAAAGGAGCATCGAGGGAGAAGGGCGCAGCCAGGGATCCGGAGGCCCCGCGCCCAGCCCTACCCCCCAGGGCCACCCGGTCAAAGTGCAGGCCCGGGGGTCGGGGCTACACCTAGTGGGGAAGGGTCCCCCAAAGTGCGCACCGGCGGGACCCGCGCGACCTCTGCCTGGCGGGCTAGGCCCGGGTGCTGAGCGCGCAGGGCCGGCGCCGCCACCGCCACCAGACTCCCCCGGGAGCGCGCGGGACGGTTACCTGGGAAAGCGAGGGAGGCAGGTCTCCTGGGGCCCGGAGGGCAACGGCCGCCAGCACCTCCTCCAGGAAGCACACGCGCCCCCCGCCGCGTGCCTCTGGCCTGAGCTCAGCAGGCCCCGCCCGCCCCACGCCCCGCTCCCTCCTGGTGACTCACTGAGCCCTGAGGCCAGGGTGCGCCCCTGCACCCCAGACCCAGGCGCCCAAGGGAGCGAAGCACGTGGCCTCGGTCCTCGGGGCGACCTAGCCAGACAGGGAGTCCGGTAGGCGGGAGCCGCTGGGGACCCCAATCAGTTTTAACAAAGACGGCGGCGCGACAGTCCGGCTTGCCCACGGAGCCGGACCTGCGGAATGTTCACCTGAGCCAGGCGCGGCCTGGCGTGCAAGAGGCATTACCTGGCAGAGTCCTCTCCGCCTCGCCGCGCAGGCCCCGCCCTTGTCGGCCCTCGGAGTTCCCACCTCCACACGGCTGCGGGTCGCTGTGGAGCCGGGCGGGCGGGGTCGGCACGGCCAGTCACCGAAGCAGGCAGAGGCTGGGCGCACAGCCGCCCAGGGTTTGGGCCGGGAGGGTGGGGAGGCGGGGCAGGCCTCCGGGGGCGGGCTGACGCACGAGCGAAGGCAGAAGAGCTTGTCCCTCACAGGTGCACCTGCGCCCCACCAGCCCAGGCCAGCGCCTGCCTGACGCCACCAGTCTGAACTTCCGCTGCGCTGTCCCACCCGGGCCTGGATTGGGGGCGGGGTTGGCGGGCCCCCAGTATCCTAAGACTCGGCTTGAGGGCTGGCCAGCTGTGAGGAGGTCACAGCCCCTGGACCCCAGGCAAGGGGTCTGCTCAGAGAAGCCAGGGTCTTCTCTCTGCTGGAGGCCTGCGCTGTGGGTGGTCACTCAGGATCGGCTCTCGGGGAGCCTGTGGGGTGGTGGGCAGCCCTGGTCTCCACTTGATGCAGCTACACCTGGGGCTCTCCCTGGAGCCTGTCCAAAGGGTGGGCCTGGTTGGCCAGTGCCTCCTGCCCACATCCACCCCATCAGCCCTCACCAAACCCAAAGCTCCTGGCACCTTCCTGGGCCCCAGTCACCCTGAATACCCCCCTTGGAGGACAGCCACCACCCCTACTCTGGTCTCTTCGTGGTCTTCTCAGAATCCCACAGCTCAACACTCCAAGCTCCAGCAAGCCGCCTCTGGCCCTGGAGGTCTTCCTGTAGTCATGGTGATACTCCCCTGCCCAGGGCCCCACAGTGGGTCTCCACTCCTCTGAGGTGGGAGGCAAGGTGAGGCCCTCCGGGCAGGCAGACACAGGCTCACCAAGGGGCAGGGGCGGGGGGGAACCTCAGAAGGCATCTAATTAGGGCTGAGAGATGGGGAGACCCCTCTGCAGAATGGGAAGGACCTAGGGGGTGGGGGAAGGCCACTACAGGATTCCTCCCACCAGAGTGGACATGGTCAGCTCAGCACAGCAAGGAGGTCAGAAGTGGCTGTGCCTCTCATCCCTGACACTGGGCTGCAGGGCAGAGGCTGAGGGGTCGGCTTGCCCACCCCCAAATGCCCCACTTCCCCCACTTTGTCCTCATCTGAGCACCAGACTGACCCCACAGAGAGGGCTGGTCAAGGGCTGGCCTTTGCTGTCCAGCCCACCCTTCCCAGCCTCTGTCCAGCCCACCCTTCCCAGGCGATGTGGAGAAGGAGGAGCCCTCCCTGTTGGTGGTTAAAGCTCTTGGCCACTAACTCAAAGGTGGGCAGTTTGAACACAGCACCTGCTCTGTGGGTGAGAAGACCAAGCACTCAGAGTCCATCAGGACCACGGCATAGAAACCCTGCAGGCAGGTTCATGCTGCACTATACGGTGGAGGTGCCCTGGAATGAGCTTGTCAGCAGTGGGCTGGACTTTGGTTTTGTGTGGGAGGGGTGAGTAGGGGGCTGATGGGTGAGCACTTCAGTGAAGAGCCAGCAAGGCCTGTAATCTCCCCGTCAGCCTGTCAGCCTCGGCGGTCACCCGGCCCTGCCTCTTCTCAATGAACCCCACAATTAGCTCAGGGCACCTTGCCAAGCCGCCCACTCACACACGTGACCACATATGTGCAGACGCACACCCTGAGAGCCCTGACGGCCCCCAGAGACCCCCGACAAAGCACTGGAGGTAGATGCCACCCCACCCCCACTCCAGCTCGGTGGACAACCAGGATCCCGGGCAAAGTCCCAGCACCAGTCAGCCCCACATGCCCAGAGGGGCCAGAGGCCCAGCCAGTCCTGGGCCCTGCTGGGTGGACAGTGGCACAGACACAGAGGAACTGACACTAGGGGTTTTTGGAAGGGGAGGGCCTGGGACTTCCCAACAGGAAGTGCCCGCTTCGGAGTGGGGCCAGAGTGCAGTCGAGGGCTGGGAAAAGCTGACAGCAGCCCTCTTCCTCTTCCTCCTCCTCCTTCTCCTGCTTGACCCAGAAGGGCCCAGTGGGCAGGGTGGAGCCAGAGGTTCCGTGTGGGCCCCCATGCTCTCCCCTCCCCTCTGGTCCACAGACTGACTTGACCACAGACTGACTCAACCCTTTCTCTCCAAGTGCCAGGATCCTGCAATGAGGAAGTGGCTGGGTTTCAGGACCCATATCACTGGGGGCTGAGAAACTGAGCACTGTCCCCAGGTCCACAAGACTCCCCAGGTACGAAAGCACCTCAGGTCAAGGTGCTGCCAGCCTATAGAGGCCCTACCAACCCCAACCCAAAGCAGGACCCCACCCCCACCCCCCAGTGATGAAGACCCGAGAACCAGGTGAAGCCCCCTGTGGAGGTCTTGGAGCAGGCTGGTCACACCAGCTGGCCCATCTGTTCCCTTCCAATGCTCAACCAGAGTGGACCAGCTCTGGGAGCCCAGCCTGGAGCCAGTGTCCAAGGTCACAAAGGAGCTTTGCACCCGATTGTATGACAGAGACCCAGGGGCAAGGTGAAGCCTCCTGGCAGAGGGAAGTACCCTTGCCCTTGGTGCCCCCACCCCTAGCACTCCCTGGGAGATGACAGGCCCCTGTGCCCCACTTCCCAGTCAAGCCTGCAATTTGAACCCTAGTCATAAGCAGCCCTGGGCTGGATTGGGGGGTGGGGGGGCTGGAAGCCCAGAACCCTCTCTTGATGCCACCTACTGAGCTAAATCTACCTTGGGCCACCAGAGCCCCCACCCCACCTCAGAGTCTCACTGAGGCCAGACCAGGAAGGGGCCTCAGCACCTCCCAGGCCCCAGGCCATGCCCACTCAGCTTTAGCAGGAGGAACTGGGGCTGGACAGCCCTTTGGGGCCAGGGTCAAAGACCTCAATGAAGCCACCTTGCTTGGAGGGCCAGTGCATGTGCCTGCTTGTGTCCCCTAGAGCCATGGGCCCCAGCACCCAGGGGGCAGAGCATTAAGTGGGCCAAGAGCCAGCTTGGCAGGGTGCATGTGCCATATGGACCCTCCCCAGGCTGCCAGCCCACCCCAGCCAGCGTGCCTTCCAATACAATCTCTGCCGCTTCATTCGTTCGGCCTGGGCTGGGGCCAGACTCCTGTGGCGGCTGAGCTCCAGACCCAGCTGCCAGCTCTGCCTCCCTGGTGTGGTGGGCACCTGGCCATAACCCATGTGTGCCCATGGGGTACATCACGCACCCCCGGGGCTCGCTCTGCAGGGGGACTGGAGTAGGTAAGGCTGAGCACAGGTGGATGCTGCTGGAGATGGGGCATCCCTGGGAGACCCCTGAGGGTGTCCAGCCTATGCCCCGCCTCCCTGTCCTGCTGCTTCCTACCTTACTGACTGGGATGGGGGGTAAGGGGCACCCAGGCTACAGGGAACCCCTTGGGCGCCGGAGGCTGGGCCCTTCTCTGACCCTGGGAAGTCTCCAGAGCTCCGCCCCCTGCCTGCTCCCACTCCGTAGGGTGCAGCAGCTGGCTCCCACCCCACCCCCAGACCTGTCGGAGCTGCTGTGGACAGGGAGCTGCCCAGACTTGCCAGTCCCTCCCTCCTGGGCTCTCAACCCACAGCCCGGAAGAGGCTCCCTCTCTCCCATGGCCGCAGCCTCCTCAGGGCTGGCTGCGCACGGCTGGATAATCCAAAATAATTCCCCCTTGGCAGCGGGCCGGCGGGAGGAGGGGGGTACACATTCCAAACCCCTGTTTTCCTCAGCGACTCCATCCCTTTCTAGGGAAAGAGGCCCCTGTTCACCTCCCCACACAGCGCAGACTGAGGCAGGCCCCAGTGGCAGGAGGTAGGGGCTCAGATTGGCCAAGTCCATCTGCTGGTTCCTGTGGCCTGTGCCCTGCACAAGGAGCTGCCAACACAAAGCCTTACACACCCCCAGCTGGGAGCCTGCTGTCCCAGAAGCCACCACCTCAGGCTCACCTAGCCCCTGGTCTGCTCAATCGCCCAGGTGGGGCCCTTCCCGACTCTAGTGCCAGGCTGAGAACATCCAAAAGCCTCCCCCCAGCCTGGTCTCGCTGTCCGTGCCTCTCCCTCCTTCAGGCTTAAGGTCGGGCCCAAAGTTAGACAGGGAAGGGGGCTCCCAAGGCGCCCCCTCACCCCTGTCCTGAGCCCCAGTTCACAGTCTGTGATGCGCACACACACAGGAGCTGCGGCGAGATGCCAGTCACCCGACGTGGCAGGAAACCTTGAGCTCGGGGACCCCTGGAACACTGAGGCAGGACCCCTGAATCTGCCAAGCATGTCTGCTGGGAGGCCTGCTGGCAGAGGCAGGCATCTAGAGGACTGGGTCACCCAGCACCTTCTCTCGGAACCACCCCATTTGCCCTGCTGGAGGGGCTGAGCCCCAGCGGCCCCCTGTGCCCGGCCTCCCAGCCTCTTCGCCGGGGACGCAGGCTCGCAGGGTGGTCCCAGCGTAGGCCCTCCTCCCGGGAAGCCCCAGAGCGGGGCGCATGGGTGGGGGCTGCCCGAGCCAGGCCCCCAGCGGCCTGGCTCCCCGGCGCCGCTGCTGGGTGGGGTTGGGGCTCGGGGAGAAGGGCTGGAACCAGCGAGGAGTCGGGGCGCTCCAGGCTGGTTCCCACTCGGCGCCGTAGGCCTCCCCGCGGCCGGAGGGACAGAAGGACGCACGACCCCTGCGGGAGGGGCGCTGCCTCCAGGCCGGGAGCGCGCGCAGATCTGAAGCGCCTCCGCCAGGCTGCCCGCCCCCACCGAAAGCCCGAAGCCCTGCCGGTACCTGTC
>NW_022103898.1:474933-485229 GCF_000313985.2 Echinops telfairi | reverse complement strand
ATGAGGAGGGGAGTGAATCGGAGGTGGAGCATGGGGGAGCCAGGCGCTAGCCCCGCCCGCCCCCACCACCACAGTGGGCGCGATGCACCCCTGTCCACACACCTGAGCCTCCAAGCTCACCGGTACCCAAGTGAAGGCTTTTGGGCCTGGGCAGCACCCCAAGAGTCGGCATGCTGGCAGAAGAAGGGGACGCAGGTAAGCTGCAGGTCTGCAAGTGAGTCCCAAAGCAGGGCCAGCACCAGACTGGACAGGCTGACCACACCCACTGCCCTTGTTCCTAGTCTCCCTGTGAGAAGGAGCCCCGCTGAAGTCTCCTCTCTCTACATCCTTCTTGGTCTCCGGAAACCTGGGTATCAGACTGCAACCCGCCTCCCCCAGATGCCTCTGGGGACTTTGAGCTGGGGCCCCGCCGCTAGGGTAGGTGGTGGCAGCCAGGCTCCCTGGGGGCTCTGCTCTCTTCCGGCCTTGAAGACTCATTTTATTCCAGTGCCCAGGCCCCCTCTGCCCTGACCCTGTTGTCCCTGGGCCCCTAGACTCCAGGCCTAGGACTAGCTAGCGGGACAGGGATGGACCCCCACGGAATATTTGACCATCTGTCTAGCCTCCCTGCACCCTGCTGAGGCACCCCTCCCCAACACGCACACCTCATCAACTGCCTCCCTGGCCTAGCTGCAGATTACTTTTTCTGAGCCCCAGCCATTGCGGATCTATCTGGTAGCTGTTATATCACACCTCCCACCCCGCACCCCCAGTCCCTTTCTGAATGCCCTAATTTGGCCCTGAGCCACAATCCACCCCAGTGCAGGGTACCCCTAAATTCCTCGGGTCTTACATGGTTGCCAATGGTTTCTTTAAAAAGAACTCAGGCGAGGATTGTGTCACAGAGAGTTTAATACTGAGGAGGCCACCCAGCCGGGAGCCCCACCCACCCCCATCCCACCCCTGCACAGCATGTTTAAACAGAGCACAGGAAGCTGGCTGGAAGAAGTGTCCTTCCTGTTCCCAGTTGGACTGTGCCACCACCCCGATACCACACCAGTCCCTGCCCACAGCCCCTCTGGAGACTCTTCAGACCCTTCCCCCAGGAAGCCCTGGGACTACTATCCCTGCCCACGGTGGGAGCAATCAGTTTCTGTCCAGCCTGGGGTCCAGGAAAACCCTTGTGGAGAGGGTCTACCTCTTTGGGGGTCACCTTACCCTGGCCCAGTGAGTTAGGAAGGCACCCAGAAGGGTCCAGAAGGACTGGGTGGAGGGACAAAAGGGTCTGGGGGACAGACCACTAGGTGGACTTGGAGGTCGAGGTGGATGCCCTTGCCTTAGCCTGGACGTAGTGCCCCCCCCACCCCCATCTGTCCTGCCCCAGCACAACCCACAGTCCTTTTCGGACCCTGCAGAACCCCTGAGTAGGACCCATCAGACACTCCCCTCAACCCTCCTGCCATACAGAGCATTCTACACAGCTGAGGTGACCACACTGGAGGAGGGCAGCATTGCAGGGGACCCAGTTCTCTTCCTCAGCAGCTCCACCCCTGGGGTGGCTAAGGACTGCACCATCAGGGAGGCACCCCACCCCACCCACTGACCAGCTGGCTGCCGCCCCACCGCATCTGTGTGGGGGGGTAGGAGGGAGACAGCCTCACTGGACAGACAAGCTGTAACCCGCCCCCCCTGCCTCAAAATACTTTCATGAAATAGTTTTTAAAAAAACAAAAAGCTTTCAGCCAGTTTGCCTTGCCTGCTCCACTGTTACTGCAATCACTTCCCAGGACCCCAAGCCCCATCCTTGGCCCCCATCATAAGCACTCTTAATCCCTGGGATCCAGGGGCCCCACCTCCAGCCTCTCAGGCAGGCTTTATCAGGGTGTGGGTGGCGTGGACCTCTGGGCTCCCCTGGACCTTGATGCTCAGATGAGGAGTCAGAGGGTCCAGGTGGCATGGGGGCAAGGACCTGGCGGCCACCACGTACAGTGTGTGAGCCCCCGCAGCTCCCCATGCCAGGGGTCCCTTGGAGGCAAACCCAGGGGTCGGTGCTGTAGGCCAGTGACTATGAGGGACCTGTAGGGGTACCATGGGGGAAGAGGGGGGCATAGCCCTGGGACAGGATGGTGTGGGTGATACAGGTGGCCTGGCCCAGGCTCTCCGAGGCAGAGGCAGGCCTCACGCCGCCTCTTGGAGGCCATCCCTACACAGTGCAGCTCTCTCGCAGAGAGGCGTCCAGGGAGAGCCTGGGAGAGGGAGCATGGTAGGAGCGGGCAGCTATCCCACATCTGCCCCTCCCCAGCCCCAAGCATGGTGGAATCGGTCAGCGGAGTGCAGGAGAGGGGTCTCTGGTGGTGGTGTTTGGGGGGGTGGGGGGCGGGAAATAGGGTCCAGATTAGTGAGCATTCACAAAGCCCTCTGTAGCCCAGATGCCCTTCTGGTGGCCCCCTTAGGTGGGGCTCAGCGAATAGTCCGCACCCCTTGTCCTCTGGGCCCCCGCCCAGGACCAGACCGGGTTCCAAAGAAATGCTTCATTTACTGCTGGGACAGTGAGGGCACAGGGCTGCAGGGTGGGGGCTTGGAGGAAGCCGCGGCGGCCCCTCAGGGTGGGCATAGCAAGCCCTGCAGGTCTTTGGGCAGGGAGCCGATGATCATCTGCATGTAGAGCTGCGCTCGCTGCAGGGTCTCCTCCTTGACTGGGAGCCGGTGGACCTGGGCGCGGACCTGCAGGGCAGGCAGGAGGGCAGGTGGTGAGGGCACTGGGCGGACCCACTGGTGGCGGCTGCGGGTGGGGGTCTCACCAGCTTCTCGCGGAGCTTCAGGACCAGGTCCACAAGTTCCACCTCTGAACGGTCCTTCCTCCAGGCTTGGATGTCCTGCGGGCAGAGCCAGGGGTGGCATTGCCAAGGCCGTCTCCTGCCTGCCCCCAGCCGGTGCCCAGCCTGTGCCCAGCCGGCACCGCCCTCACCGCCTCACAGATCGCCTCCAGGTGCAGCGCCTCCAGCTTCAGGGCCATCTCCTTGTGCCGCTGTCGGTACCAGCCGTCAAAATGCGGGGACTTGAAAAATCGCCTGCGGTGGTGATAGGTGGACTGACCTCCCTGTGCTAGAGGGGTGGGCACAAGCCCCCACCCCGCCCCAGCCGCCACCCACCTGTAGAGACCCAGCCAGTCTCCCTGGAGAAGGCAGGTGAGCTGGGGCCCCCCACGCTCCAGGCTGCGCAGAAAGTCGTCCTGGCGGAAGGGACGGATCTGGGGGGGTGTCTGAGAAAGAGGTCTGGGTGAGCACTGGCTGCCCCGCTCCGGATCTGCCTCTCACCTCTGCTACCAGGCACATTCCCCCAGCCCCACCTCCACCCCCCAATGCCTGGGCAGATATCTCCCATCCCTCATTTCTGCCCTCTCTGTGGCTGCTGCTGGGCTGCTCCCTCCTGGGCCAGCCACCCACCTTCCAGGGCGTGATGCTCCTCTGCAGAGGCATGAGGCTGGTCATGTAGTGCTCCTGGGGAACAGGGATGGGGGCACAGCTCCAGCTGACAGCCTCACCCCTCCCAGTCGCCCGGCCCCACCAGCCCACCCTCACCTCGCCCCTCCCTCTCACAACGCCCACTCGAGGCTGCCCATGCATGGGCCACCCTGGCCCTCATGGAGCCTCACCAGTGGGAAGATGAAGCTCTGGGTCAGCTCCAGCAGGTGCCGCCGCAGCAGGGTGCTCTGCACGTCCAAAGGCCGCTGCTTCTGCATGCCCTGCAGGGGCCCTGCGGTACTGAGCTCTGCACCCTGGCTCACAGCCACCCCAGTTCACACATACACCCACCCACCTCAGCCCTGCACATCTCAGGTCACACCCACCCCCGATGGCCCTGTGCACCCCAGTTCACACCCAGGATCCCTGTGCAGCACGGGTTGACGCTTTGGGCCCCAAGCACAGCACACTTGGTTGGGCCTGATGCCCCAGCTCACAGGTGACCTGTGTTGTTTGTCCCCACGTACCTTGAGCAGCCTCTTGAGCAGCACCTTGTCTCGGTGCAGGTGGGCCCTGTAGGCTGTGTAGAGACCTGTAGAGGGAGACGCTGTCTGAGCTGTGCGTGCAGCCTGCGCACACACCCAGCCACGGGCTCAGCCTACAAACATCACCCCACATCAAGGAAGCAAGAGACTGTGGACTAGGCCCAAGGCTGGAGGGAGGGCCATGGGGAGGTGCCCTCTCTGGGTGCCACAGGGATGGGCATGCACGGACCTGGCTTGGTGTCCAGGGTCTTCAGGCGAGATGGCTTTTTCAGCTTGACTTGCTTGGGAAGGTCCCCTGCAAAAGCCACCAGAGGGGGGCTAGTGCCAGGCCCAGGCAGTCCCGCCAACCCCAGGCCCAGCAGCTTCACCTGATGCTTTGGGTTCCCCAACTCGGAGGATGTGAGGCCAGTGCTGGAGCGTTTTGATAAAGAAAGGGTTTGTGACTCCCAGGACCACACTGGGTCTAGAGAGAGAGAGAGAGAGAGAAGGGGCAGCAGCAGAGACAGAGGCCCACTGGCGCAGGAGAGGTGGCGGGGCACTTACGGGGCCTGCCTGCGTGTGGTGAACTCCTTGAACTCACTGTCGTGGATGGTGAAGTAGGGGCGGTAATCACAGCAGAACTTGAGGGGCGTCAGGCAGCTGCAGCCGTGGGAACAACCGGAAGGGGCGAGGTGGGGCACACACTGGCTCAGTCAACCCCTCTAGGTCCTCCCCAAGGATACCCAGGGCCTCAGGACCCTGAACCCTTGTGGTCCCAAAGAAGGGAAGAGGGCCCACTGCACCCCTAGGCCTGTACCCACTTCCGAACGACCTTGTACAGGAGATGAGGCAGCTACCTGGTCAGGGCCAGCACCATCTCTGAAGACAAGGCCGGTGAGGGCGCCAGGATCACCAAGGGTTCCCCAAGTAGCATGAGCTCCCACAGAGTCTGCATGAGGGTCAGCAAGGGCTGCAGACACCTGGGGGAGCAGGGTGGTCGGTTGGGCTGCCTACACTGGCAGGGGTCACAGTGGGCGTGTGCAGCAGGAGCAGGGTAGGCAGGGGCTGAAGTTGGAGTGGGGGGTCCGGTGGGGTGTGAGGTGGAGTTGTATCCTGGGGAGGCTCACCTGAACAGGTCTAGCTCATGGATGCTGGCGAGGATCACAGGGGCAGGCAGCAGGTTCTGGGGGGCAGCATTCAAACTCAGATGAGACGAACCCTCAGATGGAAACCCTGCTCCTGCCTTTGCCTCCCGCCAACCATGCATGCAGTGCCGTGAGCCATGGGGCCCCACAGGGGACAGAAGGCCCACTTGAGGCTCCGGTGCAGCGGGCCCTGGACCACAGCCCACCCCACTCTGCCCTACCTCGTGGCTGCATTGCCTCGGGGGGCTGGCCTCAGGCTGGTCCACTCGGATGGGGATGCGCACCTGTGGGAGGGGACAGTGTTAGTGGGTAGGCCTACACAATCAAGCAGCCACCTGCCTATGTCTCCTCCCCTTGCCCCCTACCTCACCTGGAGGATAACGCCCATGATAGGCAGGTTTAGCGTGCGCCCTGGCCAGGGGGCCGGCCACTGGTCGATTTCATTGCACACTATGGACACAGGCAGCTGTCAGGGGGGCACAGGCCCAGTCAGGAGGCCAGAGGACCGGGAAGCCCCACTCACCGGCCTCCAGGCAGGGTGCCAGCTTATCGAAGAACTCGGGGGCCACCAACCTCAGCAGCGCCTGGAACAGTCTGACGAAAGGCAGGCGGGACACCAGCACCAGGGACTGCCCGGGCCAGAAAGGTCAGAGAGTTCTGGCCAGAGCTGGCCAGGAGCCATGCAGCCTCTCAGGGAGCCAGGGCCTAGCCGGGGGTGGAGCAGGGTCCTGGGCAGCCTCAGAGACAGGGACCCATGGCCCCCAACAGGGCTGAAGAGACACAGCTCCCAATGAAGCTGCGAGACCGTATCAGTGGCTGCCATCTAAAAGAGTCTCCTGGGCAGGCAGGGGCCAAACTTCAGACTCAGGCTGCCCTAAACTACAGGGGCCCTGAGTCCCCTCCAGCCAGCAGCCAAAGCAGGGACGTGGTGGTGGCAGGCCTGTCCTTAGGTGTAGTGGGTGACTTTCTGACCTGCTGTGAGGTGGGGTAGCCCAAGGGTCCTCCCACAGCCCTACCCAGAGGGGCTGGGGCTCACCTTCTGAAAGTAGCCCCTCTGTATGGAGCTGTCCTTCACCTGGCGGAAGTACACGTAGCCAAAGTAGTGCGCCGACTCCCGCTGGAGGAGCGCAGGGTCACTGGGCGGCCGCTGGTGGCTCCAGCCCCCCAGGCCCCTTCTGCTCCAGGCCTGCCTGCGCCGAGGTCCCCCTGTGGCCAGGGCGCAGCCAAGGTGGACGTCCCTTCTCCAACAGCAGCTGTGCAGCTGCCCAGGTCACAGAGGGACAGGGCCCAGGCCTACCAGAAGCATGCAGTGGTGGCCAGGTTCACCACGTGTCCTCTGGCTAGGCTATAGATGCAGGTGCAAAGGCCCCAAGGACCTCTGGGGTTCCCTCAAACGGAGGCTGAGCCCCAAGAACGGTGGGGCTTGCTGTGCACCCTTGAAGGAGCCGCCGGCAGCGGACAGACACCAGCAGACACTAGCAGACTCCTGTGGGCGTGGCGGGCTGACCAGAGACGCCCAGGCACTCACCTGTAGCCACACGGGTGCCCTGCTGTTGTAGGGGCTGTCCTCCGCATGCCACGGGCTCTGTGGGGCTCCCGACTGGCGGATGCGGAAGCTGAACTGAGTGTCCCCAAGGCAGCCTGGAGGGAGCCACAGGGGCAGGAGTCAGGGCCAGATCTGCAGGAGCCAGGCTGGGGGCCCAGGCATCTGGACCACACCCTCTGAGGGGCTTAAGATGGGCGCTGACCAGAGTCCGCAGGGGGCTGCAGAAGCCTCCCTCCCTGGAGCAAGCCTGGAGGCAGTGCCCTCCCAGGGATCAGGGTGTCTAGCTCTGCTGCCCTGGGGTGGGATGTGGGGGGGAGGGGACAGCACTGCCTGTGCGGCAGGGTCTACCTGAGTGGGAGTCTGGGAAGGACAGGTAGCAGATGCTGCTTTTCTAGAACAGAGAGGAAAGGTCACGAGTGTCCAGCCGCTCCTGGCGGTGTCCTGGGGGCCAAGACTCACCTCCTTGTCTGTGAGCCGGAAGTCACTCGGGTACACCAGCTATAGGGGAGCACAGGGATGCAGAGGGGTGGGTGACTGCTGCTGCCTTGTCCAGCACATGTCTCCATGGCCCCGCACCAGCTGGACAAGGCCTGGCTCTCCACTTCACTGGGCAGTGGGGGTGTCTCCTCCTAGATGAAGACCACCCTCCTTCCCATCTCAGTTGTACCCTGGCCCCACCCCCAGCTCTGACTCATTCCACCGTCTGGAATCTGAGCCCTTCCCTTCAGCTGCCCACAGCCCCAGAGGAGTGAGGTGGCCCCTTGTGCTCAGTGGCCACAGGCCTCAACTGACCAGCCACTTGCCCTGTGACAGCCACCAGTCAGGAGCCCATAGCCCTGGGCTAGGGCTAAGGAAGTCCTCAGAAAGCCAGATAGGGCCTGAGGGTCTGTGTCCTAGCTGCTGTGGCAGCACAGGGGCAGGCAGGGTGCTCTCTGGAGGTGTTGCCCCTAGCTTGTAGACATACACGGAGAGGAGGGGGAGTAGGAGCTTGACAGGGAAAGGAGGAAGGGAACCTCGGAAGTAGATGGAGAGAAAGGGAGGGAGGGGAGGAGGGAGGGCTCTGAGGGGAGGAAGGGGCGAATCTGAAAGGAGCCTAAGGGGAGGAGGGAGCCTGAGGGGTGCGTTGTCCTCCCTGGAGTCACAGTGAACCTTCTTAGAAGAGAAGGAAACACCACGATCCTCAGCCATCTACACCGTTCTCTGAGCCCCCTGCTGCAGCCCCTGTGCCAGTCTATCTTGACAAGGGCCCGCCTCTTTTTCACTGCCCCTCCACTGTACCAGGGGCTGTGGTGGGGTAATTGTTCAGGGTTGGTTGGGCTGTGGTCTGAAAGCTCCGCAGTCTGAAACCACCCGCCAGTCAGTGGGAGAAAGACTGGGCTTTCTGCTCCCATAACAAGTTATAGTCTTGGAAATTCATGGGGGCAGTTCTACCCTGTCCTGTAAGATCACTATGAGTTGGCATCAACTCAATGCCCGTTATTTGGTTTGGTCTACTTTAGCAAGCATGATGTTCTTCCTGAGAGACTGGTCTCATGTCAGAAGTCTCGCCATCCTTTTATTTTATTAATTTTTTTTTTTTGGTCATCCTCACTTCTAAGGAGCCCCTGGTACTTCCAAGACAGGGTTGTGTCTTATATTTGGCAGTCAATGTTTCTTCGCTAACATAATCATTCAAATACATTGATTCTTCTTTGGTTTCATTCAATGCCCAATGTTCATCTACATATGAGGAGACTGAAAAGACTAGGGCTCGGGTCAGATGCACCTTGATCCTCAAAGTGCTATCTTATTCTTTAGCACTTTAAAGAGGTCTCGTGCAGCAGATTTACCCAAATGCAATACGTTGATTGATCTCGACTGCTGCTTCCTTGAGCAGTGACTATGAGTCAATGAAGCAAGACGAAATTCTTGACAACTTCAATCTTTTCTCCCTTTATCATGTCGTTACCTACGATCAAATTGTATTTTTATTTTCATTACACTGAGCTTTAATCCATACCGAAGGCTGCAATTTTTGTTGTTCATCAGCAAATGCTTCAAGTCCTCCTCACTTTCAGCCAACAAGATTGTGCATCTGCATACCTCAGCTTAATACGCCTTCCTCTTATCCCAATGCCTCACTTTTCATATTGTCCAGCTTCTCTGATTAATATCTCAGCACAGAGATTAAGTATGCTGAAAGGATACAAGCCTGACGCACGTCTTTCCTGAGTTTAACCCATGCAGCATTTCCTCGTTCTATTCACACAACTGCCTCTAGATCCATGTGCAAGTTCCTCTTGAGCACACCGACATGTTCTGGAATCCCCATTCTTCTCAAGGTGATACATAGTTTATTACGGTCCACATAGTCGGATGCCTTGGCATAGTCAATAAGACACAAGTAAACATCTTTCTGGTATTCCTGCTGTCAGCCAAGGACCCATCTGACATCAGTCGTGGTATTCCTTGTTACACATCTTCTGAATCCAGCCTGAACCTGCTCCCTGTCAATGTACTGCTGCAACCTTTGCTGGATGGTCTTCAGCAAAATGTTACTTGCATTGCTATCACTGATATGGTTCTATAATGTGCACATTCTGTTGAGTCCCCTTTCTTTGGAAGAGATACAAATCTAGATCTCTTCCAGTCAGTTGGCCATGTAGCTGTCTTTCCTATCTCCTGTAAGATGCACGAGTGCTTCCAGTGTTTCATCAGCTTGTTGAAACATTTCAGTTGGTATTGTCAATTCCTGGAATCATGTTCTTGGCTAATGTCTTCAGTGCAGCCTGGGCTTTCTCCTTCAGTACCATTGCTCATATGCTCGCTCTTAAAGTGGCTGGATATGAACGAGTGATTTTTGATTCAGTGACTGTGTTCTCTCCACCTTCTTTTGATGCATCCTGCGTCATTTAATATTTTGTCATAGAATTTTTAAATACTGTAAATCAAGGCTTGGATTCTCTTTTGTCCTTCTGCTCTTCACTTTAAAATGTACTGAGCATGCTCTTCCTTTCTAGTTTTCTACCTCTTAAGTCTTTGCACATTTCATTATTTTACTTTGTCTCTCAAGCTGCCCTTGGAAACTTTCTGTTCAGCTCTTTGACTTCATCATTTCTCCCATCTGACTTAGTTACTCTACAATTAAGAGCAAGTTTCAGAGTCTAACGTACACTGATCTTTTCCTTCTTTACTGTATTTTTAATGACCTATTGCTTTTTTCATGAATGACATTCTTGGTATCATCCCCCAGCTCATCAGTTAGGCTTCAGTGCATCAAATCTGTCTTGAAATTCAGGTGATGTACTTACTTTGGCTCTCCTGGAATTAATTTAATTCAGCTTCAACCTGAACTTACTTATGAGCAATTGTTGGCTGTTCCACAGTCAGACTCTGGCTGGGCTTTAGCTGCTGCTAATGAGCTTCTCCACAGTCTCTTGCCACAATGTGGTCATTTGTGTACTCCATCAGAAGTCCACATGTACGACTGCCATTGGTGTCAACAAATATAGCTGCAATGAAGAAACCATTGCTCCCGCTGAAGACAAAGCGGGTGAACAAGCAAATGTGGTGAAGAAAGCTGATGGTGCCCGGCTATCAAAAGATATAGCGTCTGGGGTCTTAAAAGCTTGAAGGTAAACAAGCGGCCATCTAGCTCA
>NW_022103898.1:466573-474064 GCF_000313985.2 Echinops telfairi | reverse complement strand
CGCTTTACACAATTGATGTGTGTATGGATTGGGATAACAGTTGTATGAGCCCCTAATAAAATGTTTAAAAAAAAAAAAAAGAAACCATTGCTCTTCTAAGAGTCCATCATGAGATCTCCAGCTAAGGCCGTATCTTCCAACCACTGTTCCTTCTTGTTTCCAGTTTTGTACCACAATACCCAATAATTATCAATGCAGCCTGATTGCATGTTTGGTAGATTTTAGACTGAAGGCATTGGTAAAATACTTCAGTTCCTTCATCAATTGCATTATTGATTGGTGCATAAATTTGAGTAATAGTTGTATTGACTGGATTTCCTGGGATTTGGATAGATATCATCCTATCACAGACAACACTTTATTTCAAGATCCTGAAATGTACTTTTTGACAATGAATGCAACACCATTCCTCTTGAATTTGTCATTCCTGGCATGGTAGGAATGGCCAATGCCAGTTTATTTCAGCTCACTAATGCCTACGTCATCTATCTCCATGTGCTCCGTTTCCTTCTTCATGACTCCAATTTTCATAGATTCATGCTCTGTGCATTCCTAGTTCCAATTGCTGATAGATGTTTGCAGCTGTCTCTCGTTTTGAGCTGTGCCCCACCAGCAAATGCAGGTCCCGAGGCTTTACTCCCCGTCATTATGGTCGACTCTGCTTTGAGAAGGCAGCTCTTCCTCAGTGCCTTCCAAACAGAGGCGCTCCTCTTCCACCACCACCTCTGACAATGCCCTGCTGCTACTCACGAGGTTTTCAGTACCTGACAATGTTCTACTCTGCATAAGGCTGTCTGTCAGTGGCTAATGCCTCAGAAGCGACAGTCTAGTCAGCTGTGCTGACACCTGCTCACGGTGGGTGACCTTGATGGTATTTGAAAGCACCAGGACAGACAACAGAAAAGTGGGTGAAGGGAGATGTCGGACAGTGTAAGACATGACAAAATAATAATAATTTACAAATTATCAAGGGTTCATGAGGAAGGGTGAGCGGGGAGGGAGGGGGAAAAATGAAGAGCTGATACCAGGGGCTCAAGTAGAAAGCAAATGTTTTGTGAATGATGATGGCAACAAATGTACAAATGTACTTGACACAATGGATCGATGTATGGATTGTGATAAGAGTTGTACGAGCTACCGATAAAATGATTTTTTTAAAAGAATGAAATTGCAGATTTTACAAGTGTATTACATGTAATGGAGAGCACTTTGAAGGTGATAAGGTTGTTTTGTAAAAAAATGTAAATACATAACTTTGAAGAAAAAAAAAGAAAAGAAGGCACCAGACATAGCTTCCTGCATCACAGCAACACCCAAGTCACCACAGTAGGACAAGCTGAGAGGCAAGTCATGGGAGGAGACAAGGGAGGGAAGGAGCCTGAGGGGAGAGGGCGAGGCCCAAAGGTTCCTGTCACCCTCAGGCTTTGGGGTTCTTCTGATTCTGCCTGAATCTCCTGACAGATGAGGTGCTGTCATGGTAGGTCATGCATCTGCTGTGCGGTGGCCTGGCTTTGTCCCTTCTGTGATCTCTGCTTACTGAGGACAGGCCCTCAACTCAGGCATTTGCCACAGAGCACAGCAGGTGGAAACTCCTTTCTGGGAGAAACAGGACCAGGCGATGCAGGTCAATGGGAAGCCGAAAGGGGTTGCAAAAAACGAGAAGGGAGTCAACAGAAGAGGCAGGTGGCAGGGGCCATGGGACCACCTGTGTCCACACCGAAAGGGGTTGAGTACCAGGGCCAGGTGGGAGTGCGGGCAGGTGGTGCCCTGGCTTCCTGAGCAGGGTCTGGAGCCCTCTGGGGCTGAGACCAGAGAGACAACCGCTGGCATGCCTGCAGGTGGGGTAGCATTACCACCTAACAAAAAGCTTCTTGCCCAGAAGCTGCCACCCTTCAAGGCATGCTCAGGTATGCAGGGCACCCCCAGAACTCAGGGCCCCTCAAATGCAGGACGACTGCCAGCTCTGACAAGCGCGCAGGGCTTCCAGTGGTGAGAAGGGCCCTGTTGGTGACTGTCATTGTGGACGGATTGATGCTGAGGCCAGCAGGCAGACCCAGCTGGCCAGACATCAGGCAGACATTCAGAGGGGTGGCTATACTGGGCTTAGCAAGCCCTGGGTGCTCCCTGGTTAACCAGGTTGGTGGTACAAGCCCTGTTGAAGGAGTCTGGGAAGTAGGGCAGCCTGGCCCCACAACTTCTGAGAATCCAACCACTGACCCCTCAGGAGCACAGTTTGGCTGCCGGGAGTGGGGGTCTGCCCAGCCACCAGATCCAAGCAATGCCACTCTTCTCGCCAAACTGTTTCCTTTTGGAAAAGACAGGTGTTTTCACTAAAATGTGCTAAGTTCAAACAGGTGTTTATTCTTGTTTTGTTTTGCTTTTGTTAAACATCTCTTTCATTTTTAAGATGGTCAATGTGAGAAGACACAAGGGGCATGCTCCCTTTAGGTCTGTAAAAGGACCTGAGGCCCAGGTGCTGGTGAACTGCTGGTGCCGATACAGACAAGACTCGGGCCAATGGTCACTCCAGGGCTGCCAGGGTCAGTGGGAGCAACAGGAGGGCTACTTTACTAGCTGCTCGCCAGCCCCAGCCATCCACTCCGAGCCCTTCATCTCCCTGGCCCCTCTTAGCCTGGCATCTCAAGCACGGGCCTCAGGGTTCTACAGCTCCATGGACTCTGAGCTGGCGCCAGGCTGGTGTCCCAGGCCTGGCTGGGACAGCTGCTCAGTGCTTGAATGAATGAATGAATGAATGAATGTGTGTGCGTGAGATACGGAGGGAATCAGCAAGTGGACAGCTCCTGACTGCTTCTCAAGGGCTGTTTTGGGAGAGGCCATTACCTGAAATAGCCCCTACTCCCTTGCCCAGATGGAGCCAGACCCCATTCCTCTGGGCACTGCTTCTGATGCCCATTCGTCCATTGGGACATGTTGGTCTAGTGGCTCAAGTGGCTGGGAGGCTGGCCAGCACCCAGCTGGGCGGTGGTGGTGCTGAGCCAAGAATAAGGGAGCGTGAGACAACTCTCTGACGCCCTGGAGGGCACTGAGGTGGGAAGGACAATTCCACTGCCAACTCTTGCCTGTCTGAGGCTTCCCTAGGTCCCTGACACAGCCCATGCTGTGCGCTGGGGAAAGACCCCAGGGGCAGGCGATGCACAGAGTCCACCAGGGAAAGGTGGCATTTCTCACAGCTCCCGGCGGTTTCCCAGGGAACAAGCTGGCAGCACAGCGCAGAGAGGAGGGAACTCTGCGAGCGGACTGTTTAGCCCCTCGGAGCTGTGGGGTGCCTTCTTGGGGAGGAGAGTGAGGCAGTTTCCACTGGGCACAAGGTCAAGTGCAGCAGTCCCTGCCTAGGGCTGCTACTGCTGCCTCAAAGTCCCCCAGAGCTAAACGGAACACAAGGGGTCTGTGTGCTCCAGCAACGGACACCAGGCAACTGTCCTGCGGGCAACCCTGGAGCCTCACCTTGGACAACCCAGTAGTGGACACTCAGTACCTCTTGGACTTCCAGAAAGTTCTGTTTGACAAGACAAGGAGGAGTGAGCACAGAACACCACCATGAAGCAACCGAGATGGTGGGTGGAGTCCCTGAGGGGTCTGTATTGTTTTCATCTGCACCTGAAGGAAGCCCCCTGACCATGTGTGCTGGGAGTGGGCTCAGCCTTGCAAGCAGAGTAGGCTGGAAACCAGGCCACACAGGGCACACCCATGGGGCGGGCGAAGCCTCTGCAACTGGATGTACTAGACCAGAGCCTGGGCAGCTGAGCTCGGTGGGCGGAGGCCCAGTCGCGGGAGGGGCAGAGGCGGGGCTGTGGGGACGTGACAGCAGCCAGGGAGGGGCTAGAGGTGAGGTGGTAGCAGAACTGTCCCTGGTGCAGGTGGAGCGGCCAGCCTTGCCCCATGGGAGTAGGATGGAGGGAAGGAGGGGTCTAGGGCCTCCGCTGAGGGTCTCTCCTGACTGGGGAGGGCGGGTGGCGGTTCTTTTCTGGGGAAGAAGCTCCTCCGGGCGTGGAGCCCCTCTTCTGACAACGTGACCACGGGAGCCCGGTCCTAGCACGGTGGCAGCGGCCCTGCGCTCCAGGACCCGAGTCCTTCCAAGGGCAAGTGGCAGGCACGGGCGGCCCTCCGAGCGTGAGCGTTGGCGGCTGTCCTGCCCCGGGCGGCCCGGGCCCGGCCCGCGCGCCCGCCCGCCCTCCCGCTCACCTCCAACGCCTGGCCCAGCTCCAGGTCGAAGGTGACCACGCACACGCACTCCAGCCAGGCCGAGAAGCGCGCCCAGGGCGGCGCCGGCTTGCGCACCGCGCGGCTGGAGGATGGAGGGACGACCGTGGGGTCCGGCTCGCGGGTTGGCGGACCGAGGCTACAGCCCGCACGACGAGGCTCGGCGCCGGCCGGCGCGTCCATAGCTGCGGCGGCAGCGGCGGCGCGTTGCCAGGGGAACGCGCGCCGCGGAGGCGAAGGAAGGGCGCGCGACCGAACGCTCGGCCTCCTAGCAGTGGAGCGGCGCCACGGGCCAGAGCGGCCCTACAGCCGCCTCGCGCGCCGCCTGCCGGCCGGAGGAACAACATACCACACCGCGCGGCGCCGCGCGTCCGATTCACCAGCGAGAGGGGTTCTCACGGACCAGAGCGTCCCGCGTCCCGTAGGAGGGACTTCCGGGAGGGGGGTGTTGGACCCCGAGGCTGCGAGAGAGGGATGGGCAGGCGTGGGGCGCGGCCTCGGAGGCCGGGACGTGACCTGCGGGCACTGAGCAGTTCCTGAACGACTGAGGCCGCGGAGGGCATTCCTAGGACCCCGACCTCTGGATTGGGTCCACCTCCCGGCAACCTTTTAACCAACTTTCATCACTGAATTTAATCTTTATTGTAGACTGCTGTATCAATACCCACCAGACGCTCATTCCCACCAATTTTTGAAGATTCTTTAGCGGCCTCTGGTGGTGCGGCGGGTTAAGCAGACCCCCCACTGCCGTCCCGGAAACCCACGTGGCAGGCCTGCTGTCTTACAGACTCGATGGCAGTGGGTTTGGATTAATTAATTGCATTTTGCAGTGTAGGCAGGCTTTCCCTCACTTCTCTTTGGGGGACTGTTTCTTGGGTCTTGGAGGTGGGGAGCTGACAGAGGGGTGTCAGGTCTTGGGTGTGTGTCTGACCTCCATACCCAAGTGGCATCTTGTGACCATGCATGCACTCGGCTTCCAGATTTGCCCTTCTCATCTTTGGGGTCCAATTTCCCTGCCCCTCTGGGCTGCTCTCCAGGTCTTGCAGGCCATTCCAGAGCTGGCTGCCCATGTATAAGAGAAATGCTATGCAGATTTTCATCTGCTGCTGTGGCCAGGAGGCACGGTTAAAGTGACCCAGAAACAGAAATAGGTTAGACAAGAACTGTCTCCTCTCCCTGGCAGGTTCCTGGAGTGCCCCTTTTAAGCAGATCTCAACAGGGAGCAAGCAGCTGGCCAGGCTGCACCAGGGACAGGAGCATAGAACTGAGAGTTTGGGGCCAAGGGAGGGTAACTTCATCATTGTGGCAGTGTTACACATTAGGGTGCCACCAGTAGTTCTGTGGGGGAAAGACTAAATAGTCTCAGAAGCCCACAGGGGCAGTGCTACCCTGTCCTTTAGGGTGGCTATGAATCAGCATCAACTAGATGGCAGTGAGTTAGAGTTTCTATTCTGCACAACTTAGGTTTTGTTAGTGGACGTGCCTCACTCCAAGGTGGAGAAGCAGATACCCCGCAAGTCCTGGCTTTCCCATCTATACATAGGCTGATGGGGTAGGGCGGTTAGGAGGCACGCCTTCACTAGCTATACTTCTAGAAGTTGGACTCCCAGCTCACTGTGGTAGTGGAAAAGGGACACATGGGCATCGGTTGGCCATGGGAATCATACATCACTTCTGCTGACAGGTCATTAGTCAAAACTAGTCACATGGTCCCAGCCCAACTGCAAGCGACGCCGAGAAATGTACAGCATATGGATATTTCATAAGTCACAGAATTATTATCATTTGTAATTATCTCCCTTTGTCAGTTTGTGTCATTTGTCTGTGGCGCCTTGCCTGTTGCTCTGACGCTGGGAGCTACGGCACTGGCATTTCAAACACCATCAGGGTCATCCTGGTAAATGAGACATCAGCAGCCACTCCAGACAAAGAGCAGAGTGAAGAAGGAATAGGCTGTCCACTTCCGAGAGATTAGCCACTGAGCGCCTTAATGAATAGCTGCACAGCGTGGTCTGACGTAGTGCCAAACATGAGCTCCTCAGGTGGGAAGGCACCCCCACGATGGCTGGGGAAGGGCTGCCCCTCCGCATAGAGCTGATTTTGATGAATCAAATGGAGCAAAACTTTGAGAACTCCCACCAGCTGAGAAGAACCACTCAACATGAGGATAGCTGAAAATATCCATTAATAACTACAACATGGAATGAACAAAGTATGCATCTAGAAAGTGGGAAATTGTCAAAAATGAAATTGAAATGCATAACAATATACTAGGCATTATTAGTCAATTGAAATAAACTGTATTGGCCATTTTGAATCTGATAATCTTGTGGTTTACTATGCTGGGAATGATAAATTCAAGAGGAGTGGCATTGCACTTATTGTAAAAGAAAAAAGCAAGCGCTATCTTGCAGTACAATGCTATCTGTGATGGGATCATAGCTAAACACCTGTAAGAACAGTTGGTGGGGGGCAAAATAAAAAAAAACAGTTAATACAACTATTATTGAATGTTATACATCAACCACTAAAGCAAATGGTGAAGAGATTAAATCATTCTATGAACCTCTTCAGTCTGAAATTGAGCAAACATGCAATCAAGATGCATTGATAATTATTGACAACTGCAATGGGAAAGTTGGAAACAATCAGGAAGGATCAGCCTATGGCTTCATTTCTATCACCAAGGAAAATATGACCTTGGTGATAGAAATGAATCTGGAGATGACATGATAGAATTTTGCAAGACTAAAGACTTGTAAATTGAAAATACCATTTTTCAACAACATAAATGGTGACTATACAGAAGGACCTCCCCAGATGGAATACACAGGTATAAAACTGACCACAATAAAATTGACTACATATGGAGAAGTTCAATATCATCAGTCAAAACAAGACCAGAGGTTTACTGTTTAACAGACTGTGAATTGCTTATATTCAAGTCCAGGTTGAAACTGAGGAAACTAGGGGCTGGCCCCAATCCCAACTACTATGTGGACACTTGCCCCTCCCCCCAGAAGAATTTATTTCAAAGGACAGCATTGAATCTTCAGCTCTGGGAGAGGGACATATCTGAACGGAGCACATGGAAGCAGATGAAGGGGGAGGAGGAGAGAGTGGAGCACATCCTGGCCCACCAGGCCTGGAGAACGATGTTCCCAATTAGAGCAGCCAGTCCACAGAGAGGACCACATGGCCGGCCCCACTATGAGACATGATGTCCCTCACTGACCCATAGCCCTACAGTGGACAACACCGGAGACAAAG
>NW_022103898.1:455637-465595 GCF_000313985.2 Echinops telfairi | reverse complement strand
CACACCAGCCTGTGTGATCACGAGGTGTCGAAGGGATCAGGTATCAGGCATTATCAGAACAAAAAATCATATCATAGTGAATGAGGGGGGAAGTGCAGAGTGGAGACCCAAAGCCCATTAGTAGGCCACTGGACATTCCCTTACAGAAGGGTCTCCGGGAGGAGATGAGCCAGTCAGGGTGCGATGTAGCAAGGATGAAACATACAACTTTCCTCTAGTTCCTAAATGATTCCTCCTCCCCCTATCATGATCCCATTTCTACCTTACAAATCTGGCTAGACCAGAGGAAGTACGCTGGTACAGATAGGAACTGGAAACACAAGGGAATCCAGGGCGGATGATCCCTTCAAGACCAGTGGTGTGAGTGGCGATGCTGAGAGGGTAGGTTGGAAAGGGGGAACCGATTACAAGGATCTACATGTGACCTCCTCCCTGGGGGATGGACAGCGGAAAAGTGGGTGAAGGGAGATGTCGGACAGTGCAAGATATGACAACATAATTTATAAATTATCAAGGATTCGTGATGGAGGGGGGAGCAATGAGGGAGAGGAAAAGATGAGCTGATGCCAGGGGCTTAGGTGGAAAGCAAATGTTTTGAGGATGATGAGGGCAATGAATATACAAATGTGCTTTACACAATTGATGTATGTATGGATTGTGATAAGAGTTGTATGAGCCCATAATAAAAGCAATTAAAAAAAGTTATTTCCAATAAATAGATTGTTGGTCTCGCAAAAAAAAAAAAGAAAGAAAGAAACTGAAGAAATTAACACAAGTCCATGAAAGCCAAGATACAACATTGAGTATATCTCACCTGAAGTTAGGAACAGATTTGGCACGTTGAACACTAATGACCGAAGAGCAAAGTAGTTGTAGGTGACATCCAGAGCATCAGACTCTCGGAAATGAAAGGTCACGACAGAGATATTGTTGTGCTTACTTTGGTGGCACAAAAGTGGAACGAGGCAGAGAAGATTCGCATGGCCCCTGCACAAAGATGACAGGCAAATTTGTGAAGTGTTCCATGTGAAGGAAATAAAAGACGCTGTTAGGTGCCTTGAGGTTGGCTCTGACGCATAGTGACTCTGCACAGCAGAGTGAAATAGTGCACAGTCCTGCGCCATCCTCACAACCATTCCCGTGCCTGAGCCCATTGGTGCAGCCACTGTGTCCGACCATCTCACCGAGGGCCTTCCTCTAGCTCACTGCACCTCCGCTGTACCAAACGTGATCGCCTTCTCCAGGAACTTGTCTCTCCTGACAATGTCCATACAATATACAGTTTCTTAGTATGATTTAAATATATCCGAAGCATATAAGAGAAATCTTGCCATCCTGGCTTCGAAGGATCATTTTGGCTGTACTTCTTGCTACACAAACTTGTCTATTCTTTTGGCAGTCCATGGAGCCTTGCATATTCTTCACCAGCACCGTAGTTCGAATGCATCAACGCTTCTTCAGTCTCCCTTACTCAGTGTTCAGTGTTCACGTGCATGTGATGCAGTGGAGAATGCCATGTCTTGGGTCAGGTGAGCGGTAGTACTAAAAGTAACATCCTTGCTCTTCAGTACTCTAAAGAGATCTTGTGTGGCAGATTTACCTAATGCAATACGTCTTTCGTTCTCTTGACTGCTGGTTCCATGACCATTGAGTGTGGATCCAACTAAGAAAAAAATCCTTCACAACTTCTCTGATTATCATGATTCTATGTATTGGTCCAGTTGTGAGGATATTGGTCTTCCTTAAATTGGGTTGTAATTCATACTGAAGGGTACAGTTCTTGATCTTGATCTTGATCTCGTGCTTAATTGTAGCCCTAGATGAAAAACAATTAGTTCTTACAGTCATGGGCCTACGGGATACTTACCCTCCGGAAGAGATCACTGAAGAGATGGGTGCTATAGCAAAGTGTGGTATAGAATCATACGGCGCCAAGCTATCAGAAGGAATAGCGCCTGGGGTCTTGAAGGCTTGCTTGTCTTAAAACAAACAGCCATCTAAGTGAGGTGTCAATTAAGCCTACATGTAAAAAGCACAACAACCTGTGTGATCCAAGGAATGTAAACAATAAGATCCAAATCTGGAGAAGGGAAAGGTATCAGAGCTTAAGTTCTAAACACCCCGTTTGCAGAAAGCTTCTACACAGTGGGAGCCCAAAATCCATTTGCAGATCCATACACGGGGGAAGTCTCCAGTGAACACCCTCCGACCACAGTCCAGGGACGTAAGCAGTCTCGCTCTCAGACAGAGAGCGCTGTAACACTGATCGTGGATAGAGAGTTAGGGTGAAATGTAACACTTTGCCATTTATTCTCCCTTTTGACTCATTTTAAACTTGTTTCAGTTTTTAATATTTTCTGCTTTCTCTCTGATTGAGGCTTTTCTTTGTTTTGTCATCGGATCTCTGTTGTGGTTGTTATTGCTTGTTTCTTGGTTTTGTGTCCTAATATTTTCTGTAGATGAGATCTAGGATAGATAAATCTCTGGAGACAGTGTATTAATACTTACCTAGGGTCATGTCAGGAGTGGTTGGATCGGGGCTAAAAACAATGAGTAAGGGGAAGAAGACAATTTTCTGAAATTGATTGTGATGATCATTGGATGCCTCTTCTTAATATGATTGAACTATTAAATTGCATGATATGTGAGCTATGTGCCAAAAACATTAAAAAAGAGAGAATAAAGTGAATGTCAGAAGTGATTCTGAAACTGACTCTTGGATATAGAGTAGCTAAAGCGAATGGAAGAAATTATATAGTAAAAGTATTCAACAGATACTTTCAAAAGACAAAGAAAGCATTATAATGAAATGTGCAAAGACTGGAGTTAGATAGCCAAAGGGGAAAAAGACACTCGGCATATCTCAAGCTAAAAGCACTGCAGAAAAAACGGTGTTTCAGTACTGAAGGGTTCTGTGGGCAGCATTGAAGCATCGCCAGGCAGTGAAAAGCAGCGAGAGAACATGGTCAGAGCTGGTGCCAGGTCAGAAGGCATTCAAAATGTGACTGGGAAGGGATGCTCCTCAAAGTAGAGTCAACTATACAGCAGAGTGGATGGAGTGGAACTTGTGGTAGGAAACCCTTCAGGACCTTCATTTGCTGATGGGACATGATCAAAATGAGAAGAAACAGCTGAAAATATCTATTAATAATTAGAACTTGAAATGCACAAAGTATGAATTTAGGAAAATTGGAAGTCTTCATAAATGATATGGAATGCATAAAGATCAGTATCCTAGGCACTATGGAGCTGAAATGAACTGGTCTTGGTCATTTTGAATCAGAAAATCATATGTGTTACTATTCTTGGAATGACAGATTCAATAGTAACACATATGTGTTACCATTTTTGGAATGACATGTGTTACCATTCTTGGAATGACAGATTCAATAGTAACACATACGTGTTACCATTCTTGGAATGACATATGTGTTACTATTTTTGGAATGACAGATTCAAGAGGACTACTGTGCCATTAATAATCAAAAAAGGACATTTCCAGACACACCTTCAAATACAATGCTGTCCGTGAAAAGATTATATCTATCCAAATACAAGAAAATCCAGGCAATACAAATATTATTCAAATGTGTGCACCAACTACTAAAACTAGTGATGCAGAAATTGAGGAATTTTACCAATGTCTTCAGTTTGAAATTTATCAAACATGAAATCAAGATGCATTGATAATGGCAAATGGAACACAAAAGTTGGAATAAAACAGGAAGGAAGAGTAGTTGGAAAATATCCCCTTGGTAATAGAAAGGAAGCTGGAGATTGTATGAGAGAATCTTGCAAGCCTGGAACCGATTGCAAGGATCTACATATAACCTCCTCCCTGGGGAATGGAAAACAGAAAAGTGAGTGAAGGGAGACGTCGGACAGGGCAAGCTATGACAAAATAATAATTTATAAATTATCAAGGTTCATGGGGGGGGGAAATAAGGAGCTGATGCCAGGGGCTTAGGTGGAGAGCAAATGCTTTGAGAATGATGAGGGCAATGAATGTACAAATGTGCTTTACACAATGGATCGATGTATGGATTGTGATAAGTTGTATGAGCCCCTAATAAAATGATTAAAAATAATAAATAAAATTACATTAATTGAGGCATCAGTAAAAATAAAAAAGAATCTTGCAAGACCAATGACTTCTCAATCACAAATACCTTTCTTCAAAAATACAAAAGGTGACTGACTATACAAGTGGATTTCTCCCAATGGAATACATAGAAATCAAATTGACTACATCTATGAGAAGAGATTATGGAGAAGGTGGTTCTCAGCAGATAAAACCAGACCAGAGGCTGACTGTGTAATAGACCACCAACTGCTCATATGTAAGTTCAGGTGGAAGTTGAAGAAAATTCAACCAAGTCCAGGAGACCCAAAGTATGATCTTGAGTCTGTCCCACCTGAATTTTGAGAACATATCAAGGGCAGATTTGCTACATTGAACATATGTCAGCATTAATGTCAGAAGATCTGTTGAACTGTGGAACGACATCAAGTACATCTTTCTTATTTTTTTTTGAAGAGCCAATAGTTTATTCGTTATTACCAGTGTGTTGTCTGAGGAGGCCGGATGGCATAGTAAGCTTTCATATGGTTTGGACGGTCTAGTACTCGGAACCACATCACCTCCTCAGCTCTTACTCCCTTTCTTTTTCTCTCTTCCTTCCAACGATTATCTTTTGAATGGCTGCTACATGCAAAGCACTATGGTTGGCACTTTGGTCATAATGGGGAGGAAAATGAGGCAGTCCCTGACTAAATGAAGCTTAGAACAGCTTAGATATAATCTTTTTTTTTTTTCAGCTCTTCTTCATTCTTTCTTTCTTTTCTTTAACATTTTATTAGAGGCTCATACAACTGTTATCCCAATCCATACACACATCAATTGTGTAAAGCGCATTTGTACATCGTTTCTCAAAACATTTTCTCTCCATTTAAACCCCCGACATTAGGTCCTCATTTTTCCCCTCCCTCCCCGCTACCCCCTCATCTTTCCTGAAGAAATCAGTAGATCACTAAAAAGACAGGAAAGAGACTCTCACTCACTCACTGACTCACTCACTCACTCTCACTCTCTCACTCTCTCACACTCACTCACTCTCACTCACTCAAAAAAAAAAAGAGAAAAATAAATAAAAAGACAGGAAAGAAAGAAAAGATCAAAGTGGATTTCAGAAGAGACTCTAAAACTTAATTATAGAGTAACTAAAGCAAATGGAAGAAATGAAGTCAAAGAGCTGAAGAGAATATAGCCTAAGGCAGCTCAGGAGAAGACAAAGTAAAGTATTATAATGAAATGCACAAAGACAGAGTTGCAAAACCCAGAAGGAAGAGTGTGCTTAGCATATTTTAAATGGAAAGAACTGAAGAGAAAATTCAAGCCTCAAATTGCAATATTGAAAGATTCTGTGGGCAAAATATTGAAAAATGCAGGAAGCATTAGATAAAGATGGGAAGAATACCCAGAATCTCTATACTAAAATGAACTAGTTGACACTAATCTATTTCAAGAGGTAGAATATGACAAGAACCAATGGTACTGAAGGCATTAGCCAGAAACATGGTTCCAGGAATTGACAGCACCAACAGAAATGTTTCAACAAGCTGATGAAGCACTGGAAGCGCTCATGCATCTATGACGAGATAGGAAAGACAGCTACATTGTTGCAGTCACTGTGTCAATCCATCTTGTCCAGGGCCTTCCTCTGATACCCTGCTCCTCTACTTGGCCAAGCATGAGGTCCTTCTCCAGGGACTGGCCTCTCCTGACAGCATGTCCAAAGTGTGTGAGATGGAAACCTCACCAGCCATCCGTGCCCCTAAGGAGCATTTTGGTTGTATTTCTTCCTAGACAGATTTATTTGTTCTTTTGGCTGCCCATGGAGCCTTCGATATTCTTCACTAGCCCCATAATTCAAATGCATCGATTCTTCTTCAGTCTTGTTTATTCAATGTCCAACTTTCACGTGCATGTAAGGCAAGTGAAAATACCACGGCTCGAGGCAATCCCATCTTGTCCTCAAGGGGACACATTTGCTTTTCAACATTCCAAAGAGGGCTTGGGCAGCAGATTTATACCCGATGCGAGGTGTCCTTTGATCTCTTGACGACTGCTTCCATGGCCATCGATTGTTTAAGCCAAACCAGCAGCAAACAAATTGTGGCACCTTGCCATCCCCCCGGATGCCTCTTTCCAGTCCATCTCCACCCCATGCCCCGGGATTTAATTTTTCACACCATAGAGAACCTTGCCCAGTTTTAGAACTTCCTACACATGGGGCAATTCAGTATGCAGTCTTCTTCGCCTGGCTTCTTTCCTTCACCACCCGTTCTTGAGACCCATTCATTTTGTGGGTGGTTTTTGGTGGTGTGTTTGTACCTGCCTACTGCCATGTGGGATTGCATATTGTGACTACACCATCACTGCTGATTCATTCTCCTACAGCTGGCCATCTGGGCTCTTTCCACCTCTGGCCTCTGATGAAGAAGCTGTAATCACAGTGCAAGTCTCTGCAGGGGTACAGTCTTATACCCCTCAGGCCACACTAGGAGTTGAATTGCTAAGTCACAGGCTGGATGTATTTGCAGCTTTTTAAAGAAACTGCCAAAGCACTCCGATAATTCTTTCATTTGCTCCACGTCCTTGCCAACACTTGGTTTTGCCAGTCTTTTAGACATAAGCCAGACTGGTGTGTTATGGGTTTAAATAAATGACAGCCACTATAATGTCTTGATAATTTAGAAGAATCTTTATTCAGTTATAACCAAACTGCCAGAATCTAAAGGTGATTTTTTTATTGCAGTCCCGAGTCGACATTTCAGTCCATCTTTTAATGCAAAAAAACCCTCATTTATCCTTTGTCTAAGACTTAAACAAACATGGACAGAAGCAGAAAACAAAATTAATGTTACTATTCTTTAGGGTTCGGGAGCATTACAGGGTACAGCATTGATTATAACATTCTGGTAACTTCAAGAAGAGCAACCATGCATTACAAGGTACATTCCTTATCATAGAAGAAACAATACCAAAATTGACTATAACATCCTGGTTACTATACTTACCTGGCAGGGGAGATACCATGATCACGAAGGTGGTTTTCCCAGGGCGAGGTTTATCCATTGCACTCCGGATATGCTGACCCCTGCGATTTTCCCAAATGTGGGAAACTCGACTGCATAATTTGTGGTAGTGGGGGACTGTGTTCGCGATCTCCCCTGGAAAAAGAAAAACAAGATCAACGACACCAGTCTGATTACAACATCAAAAGAAACAATATTAAAACAAACGCTATATTGAACAATAGTCTAAACCAGTGGTTCTTAACCTTCCTAATGCCAAGACCCTTTAACACAGTTCCTTATGTTGTGGTGACCCCCCCAATCATACAATTGTTTTTGTTGCTACTTCATAACTGTAATTTTGCTATTGTTATGAATCGGGTGAGCCCTGTGAAAACGTCGTTCAACCACCAAAGGGGTTGCAGCCCACAGGTTGAGAACTACTGGTCTAAACTATTGTAGTGTCCTGAACCTGGGTACACGAGGGTACACTCTAAAACCAATCACTAGTGGGGCTTTCCGAGATGGGAGGGGAAAGGAGGCAAGTCATTATTTAGGAGCTAAAAAATGGAGTTTCTTTTGCTAGTCTGCCTCAGTGGATTGGTGGTTACTGGCGGATGGGTGGTCGTGGTGGTGTTAGCTGCCATCCAATTGTCCCCCAACTCATGGCAACCCCATACCAGGGCAGAGCCCCTTTCCCTGCGCTCTTGATCGCAGCTTTCCTGATTATCACAACAGTTATCAACTTGTGCTGTGGCTACTTAGTAACTTCTTAGCCTTTTGTTCCCTTAATTGCTGAAGATGGCCCCATTAGGGATTTATTTTTCACAGGTAGTCAATCCAATTGCAGCTGTTGCCCAGTTGTGGTGTCCATCTTGGAGCAAATAAGCACACAGGCCCTTACCATGGTTTCAGGGCCCAAGAGACCCCAATCTCAAGTATTGTTGAGGCAGGACAAAGCGATCTCTGGAGGAGACAAAGGAGCCTGTAGAATGTGAAGAGCTCCCCCTCGCCCCCTCAACACCTCCCCGTTCAGATTCTGTAACCCGCTTTCTATCTGCTCGCCACCTCCCCCACCCCCACCCCCAGCCCTGTGGATCCAGTGCTCGTCTGAGGAACTCAGGCCTCAATCTCTGGACACGCATCCATTGAGCCGCACATGGACACTGTAAAGGTGAAACTGAGGTACAGGGAGGAGACAGACATAACTGACAGGACAAGGGAGAGCAGAAACAGAAATAGCTTTTTTAGGGGGAGCTCCCAGACAAGGTTCTGTGACCCAGGCGAACAGGTCAGGGAAGTCGTGCTCAGCAGCTTGGGGAGCAGGTTTTTAAAGGGATGGTGAGGAATGTATGGCAATTATGGAAATTAGCATATGGGGGCCCGAAACTCTGAGAATTGCTAGTCGACTCCTTGTGGCTTTCTTTGAACCCGGAGCATCTGGTTTCACTGGCTATCTTATCTGGTGGTTATCCTATCTGGTGCCATCTGCTGCTGACCTTTGGGATGGGCCCTGACCTGCTTCAGCTTAGTCCAAACATTCCAGCATTTTTAGTGATAAAGGGGAGTCGATATCTGATCTGACTACTTCCTGCTGATAAGGGGTGAAGGAGGGGAGGGCTATGGGCTGGAACGATCTGGACCAGCATTGGCAGGTAGGGGGGCAATAATGATGTAGCAACGGTTGATTAGCAGTTAGCTTGGATATGTCTTTCATTCGTTCTTGAAGGAACGTAAAAGGACAAGGTTAAAAATAACAGCAAGCAAATTATTACCAGAGGTCCTACCAGGGGCATGACCCAGGACATAATAATGGGGTTTTGGAACCAGGAGGTGGTTGCTGTGTTGCCCAGTGGCGACTTTTGATTTCTTTGGCCATGGTTTTTAACACTTTAACATGTTGCTCAACCCCTCCCGACTTATTCATATAGTAACACTTTTTCCTAGAAACATGCACATACCTCTCTTGTCAGCTGTGAACAGATCCAATGCACAATGGTTCTGGAGGGCTACCTGTGCCAGGGATGTAAGCTGTCGCTGTAAGGAGGTGAGAGGCTTCGAGGTGGGGTCTATGACTAGCTGGAGTTGTTTGTTAAGTTTTGTGTTTGGAGTATGCCGTGCCCTAATGGGTGAGTGTGCAGACGTGGGCATGTGGATGCATGAATGCAAGTGAGCGAGTTTGCACCAATGAGTGTGAGTGGGATTAACAGTCTGTAAACTCCATGCAGAGAAGTCATCCTCATCCTGGTTTGTGAAGTAACAGATTAGCTGTGGTTGGGCATTGGTTAGTGACAACGAGGGATGAGAGAGGCTGACTTGAATTAGTTAGGCTTCAGGCGACTTTGTCTGCTCTGTCACTTCCCCATGTTCCTGGGAAATTATCCGCTTGATGTCCTTCACACTTCTCACACTGTAATCTTTCTTACCATGAACACATTCACTTCTTTCTTATCAACTTCTCGGCTAACAGCTTTCCGTAACTTTTCAAGTTTCTTCACATTCTGGCACAGCCAGACATTCTATAATGTTATCCAACTCTTTTTCTGATTATTTGCAACTTACTCTGACCTTCTGAAACTTACTGTTTCCATCTCGACATAAACATTCACTGAAATGAAAATTGCATTAAGTAAGTGTCAGCAAAGGGGTAAAGGTCTGTTGGGAGTTGCTTCTGCTGCATTGCATAAAGGCTGCTGTGACCACTCTCCGGGAGTTTAATGGTTTAGTTATAAGGGAGAAATTGGGGACCTAATGTAAAGTATTTGTTCACTCAAAGTCAGTGGTCGGGTTCTTTATGACTTAGTGTTTATCTAGAGTTAAACTCTGAGTGATGGGGGTGGGGCACAGGCTTAAACAGATAGCAGAAAAATTAAATAAGTGT
>NW_022103898.1:451955-455237 GCF_000313985.2 Echinops telfairi | reverse complement strand
CCTTTACACAATTGATGTGTGTATGGATTGTGATAAGAGTTGTATGAACCCCTAATAAAATGATTAAAAAATAAAATAAAATAGTTAATTAAAAAAAAAAGGTGTAGTGGAGGGGAGAATGTGGGACAAAAGATCATAGGGGTCGGGAGCTACCGGGTGTATGGGGATAACAGCTTCGTTAATGAGGTGCAGGTCCTGGACTAAGCGATAAGTACCATTTGGTTTCTTACTGGTAAGATTGGAGTGGGTAGGAGTAATGAGGTTGTTAGAAAGGAGGTATTTATTGATGGGCTAATGTCAGGAAGCAATGAAGTCTGTAGGGCCAGTTCTTCCAGGTCGGGTGAGAGAAGGGGAAGGAGCAGAGGTGCTGTGAGACCAAAAGTAAGGTGTAAGGAGGCTCCTAACTTATTTAAAATGTCTCTTCCCAACAGAGGGACCGGGCATGAAGGGATTATAAGGAAGGAATGAGTAAAGGGCCAGTACACCTGGGGCAGGTAGGTTTGCCATCAATATCCATGACGGAGATTGAGGAAGGGCTGCCTAGCCCTGAAAATGAGGGCAGATCAGGAAAGATAGCTTCTGTGTAAGAAGGAAATTTACTCACCCACTACCTTGAGCAATGCCCCAGGCTCGGAGAGGGTGATGGGGGTCCAGTCAGGGTCTCCTCAGACTTCGGCCAATCCCAGCAGGGCCAACGGTGGGTCAGGAATTGGAAGGGCAGTCCTCCCACGTGGAGATGCAAAGGGTCTGTTGCTTTTCCAAGGACAGTTGGACTTCCAGTGTCCGCTTTGACCGCACTCTGGGCAGGGTTCGGTTGGAGCTCTAGGCTTGGGGCACTCCTGTGACTGGTGCCCTTCTTCTCCATACTTGAAGCAGGCACCAGGTGGCCATCAATGTTTTCATACACCCTTGCCCCACGCTGCCCTTCTGGGGCCTTGGGGTGGGGATCACTGGTCACAGGGCTGCTACTCAGGCTTGGGTTTGAAAATTTACCCAATTTACTTCACAGACTAACTCTGCCTGCTCCTGACAGCTGTTAAAAAGCTTAAATGCCATATTTGCTACATATTGGACCGGGGTTTGAGGGCCTTTCTTCCGCTTTTTTAAGCTTTTAATGTAAAGCAGCAGTTAAGCAGCTTAAAAAGGTGGCTGGATTCTCATCAGGCTTTTGAGTGATCTTAAGATGATCAAAATTGACTCCTATATGGGAAATGGCCTGAAACCAAGTCAGGGCACACCGAAGCATTTTATTATATCAGGCACATCTGTCTCTACCTGCTTGATTGCTAATTTGATAAGTCTAACCAGGTTTTTGTCTGGGAACCATCTAGGTCAAGGTCGGTCAAATGAACCTGGTTGGGGTGCTGCTGAGCAGTGAGAAAAATGCATTCCTTCTTATCTGTGGTTAAGGTAGAGGAAAGGATGACAAAAATATCATGCCAGCACAAAGCATAAGCTTGAGTTAAATATCGAAACTCCTTAATATGGGTGGTAGGGTCATTAAAAAGGAGCCTAAATGCTTTTCAGTCTGAGATAAATCAGTGAGAGAGAAGGGAACATGAACCGGACCACTCTCTCAGTCCCGGCCACTTTCTGGAGTGGACAATGGAGAAGGGAGGTTCTGCGATCGCATGTGCTTGCTAACTGGCGAGGTGAGTACAGACTCAGGTTCCTCAAGCGAGGCAGGTAGATCGGGAGAAGAGGACCTGGGGAGGTTCCAGGTGGCCAGAACAGGGAGAGGAGACAGGTGTTCAGGCAGGTCTGAAAAGGTAGGCACCAGGGGTGGGTGCAGTAGCAGGAGAAGAGGAGGAGTTTTCTTTGGTCAAGAGGACTTGGGAAGGGAAGCAGGAAATACAGAGAAAGGGACAGGAGCACAGAGGAAAGGCAGCCTGGACGTACAGAATGTCAGACTATATGTGAGTTTACTGGCAGAAATTGTTGAGATTTCAGAGGGTATTGAAATCAAAAGTGTGGCAGGTGATTAAAGTTGCTACTTCCTGGAGCTTTCTGACCCCTCCCTCCTGCTGGTCTCAGGGCTGCAACCAGCAACCATGACTTGGGCTTCTGGTGAGCAGGGATTTGTGCCCTGCTTCCCTATCTGGGAGAGGTCTGTCAGAGGCTGTGGGTGTTGGCTCGGAGGAGGATGAGCAGGGAGGGAGCCGGGAAGGGGGAGAGACAGAGCCCCCAGGGAGCCTGAGGGATAGGGGTACAGTCACCTCAGCCTTTGGGAGTTGAGGGGGTAGCAGAGGGAGGTGATGGTGAGGGGCACCCAGAATATGGAGGAGGCCTTACTGGGGTCGCAGACAAGGAGTCAGGGGGTCGGAGAAAGACGGAAGGGGAGTACTGTCAGGGGTCTGATTAAGAGTGTTTGGCTGAGAGAACTTGAGCAGGGTGACCAGTAGTAGAGAGGACGGGAGCGAAGAAAGAAAAGCCCTGAACATGTAGAACTTCTGATTATTTGTCCAATTGGTATTGAGGCCAAACTTGGTTACAGGAAAAACAACAACAACAACAACAACAACAACAACAGGCGTTTAGGGCAGAAATCAGCAGCCAAACCCAATTCAGTAAGGTTGGAAATAGGCACCCCAAAGGACTATCCTTAGGGAGTTGGGACAGCAGACTTCCTATTGTGTCTCAAACTGCAGGGGGTACGGACAGAGAAGGGCATCCCCTGTCCCCATTGGCACCTGTCAGTCAGGAGGTGGCCCAGTAACCCTGAAAGGTGTCCCGGTAAGAGCTAGGGGCCCAGTGGGAGAGTCCTGGACTTCCCGGAACAAGAAGGTTCCCTGGCGCGGGCCTGCAGTTTTAGCAGGCAGACAGGGACCTCAGATCAGAGAGAGACGCGATGAAGCTGAGGACAGGGAGGGGGCCTGTCTTTATGGCCAGTAAAATGGAGGGTGGTCAGGCCTTTGTTCAAGGTGAGAGGAAGGTGAAGGAGAACATTTTAGAGAAAGCACTGCAGAGCGGCAAACACAAAGCACACAAACAGGTAGAAAAAGCTCAGACACACCCTCTGTGTTCCAGACCAGGCAGAAGGTGCCATGACTGGAATCCCAGGAGGTAAGCACACAGACAAAGGCTGGAGGCCACATGAGAGAAGATGGACACAGAAAAAAGATGGAAACAAGAAACTGGCCTTATCGTCGCACCCCTTTCGGGGAAGGGCAGTTATTTCCAGCTCCTCTTGGTACAAGGGTTGCAGAATAAACCCCCGCAGCGGCGCCACGTTCAGCTTCCTAGCGTACTTGCCTTTCAGGGCTTTCAGCTAGTTAGCCTCCC
>NW_022103898.1:426244-450680 GCF_000313985.2 Echinops telfairi | reverse complement strand
GAGACCCCTCTGCAAGGGGCATTTATTAAGTCTTAAAGTGACAAAGACAACACACAGGCTATTAGCACAAGGTCAAAATGGCATCCGAGGAGCTACAGTAGCAACACTAGTTAAAAAAGGGAACTGTCACAAATTCATGATTGGTGGCAGATCAACACATCACAATTACAGGTGGTACGACAGAAGCAGGCCTAGGACCATGATGGAGACAGGTATGTTATGTTAGAGAGAAGGGCTCACTCGATTGCTCCAGGGCTTTCTGACCAAGGCAGTCCTGGCAAGACTGATAAGGCATGGCTCAAGACTATTCCACTCCTGGTACTGACCGTAGTAGGGCAACCTCCATTAAGGTCACACCCAGGCAAGCCCATAAGGAGGGAGGTGGAAATCATCTATTTTCCAAGGCCCTCTGCTTGAGGGCAAGATGATTTTAATCCTTGTGTCAAAGGCGGCTTAATCTATTTGGGGACCCCGCAAAAGGATCTTGGGTTGTCATAGCCATCCACAGCCTTTTGCAACCCTGGGTGTTCAGAATCTAAGCTCTAATATACCAGGTGGCATGTAACTATCAACCTGCTTTTTTTTCTCTCCTTGCCACCTCCAGCTTCTCCAACTTGCTCCCACCTGTCTACAGTTGACATTCACAGAGTCTTCTTAGGGTCAGGTGAATTCTCTCTGCTATAAAGGCATCTAGAATGCTCCTTAGAGGCCAGGATGTCAACTTTGTCTCATGCCCTTTGAACATGTTACCGGGAGAGCCCAGACCCTGGGGAAGAACATCATGCTAGGTAAAGTAGCGGGGCAGCAAAAGAGAGGAGGCCCCTCCACAAGATGTGTCAGCACAGCAGCTGCAATAAAGGGCTCGCCTCCAAGAAGAAGGGTGGGGACGGCGCAGGGCCAGGCAGTGTTTAGTTCTGTTGTACAGCCGGCCGCTGCGAATTGGAACCGACCTGAAGCACTTAACTACAACAACAACAACCCAAGACAACAAAACCAACAAGAAAGCAAAGGCACAATTTTTGACCTTCTTAGATGAGGGAGCTGCGCAGCACTTCACACCTTGGGAAAAAGACAGGACGATGGTACCTGAACCCAGCAGAGTTATTTATGGCCAGGGCTGTCGCAGCGTTAACCTCTCTTCCCTGGTTACTACTCTGTCCTATAGGGTCTTCGCTGTGAGTGTGGTCTGGAGCCTTTTGGTGCCACATCAACCAATCCAGCCGTGAAACCTCTCATTGCCTGTGAACTCGGAGGGGGCAGAGCAAGTGCGGAAGAAGCCAACGAACTAAAGAAACTCCATTTTTGTTAGGTGCAAGGTGACTTGCCCGCTTCCCCTTCCCCTCTGGGAAATCTCCCCTGGCGATTAGTTTTAAAAGGTACTCCCATGTTCCTGGGTCTAGGACATTATAACTAGTTTTGACTATTCTTACCTTGCAGTGCTTACTTGCTCCTTCTAAAGTTATTGTTTCTGTTTCGGTCCACGCTTGCTTGAGTCCTTGACAAATGATAGGTGAGTTTTTGCCTTTATGGACGGCCGAGAGGTTGACTCGGGGCTGCTATTAGGGGAGACGACTTTAGTTTCTCAGTAGCCCAGCTGACTCTTCTAAATGTCAAGACATTGTAGTGGCTGTCACTTATTTGAACCCCAAACAGGGGTTCTTCCCTAGGGCAGACTGGTACCCGCCTCTGGACCATTAGTGTTGCATCTGCTCGGATGTGTCCAGGGGCCCTAGGTCTCTCAAACCGAAGAGTGGACTCACATCACCAGCGGCAAGCAGAAAGCAGAGTTTATTTGGAAAGGAAAGACCTGGATCGCAGCCACAGCCAGCACCTCTAACCCCTTCTCCATCCCCACCTGCATAACTGACCCCGAGCCTTCTCAAGGCATCTCCCAGAAACCTCCCCCTCCCTCCACCGTTCTGCCGGTGCCACAGCCAACCAGGGGGGAGCACCGGCTCCTTTTAGACATGATAACTTATTTCTGTCCCCAACGTTTATGAACGCGGGATCCCTTTGTTCGCGCTCTCTCTGACGGTCGCCTTCTGGTGTGGCCGCACTTCAGTCCCTCGTCTCTTCCTCTCTCTAGCGCTCCCTTTCTTCCTTCCCCTATTCTCTCTTTACTCTTTCAATGTCCCCCACCCTGCCCCCTTACTCTCATTCCCTTCTCAACACCTGGGCAGGTTGCTAACACTAATAACCTGTTCATTAACACATTCCCACCCCCACCCTTCACCCCACTCTGGGTCTGCTTTCCTTTTATTCCCATTGAACAGTTATCAGGTACTTGGCCTGTCTGCAACTCTGGGTTCTGAAAGGGCCAGTCCTGGCTCTGGTCCTATTTCTCAGGTCCAGTCATCATCCTGGCCATGCTCTCCCCTCCCCTGGGTCTAGCCTGGGCAGGGACAGGGAAGTGAGCATGCAATGCTCAGCAAAAAGAGCTTGGGGTTTGAAGGCCTTGGAGTTTAGAATCAGCCTAGGGGTTGAATGCCTGCAGGCTTAAGATTAAATGGTCCTAGGCTGTTGAAATCACCCTTCCAGACCTCCTGCCACTCCCAATGCTTCCCGCCTGGGGCCTCTTTGCCTCCCTCTGCCTGCAGGCTCCCTGTCTCCTATTTCTCACTAGGAGCAGGCAGGTCCTTCCATGCTCCAAGTGTCCGGGCAATCCAGCATGCTGGGCGGAGCTGCTGGCTAGCTGGGCAGCAGTTCTACACCACAGCCTCTGGAACTGTGAGGAACAGACGGATTTCTCTTAAGTAGTCTCCCCCAAATAACCAGATTTAGCTTGAGAAGGATTGTTCACTAGGAAGCGAAAGTAGGTCAGAGGTTATTCTCTCTAACATCAGCCATCTAGACTGTATAGTCTGACTCACCCTAAATAAGACCCACTCCCTTCTGATAAGGATAGTGGTTGTCTGTTTACTTGCAGGAGATACCAGAGAGGGCAAACCCGCCCAAGGATGACCAAGGTTAGGTAGCCATTATCAGCTGTCTGGATCAAGCAGACACCACTGTTTATCCCACAACAAATGTGGGCACACCCCTAGGTCATCCCCCTCCTATTGATTGTATTGCTTATGTCGCTACCCCTCCCTGTGACTTAGGTTATTGTCTGCTATCAGGTGACTTGCATGCCTCCCAGAATAGTAATTGTCTGTTTTATTGTATGAGACACCAGAATGATCAAATTTGTTCAAGAATGAAATGTATTGCCCCTTTCTGTGATGTATGACTCTGTAATCAGATCCCCCCTAAAGTGATATGATGCTGTAGTTAGCAATAAATAATGAGGCTCCCTGGTTCTCGGGAGGGTGGCTGGAGAAGGTGGCTAAGGAGGACGAGGCAGCGGCTTCTTCTCTGACGGCTAAGCCCCCTCCACGAGGACCACCAAGCGCGACTGAGGTGAGCGATGCTACCATGAATTGCGTCTGACTCCATTACTTGACTCCCTCCTTTAACTCTCAGGCTCTCTCTGACTTTACTATAATCTCTACTTGTTATCGCTGTACAATTGCGCCTACCAAACCTATGATGTTTTGTGGGGTTCCCTCTTCCCTTTAACCCCACATGGAACAACTCTCCTGTCATCTGCCGCTGAAGAGGACAATCTCCTTTCAAGAGGCGGTGTTTGGCTTGCCATTGGATGTGTAACAGGGACTATCACGTGGCCTGAGCTTCCCGTCATGAACTTGAGTCCTGCCTTCACTTAGCCATGAAGTTGGACCTATGCCCATGGACCTCTCAGCAAATGGAAAAGGTACTCACATGCATATAAAAACCAACTGAAAATTAATCAATGGTTTCAATGCAAGAACCAAAATTATACAGCTCTCAGAACAAAACATCAGGGTAATCCTTCAGGACCCAGGTGTTGACAATAAATTTTGAAGTGTGATACCAAATGCATAAGCAGCATACGACCAAAAAGATCAAATGGACTTCAAAAAAAACTAAGACCACTTGGCATCCGAGGGTTTTATGGACAAAGTGAAGGGACAATGGACAGAAGGGGAGGAAATATTCCAGAACCATGTCTCTGAGGAGGGTCTAACACCCAGATTAAAGACAGAACTCAAACAACCTAATCTGAGAAATGGACGTGTGAGGCCAGGCAGACCGGAGAGATAAATCTAGAGACACTCATCTGTGTTTAAGAGAGAGCTTTATATCAAAGAGCAATTATACATTAAGAAACCATCGCAGCCCTGTCCAGATTAAGTCTATCTTAAGTCCAATATTAGCCCATATGTCTGATCCTAGTCCATAAATTCCTCTTTGACTCATGCAACACATGCAGTGATGCCAAATACAGGAAGATCACAGGCCGGTGGGGAGAAAGTCCTGTGGATCCAATAGCAGTGGACGCATCTCCAGGGCTCTGGCTGTCATTAGTGTGACTGGGGATGAGGCTCTTCAACAGGAACCTCAAGCAGAGTGTGTCCCACCTCCAGGGAGGAAGAGAAAGTTCCCAGAATCCACATGAGAAGGTCATGCCCACCAGGAGGCATAATCAGGCTGTGACCTGTGACAGTCTAAACTCCACCCCTTCACTCTTATGTATCAACTTTTCATGAATTTGTGTAACTATCACAATGGACAAAAGATATGAATAAACATTTCACCAAAGAAGATACATAAACAGCAGCATGCATATATCAGGGACAAGCAGACGGATTTTGGGCACCCACTGAACTCTAGTCTCAATCCAAGAACACTTAGTTCTGATAACAAGGCCCTGTTCAAGACTTACCTTCATGAAATGATCATTGAAGATAAGGGGGCTACAGCACAGTGTGGTGAAGGGAGCAGATGGTGCCCAGCTATCAATCCAAATACTGTAGTGTCTGGGCTCGTAATAGTGTCTGGTATTCAAACAAGCAGCCATCTAAGTGAGGAGTCAACTAAGTGAGGAGTCACATGGAAGAAACACACCAGCTTGTGTGATCCAAAGACAACAGTAACAAATTCAAATATGACAAAGGGAAAAGTACCAGAACCTAAATTCTGAACACCTCATTTACAGAAGGCTGTGGAGGACAGTGGGAGCCCAAAACCCATCTACAGAGTATCTAGCCTGATTAAGCCACTGGCAGATCCCTATAAGATGCTTCTAGGTGCAAGTATTACTTGCTTGTTCCATGACAAAAATTTCTTCCTTGGCCACTTAAAATATTTACAGTGGTCTTTTCTTTCTTACTCCTATTTTTTTCTCAGTATTATTATATCCTTACCACTTTATTGTTTTCTGTTTTTTACTGTTTCTGTTGGGTTTTCCAGTTTGTGAAGTACAGAAGGAGTAGAGATATAGAGATAAGAACTGATGCAAGGTTTTATAGGGGAGGGAGGGGTGGAGGTGGGAGGTGGGAAGGGTGAGGGGGTTGGAGAGCAAACAATGTATGTGGGAGGGGGCAGTAGCACTGTCTAGAACTGATGGGGTTACACAACTCATTTAAGAGTGATTTAACCGTGGGGGGGGGGTGTTCTAAAATTAAGTGTGGTAATGATTGTACAACTCTTGATGTGATTGATCCATTGAATTGTGTGATATGTGGATTTGTTAGATCTCTCTGGAGCTAGATTTATACCTCGGTTCTTGGCTCCGCGCGAGAAAGAATTCACGCCGAAGCCTGGTTCGTGATCGAAGTGAGTTTTATGAAAGTTAGAAGAAGTTTCAGGTTTACACAGCACCCAAGGGGCTCCTCCCGGGACATGCGGCCTAGCTGGAAGGGGCTCTGCGTCCCGCAACGCGTGCCAAAGCTCTCTGCGCCTGAGCTCTCTCTCTTCCGTCTAGGTTCTTCTCCCGTCTCGGTTCTTGTTCTCCCTCCCCTCCGGGCTTCTGCCTTTTCAAGGATTCCACAGGGAGGCGTGGTGGAAGACCCCTGGTCGACCCCATTGGCTGAATTGAATTTACCTGGCTAGGTGATCCAATTCAAGTTTATGCCCACCCCTGCCTACTGGCGGGAACCCTGAACATGTGCAGTGGGCCACTCCTTTGTTTCCCTAGCTTGACCCTCTGGGCACGTGTTAATGGACATCCCCTAGTCCTATGCTGGCCTACCTAACAGATTCAATGCCAATAAAAGTTTTTTTAAAAAAGATCCATAAACAGCCAATACTCAATGCCATCAAGTCAATTCCAACTCATAGTGACCTGTAGGACAGAGTAGAATTTCCAAGACTAAATCCTTACAGGAATAGAAAGCCTCATCCTTCTCCCACGGAGAGGCCGGTGGTTTCGAAATGCTGACCTTATGGTTAGCAGCCCAGTGTGTAACCCCTACACCACCAGGGCTCCTCTCAAATGTCCCATAGGGACATGAAAACGTGCTCAGCATCTTTAGTCATTCCCCACCGCCTTTGAGTCGATTCCAGCTCATAGTGACCCTCTAGGACAGTGGTTCTCAACCTTCCTAACACCGCCACCCTTTCATACAGCTCCTCATGTTGTGGCGACCCCCGCCAACCATAACATTATTTTCGTTGCTACTTCATAACCGTGATTTTGCTACTGTTAGGAATTGGGCAACCCCTGTGAAAGGGTTGTTGGACACCCACAGGCGTTGCAACCCACAGGTTGAGAACTGCTGCTACAGGATGAAACAGAATAGCCCACAGGGCTTGAGAGGCTGTAAATCTGTATGGAGCTGATTGCCTCAGCTTCCTCCCTCAGAGTGGCTATTAGAAGCACCAACCTTTCAGCAACTCAGCCTTTAACCCAATATACCAACAGGGCTCCCTATTATTCATTCTCAAGTAAAAAGCTCCCCGCGTTTGAGATGCTTCTGACTCATGGTGACCCTGGGTTTCCAAGGGTGTAAATCTTTATGGGAGGAGAAATCCTCACGGTTCTCCAGCTGTTAGTCAGACCCACAAAGTCACGGCCGTCAAGTCAAGTCTGACTCAGTGCTGGAATTGCCCTGGTGGATTCCCAAGACTGGAATTCTTTATGGGAGTAGAAAGCCTTGTCTCTCTCCCATGGAGCGCCTGGTGGTTTAGAACTGTTGGCCTTGTGGCTAGCAGCCCAATGTATAACCACTAAACCATCAGAGCTCCCAAAGTAAACCAAAACCACAATGAGATACCACTTCCCTCCCACTAGAATAACTTTGATCAGGAAATAACAAGTGTCGACAAGGATGTGGGGAAGTCGGAACCCTCATCCAAACAGTTTGGAGGTTATACAAAGAATAATAATTACCACATGACTCAGCAATTGCACTCGTAGGTTTATACCCAAAGAATTAAAATCAGGAGCAACCACAGACAGTGGTATGCCAGTGTTCATTGCAGTAATATCTACAATAGACAAAAGTGGAAGCCACCTGTGTGAGTCCAGGTGGACTAGAAAAACAAATTCAGAGATTCTCATATGTGTATAAGAAAAAGCTTTATGTCAGAGAGTAATTGAATATGAAGAAAACATCCCAGCCTAGACCAGATCAAGTCCATAAGTCCGATATTAGCCTCTAAGTCCGGTGATAGTCCATAAATCACTCTTCAGACTCACGCAGTCACATGCACTGATGCAGAATGTAGGAAGATCACAGGCTGGTGGGTGCAAAGTCCTGTGGATCCAATGGCAGTGGACCCATCTCCAGTGCTCTGGCTGCTATCAGTGTGGTTCTGTGTGGCTTGTCAACAGGAATGTGAGGCGGAGAGAGAGTGTGGCCCACATTCAGGAAGAGAGGAAGTTCCCAAGATCCTCATGAGAAGGCCATGTCCACAAGGAGGCATCATCAGGCTGTGACCTCATTGACAGGCTAGACTCCACCCCTTCACTCTTAATACCCTCAGATTGACATGAGACTATGTAACTAGCACACAACCCATGTGGCCATCAACAGACAAATGGATATACAAGACGTGGTATGTGCATAAGGTAGCATGCTATTCAGCCATAAAGACAAAGGAAATACATGCTGTGACGTGGAGGAACCTTGAGAATATATGTTGCATGAAATGAGTCAGACACAAAAACATAAATGCTACATTATCTTGTTTAAAATAGAAAATGCAGAGACCAAAGTCTATTTATTAGTGCTTGTCAGGGGTTGTGAGGAGGGAGGAATGGGAAGGTATCGCTTAAGAGGCACTGAGTTTGCGTAAAGGGTGATGAGAAATGGACATGGTAGTGGGGGTGGTTGCCATAACTAATGTCACTGAACTGCACACTTTAAATATAATAGGTTAAATGGGAAATGTTATGTGTTTCATCTTTATTTATTTATTTTAATCATTTGATTGGGACCTCTTATAGGTATTATAACAATCCATAATTCAATTAGATCAAGTATAATGTACAATTGCTGCCCCAATCTGTTTCAAAACATTTTCTTGCTTCTTGAACTCCTTGATATCAGCTCCCCTTTATCCCTCTCCCCTCTCCCCCCAACCCTTATTTATTTATTTATTGCCACATCTTACACTATCCAATATATCCATTCACATGCAATCCTGTTGTTAGCTCCCCTGAGTGGGGTTATAGTTATCAATGCTACCAGTTCCCTCTTCTCCCCACCCACCCCCACGGCACTTCCCATTCCCTCAGGGAACCATTACTTCTGTTACTGTTTCTGAAGGGTATCTATCTTGGCCTTAATGATCTTAATTATACAAATGAACATACCAAAGTCTAACATGATTAGTGAGGTAAAACAAACAAAAACCATAATAGTAAGGGGGGGAACTATATTATCATGTGAGGGTTTAATATCCAGAATATGTAATACTTCCTGCAATTTAACAACATAAAGACAAAACAACCCATTTAAACCCAATTAAAAAATGGGCAAAGAATGGTCCTATTTTACTGAAGAATATATCAATGGTCAGAAAGCACATGAAAAGATACTCGACCTAACCAAATCTCTTGTCAGTTAAACTCAGCCATTCTACAGAGGGCTTTCTTTGTGGGGACAGATACCCTTATCTTTCTCTGAGAGCTGCTGCTGGATTTGAACCACAGACCTTGAGATTAGCATTGGGGAGATGTAAACTGATACCAGGATGTATCCATATATCCCCATCACAATGACTAAGATGAAACAGGAAAAAACAAATGCTTAGGAGGTTGTAGAAAAATGGACACCTTTGTCTATTGCTGATGAAATTGAAAAATGGTATAGCCATTGTAAAAAATAGTTTGGCAGTTCCTAAAAAAATTAACAAACAAAAAATTAAGCATAAAATTGCCATATGACCTAGCAATTCTACTCTAAGGCATGTACTAAAGACACTTGAAAGCAACAACACAACATGGATGTACACCAATGTTCACTGCAGTATTATTCGGAAGAGCCAAAAAATAGGAACAATCTATACTCCCATCAAAAGATGAATGGATAAATAAAATGTGATCTATACATGCAGTGGAATATTACTAGACAATAAAGAGAAAATGAGTCTTTTTTATCATTTTATTGGGGGCTCCTACATCTCTTATCACAATCCATCCATCCATCCATTGTATCAAGTACATTTGTATGTTTGTTGCCATCATCATGCTCAAAACATTTTATTTCTACTTGGTATCAGCTCCTCATTCTTCCCCTCCCCCTGTAGTATTAAATTAAAAATGTGAGGACGGGATGAGGGGCCAGCCCCCACCGTTAATACTCTCTACGAGTTCAGTAAGTAGATGAGCGTACTACCATAAGTTTCACATTTACTTTTACCTTGCCCCATTGTTCTCTTTAAAATACTCATTCACTATTTCCACTACTTATCTGCCAATCCCCACTCCGGATCCTCACTTCACACAATGTTCAGATTCACTCAGCATTCCGGTGGGGCCCGTACAATTGTTACATAGGCTATATAACTCATCGCCATGCGTTGGGTGCCATTCTGCCATTCTGCCTGCTTCTCACCTGATTGAAGTTTGCGTAGCTTAGATGCTTCTCACTACTCATGGTAGTACGCTCATCTACTTACTGAACTCGTAGAGCGTATTAACGGTGGGGGCTGGCCCCTCAGCCCGTCCTCACATTTTTAATTTAATACTACATCCCCCCCACCCTCCCTCCCTCAAGAACCCTTGATAATTTATAAATTATTATTCTGTCATATCTTACACTGTCCGACATCTCCCTTCACCCACTTTTTTGTTGTGTCCCCCAGGGAGGAGGTTATATGTAGATCCTTGTAATTGGTTCCCCCTTTCCACCCCACCCTCCCTCCACCCTCCCAGTATCGCCACTCTCACCATGGTTCCTGAAGGCATCATCCGCCCTGGGTTCCCTGTGTTTCCAGTTCCTATCTGTACCAATATACATCCTCTGGTCTAGCCAGATTGTAAAGTAGAATTGGGGATCATGATAGTGGGGGTGGGGGGTAGCATTTAGGAACTAGAGGAAAGTTGTTTCATCATTGCCACACTGCACCCTGCATGGCTCGTCTCTTCCCCGCAACCCTTCTGTAAGGGGATGTCCACTTGCTTATACATGGGCTTTGGGTCTCCACTCTGCATTCCCCCTCATTCACAATGATATGATTTTTTTGTTCTGATGATGCCTGATACCTGATCCCTTCGACACTTGTGATCACACAGGCTGGGGTGCTTCTTCCATGTGGGTTTTGTTGCTTCTCAGCTAGATGGTCACTTGTTTATCTTCAAACCTTTAAGACCCCAGATGCTATATCTTTTGATAGCTGGACACCATCAGCTTTCTTCACCACATTTGCTTGTGTACTCGCTTTGTCTTCAGTGGTTGTGTCTGGAAGGTGAGCATCATGGAATGCCAGTTTAATAGAAGAAAGTATTCTTGCATTGAGGGAGTACTTGAGTGGAGGCCCAATGTCTATCTGCTACCTTAATACTAAACCTATAAATATATGCACATAGATCTATTTCCATGTCCTCATATATAAATATATTTACATATGTACATGCCTTTATTTAGACCTCTATATATGCCCTTTCCCTCCTAGCTCTTTCCTGTATTTCCTTTAACTTTCCTCTTGTCCCACTATCGTGTTCAGCCTTCATTTGGGTTTCAATAATTCCTCTCGGTTACATTACCCTTGGTCATGCCCTACCAGGCCTCCTACACCTTCCTCACCACCGATTTGGATCACTTGTTGTTCCCTTGTCCCTGGGTTTGTTAACACCACTTCCTTTCCCCCCACCTCTCCCTCTCCCATGTCCTCCCAGAACTGTCAGTCCCGTTGTTTCTCTTCCAGATTTTTCATCCACCCTATCTTACTTAGACAGACCTGTAGAGATAATAACATACACAAAGATAAGACAGAGCAAAACCAAGCAACAAAACAAAATAACAACAAGCCAATGACAAACAAAACACTACAACAAGAAAGAAAAGCATGTGATTAGTTCAAGGACTGTTTGTTGGCCTTTAGAAGTGTTTTCCGGTCGAGTCTCATGGGGCGCCAAGCCCTGGCCCCAAAGTCTATTTTTGTTGTTCCCTGGGGACTTCGTTGCTCTATTATTATTTTTTCATGCCTTACACTGTCCAATGTCTCCCTTCACCCACTTTTCTGTTGTCTGTCCCCCTGGGAGGGGGTTATACGTAGATTCTTGTGATCAGTTCCCTCCTTCTCCCCGACCTTCCCCTTCACCTCCTGGTATCGCTACTCTCATTATTGGTCCTGAGGGGTTTATCTCTACTGGGTTCCCTGTGTTTCCAGCTCTTATCTCTGCCAGTGTACATCCTCTGGTCTAGCCGGATTTGTAAGGTAGAATTGGGATTATGATAGTGGGGGGAGGAAGCATGCAAGAACTAGAGAAAAGTTGCATGTTTCATTGGTGCTACACTGAACCCTGACTGGCTCGTCTCCTCCCCGCAACGTTTCTGTAAGGGGATCGCCAGTTGCCTACAGATGAACTTTGGGTCTCCACTCTGCACTCTCCCTTATTCACATGATAGGATTTTTTGTCCTTTGATGCCTGGTACCTGATCCTATCAACACCTTGTGATCACACAGACTGGTGTGCTTCTTCCATATGGGCTTTGTTGCTTCTCAGCTAGATGGTCACTTGTTTATCTTCAAGCCTTTAAGACACCAGATGCTATACCTTTTGATAGCCGGGCACCATCAGCTTTCTTCACCACATTTGCTTATGCACCCGCTTTGTCTTCATGTCAGGAAGGTGAAATCTTGGAATTCTAGTTTAATAGAAGAAAGTATTCTTGCATTGAGGGAGTACTTGAGTAGAGGCCCAATGTTCATCTGCTACCTTAATACTATAAATATATGCCCATAGATCTATTTCCCAGTCATCATATATAAATATATTTACATATGTATATGCCTGTATTTAGACCTCTATAAATGCCCTTTGCCTCCTGGTTCTTTCCTCTATTTCCTTTTACTTTTCTCTTGTTCCACAATCATGTTAGGCCTTCATTTGGGTTTCAGTAATTCCTCTCAGCTACATTTCCCTTGATCAAGCCCTACCAGGCCTCCTACTCTCCTCACCATCGTTGTTCCCTTGTCCCTGAATTTTTTAACACCCACTTCCTTTCCCCTGCCTCCCTGAGAAAAGAAGTCTTCATACATGTTCCAGCATTGATGAACCTTAAAAGCATTATGCCGATAGTAATAAAATACCTGCAAAAGGACAGATATAGTGTGATCTAACTTGTATGAAATATCTAAAATGGGCAAATGTGTAGAGGCCAAAGTTCATTAATGGTGTCACTCGGTTGTATACAATAAAAACATTAAGTTGGTAAATGCTATGATAAATATAGAAACATATTGATGATATGATGTGTTATATAATAATGTATTATTATATTTGAGTATAATATAAATGTAATGTATGAAATATATAATTATATAAAAATTAAAATAATTCTATGACAGATATAATACGGTACATAATATCATGTATGCTTATCTCAGTTTTATATAATGCTATTTTATATATGTATAAAGCTTCTATGAAAATTTTAATAGTCGGCACCATCAGCTTTCTTCACCACATTTGCTTATGTATCCATTTTGTCTTCAGCTTTTGTGCTAGGAAGGTAAGTATCATACATTGTCACATTTTTAGAACAAACTGCTCTTGTACTGAGGTAAGATTTAAGTTGAGGACTGAAGTCCATCTGCTTCCTTGCTGAATTTACACACACACACACATACACATAAACTACACCTAACTTTATATATTTACATAAGTGTCTTCTCATGGAAAGAGTTGGAGGATATTAGGCTGAGTGAAGTTAGGCAAGCACAAAAGGACAAGTGCAACATGAGTTCACTGAGGTAAGTTCAAATAGTCAAATGGGCATTAGGGGAAATGTACCTATCACACAGTTACTCTGGAAAGAGCCAGACCAGAACCAATGATGCATATGTTATTAAAATAAAAAAAAGAAAGGGAAAAGAAAAAAAAAAGATGCATATAGCACCTGTGCTGAAAAACATCTTCCCCACCCCACCCCACTCTCATATGCTTTTAGGGCCCACAGAGGGTTGGGGGAAGAGAAAAGACAGCAATGGGAGAATCAGGGCACTCATCCGCCCCAGGGAAGGGTACTGTTCATGTCTCCACAGGGAAGGGAGAGAGAGTAGACCTCATTCGGGTGCACCAATCCCTGAGTACAACGTCCCTGCTCGGAGCAGCTTGTTCACAGAGAGAGCTGCAGGGCTGGCCTCTGCTTCCTAGATGACGGTGCTCCAGAGGATATCCCTGAATATACAGTTCTGGAAGTGCGGCTGGTCTGACCCACCCCCGTGGGGGCAAACCAAGAGAGGAGTGCAACAGACCAGCAGTGGAAGCAAAGCCAAGAAGTTCCTGAGGAATCCTGAATGTAGACTCCTGACTCGGAATGGGGTGGAGGGGTAGTGCTTGGCACCTCATCTGAACTGGTTGGGGGATCTTCACAAGGGGCTACACTGAAAATCGAAAGGTGTAATGGGGTGGGGTGGGGCACTAGACTCCTCCATCCTTGACAGCAGGAAAAGTAATGAGGTCTCGTAGAAGGCCCGCCCCTTGCCCCTCGGACATGAATGCTGAGGACTAAGAGGGTATAAGTAGTGTCCTGGGATATGGATTCCTGGAAGAAAAAGGGATTGGACTGATGGATGATAACAGAGGGATCCTCATCTACTCTGGGTCAGGACAACTATTTGTATGGTCTCTCGCTCTCTCTTTTCTTTCTTTTTCTTTTGGTATCTAGCTGTATAAGATAGCCAGCATAAACAATACTAAGGAGACAGCAACCAGACCGACGGTTCTGGAGGTGGGTTGGAGGCGGCCGGGGATTGGAAAGTAGGTGGGGGGAGGGTCGCAGTGAGCCAATAACGACAGGGACAGAAGGATCTAAAATTGACAGTGAGGTGGGTGTAGCATTCCTGATTGTGTTTGAGCAATTCAAATGTATCTGAGAGGAATTACTGAGAGGTGAATGATGGTGAATATGATAGTGGGGCAGGAAGAAAGGAAAAAAAGAGAGAGAAAAGAAGAAGAAAGTAAAAATTATATATACAGGTATAAATATAGATGTTAGGTGTTTTAAACACACCCGATAAATGACATATGCAACCAAGCTCAGGCAATCTACCAGGCATAAGTGAGCTGCATGAATTGGTGAGTCAGACCGTCCAACACAGACTCCTTGCTATGTGGGCCGTGTACAAGATATGTGGACGTCACCCCAGAACAAACAGCTTCAGTATCACAGTCCCACTCAGGAGTGACCCTGAAGGAGCAGTGGAAGAAAACCCTCCCAGTGGGCACAACTGTGGACAGTACATCTGGTTGGCTGTCCACTATGTCTGGAATGAGAGGTGGTCAGAATTACAGATCTACACTGGCTCCAGAGCAGTGGCCAATGCTCTGGAGGGTCAGAAAGTTGGAAAGAACAGAGAGGAAGACTGGTGACAAGGAGGTCAAAGGAAGTGGAATCTGAGTGACTGGCTCAGAATGAAGCCATCTGTGACCCACATCAAAGGCCACCAAAGATCACCTTCTGTGGTGGAGGCTCCCCCAGACTGAGAATGGAACCCACCCCAAGAATCACCTCCAGTCAGACAGTAGACAGGCTGGTAGAAGGAATCAACAACACCTGTAAGGAACACGAGATCGTCGCCGACCAAAACCAAAGTTCAAAAGACAGGAAGGGCCCTGAAAGGGGGTGAGTGGGAAAGGACCCCAGTGCAGTGATGGTAGGGGGCTGGCAACTACTGTCAGGAAATGAAATGTTGGATGGCATGGAAATGTTCTGGATGGGAAACTAATAGGTCTATTTTTCTGATGAGTGTATTAGACCAGGCTGACTACAGAGACAAATTCATTGACACTCGTATATGTATAAGAGAGAACTTTATATCAAGAATTAATTATGCATCAGTAAAACATCCCAGCCCAGTCCAGATCAAGTCCATAAGTTCAATATTTTAGCCCATGAACTCTTCTCCAGTCTCCTGCAGCACACACAGTGGTGCCAAATGCAGGAAGATCAAAGTCCTGTGGGCCCCAGGCAGTGGACGCATCTCCAGGGCTCTGGCTGCCATCAGCGTGGCTCCAGGTGGCTTGTCAACAGGAAGGTCAAGCAGAGAGAGAGAGGAGGGCCCACCTTTTCTGATGGCAGAATCAAGACAGAGTTCCCAGAATCCTCATGAGAAGGCCACGCCCCCAAGGAGGGACCTGATTGACAGGTTCGCCTCCATCCCTCCATTCTTATTTATCAAGGTGACATGGAATGTGTAACTATCACAACAAGGATTGCTTTCCTTGAGTGACGGCTCAATAGAGCTAACGAGGCCAGTGAGGGGAGTTTCTTTCGTGGTCTCTTCCTCCTTGGACAGAGTCTTGATGAGCTCTTCTTTCATGGCTTGGAGTCGCTCCTCTGGGCACTTTTGTGCTTCCTCGGTCTTGGACCTGCGGGCCTCCGCCTGCTCAGCCAGGAGCTCCTTGCGGGCCCTGTCTGCCTTCAGCTTGTGGATGCGTTCCATGAGAATCCACTTGTCCTGGAACACGTTCCCCTTCACCTTGAGGTACAGGCTGCGATACCTATGGCGGTCCACCTTCTTAGACTCCCAGGATTTCCTGAGCAGCTGGTGCAGAATGCTCATCCTTCTCAGCCAGGTCACCTCCGTTAGCATTTGCGCATCAGCCATATCCTTGCACTCACCTATGCCCAGATACCTGCCCTTCTGGGGGGCTCTCGTGTTTTTCTGGTATCGGGCCGGAGAACAGATGGGCACAGGCTTGCGGATGATAAGGCCATCTTTGATCAGCTTCTGGATTTGCTGGCAGGAGTTGGTTGGCTTAGGCAAATTCACTGGTCTCGTTGGGGTCCTACCAGACTTTCTTCTTGCCGCAGCGGAGGGCGCTGGAGGGGAGCCCGAGCATTCTCACGGTTACAGCCATGGTGCCGAAGGGATGGGAAACTAATTTGCTCACCCAAACGACATGGAATGTTTGAAGGGAAATGACTAGTAATAAAAGACGTAGATGCTACGTTCTGTGAATACCAGTGAAGTGAGTCCCTGTCCTGTGCTTGCTCAAGGAGTCTAGTGGTGGGGACGGGGCCTCTGCATCGACTCAACAGCATAGACTCCCCCCAACCAAGCTGATCTGGAGGATGTGACTGCCGATTGCCCGGTCTGCCCATAGCAGACCAACCTCAAGCCCTGGAAGTGACACCATTCCCTGGGGACCCAGCCTGCCACTTGGTTCTCTTCCACCACAGCTGGCAAGGTCAGAGATTCTGAATAGGATTTACCTTCCATGCCCATAATGCTTCCACAGCTCACCTCCCTACCTCCCCACCTCCCCAGCCCTGACATCATTCTTAGCCTCATGTCTGATCCAGGAACTAATTCACCTGCAGAGCAAGTAAAGTAACGGGGCTGGCGACCTTCATTCTTCCACATATGCCATCACCCAGAAGCAGCAGGTCGGAGGGGACAAACAGACAAACTGCCATCAAGCCCATGCCAACTCCCAGCGACCTTCTAGGACAGGGTAGAACTCATTGCCCCTGTGGGTTTCTGGACTGTGAATCTTCATGGGAGCAGAAAGCCTCATTGTTTTCCTTCAGAGCAGCTGGTGGTTTCAAACTGATGACCTGTGGTTAGGAGCCCAACATGCACCCACTCATCTTGCTGCCAAGGCCCCTAATGTGAATGTGGATTTGATCAGTGAAAACCGGTCATGGTGCCTGTCGAAGTTGATCGCTTGTAAGAATGGGGCTCTCTCGGCCTGGCCACGTGCAGTCAGAGACCCTCCTATGGGCCCATCTTCTCATGGTGCTGGCGACCTGTGGCTCCTCTCTCAGTCATCTGAACGGCCTGCTTCCTGTTTTTTCCCTCAAACCATTTTATTAGGCGGGAATCCAGACATTGTATCATTCCATAGTTTAGCCACATCAAGCAGTGTTGGGCGCTTGCTACCACAATCCGATTCAAAACAGTTTCTTCCTCCTTGAACTCCTTGATATCGGTGCCCCTTACCACCCTCCCCACTTCTCCGGCTGTACCCCCCCACCCACCTGCCCAGGAACCCTTATTCTAGTTATTGTTTCTATAGATTCACCTGGGTTTCATATACCAAAAAACATAGTAAAATAGGTAACAGAGAGTTAAGAAGGCTGCCAACAACGATAAAATGCAACAGAGACAACTCCCAACATGAAACAAACAAAGCTGTCCCTGTGTCACCCCAGGGAGCCACACCCAGGAACCTGCTGCTGCCCAGTGGGATGGCCGGGCTTCGGGTTGGAGGGCCAGCCGGCCCTGCTCCCTCTGGAACCTCAGTGGCCGGCCAGGGCGGGGCGGTGGAGGTGTGGGCAGAGGGGCGGGGCCTCCTGCGGGGATCAAAGAAGTCCGTCTTCAGGCCCAACCTTGTTTGCCTGGCTGTTCCTTCTGCCCAAAGCTCAGTGGTTACCCTACGCTGCCTGGTCCCCAGGGAGTGGACTCTGGCCTTGGAGGTGCTGGGGCAGGACCGCCACACCCCACCCCTGGCCTCTGCCACGTCACTGCCCCCACAGCCCCTCTCCGTCCTTCCTCCAGTCCACGTGCACCTCTGGTGCCAGCTTCCTGTGCCTCTGTGGGAGGGGCAGCAGCCCGCACTGTGTCCGAGGCTCCCGAGGCTGGGTCAGCCACCAGCCCTTTTAGAAAATATCAAAAAGCAGATCAAGCGCAAAGTATATCAGAAGGGAGATCAGTGACAAGGTTTTAACCGTTCAGGTCAGATTCGTCATGTTAATGTCCTACAGTCGTCTCCTCAGTCCTCTCTGTCTGATCACCAGGTTACTCCCCTCCCTCAGTTATGGTTAGAGGGACATCACCAGAGGCTTGCCTGCTGCGCAGATCCTGCACATGTATTTTGGGCTTCCACTGTCACCCATAGCCTTCTGCACACTATAAGCTCTGATACTATTCCCTCCTTTGGATTTAGATGGTATAATTTGCAATCCTTGGGTCACAGATGTTGATGTGATTCCTTCATGTGGGCTTAGTTAACATCTCACTTAGATGGTTGCTTGTTTGAAAACACGCCTTTAAGACCCCAAACACCATGCTCATAGCTGGGCGCCATCGAATTTCTTCACCACACTTTGCTATAGCACCCATATCTTCTGTGTTTCGTTCAGGAGGGTGAATCTACTCACAGTTTTGTCTGCTTTTCTGGCATCTTGTAACTGCCGGTTTGGCAGCTTCTTCCCCAAGGAGGGATGCTTGCACCAGCACAACCATGATGGCTCTGTTCACCTTGAAGTGGAGATTGCCGCCTGGCCATTTAGGGTTCCATGTGCCACGGAATGAATCAATCACTTGACTGGAGTGACTGATTCTAATAACAAACCGTACCCATCACCACCCGTCAATTCCAACGCATAGCCATCCTGCAGGTAAGGGTAGAACTGCCCCAGGATTCCCAAGGTTGTCATCCTTATGAGAAGTCCTGGTGATGTAGGGCTTAAAGTGCTTGCTTTCAATCCACCAGCAATTCTGTGGGCGAAATATATGGCAGTCTGCTTCCATACATAGTTAACTCAACCAACCACTGCCAATGAGTTCGTGTCAGTTCACCGTGACCCTATGGGACAGGGTAGAAGCGCCCCTGTGAGTTTCTGAGAGTAACTCTTTACAGGAGTAGAAAGCCCTATCTTTCTTCTGCAGAACAGCTGGTGGTTTAGAACTGTGGACCTTGAGGTTAGCAGCCCAACACATACATCACTCGAGCCCTTTCCATAAAGGTTTCAGTCTTGGAAATCCTATGGGCCAGTTCTACTCTGTCCAACAGAGTCTCTTCAAATTGGAATCCACTCAACAGCAGTGACTTGTTTGGGGGTTTATGGTGATCTCTCTAGAAGCAGAGTGTTCCAACCGCTGAAGACAAAGCAGGTGAATAAGCAAATGTGGTGAAGAAAGCTGATGGTGCCCAGCTATCAAAAGATATAGTGTCTGGGGTCTTAAAAGCTTGAAGGTAAACAAGCGGCCATCAAGCTCATAAGCAACAAAGCCCACATGGAACAACATATCAGCCTGTGTGATCACGAGGTGTCGAATGGATCACTGAAGACAAATGGGTACGTAAGCAAATGTGGTGAAGAAAGCTGATGGTGCCCAGCTATCAAAAGATATAGTGTCTGGGGTCTTAAAAGCTTGAAGGTAAACAAGCGGCCATCAAGCTCAGAAGCAACAAAGCCCACGTGGAAGAAGCACACCAGCCTATGCAACCACGAGGTGTCGAAGGGATCAGGTATAAGGCATCATCAGAACAAAAAAAATCTTACCATAGTGAATGATGAGGGGAGTGCGGAGTGGAGACCCAAAGCCCAGTAGTAGGCCACTGGAGATCCCCTTGCAGAGGGGTCTTGGGGAGGAGATGAGCCAGTCAGGGGGTGATGTAACAACGATGAAAAATACAACTTTCCTCTAGTTCCTAAATGTTTCCTCCCCGCTCCCACTACCATGACTGGAATTCGACGTTGCAAGTCTGGCTAGACCAGAGGATGTACACTGGTACAGATAAGAACTGAAAACACAGGAAATCCAGGGCGGATGAGCCCTAAGGACCAGTGGTGTGAGTGGCGATACTGGGAGGGTAGCGGGAGAGTGGGTAGGAAAGAGGGAACCAATTACAAGGAACTATATGTGACCTCCTCCCTGGGGGACGGATAACAGAAAAGTGGGTGAAGGGAGATGTCAGTCAGTGCAAGATATGGCCAAAATAAAATTTATAAATTATCAAGGATTCATGAGGGAGGGGAGGGTGGGGAGGGAGGGGAAAAATGAGTACCTAATGCTGGGGGCTTAAGTGGAGAGGAAATGTTTTGAGAATGATGAGGGCAATGAATGTACAAATGTGCTGTACACAATTGATGTGCGTATGGATTGTGATAAGTTGTATGAGCCCCTAATAAAATGATTAAAAACAAAACAAAACAAAACAAAAAAGCATAATTGGAGACAATTCATAGTGGAGTAATAAACATTTCTTTTTAGGGTATTAAAAAAAAAAAAGAAGCAGAGTGTTCCAGCTTTCACCTGGGCAGTGGCAGGTGGCTCCTGGAACTGCACACCTTGCAGTTAGTGACTGAGGGCTGCCGCACTGGCCCACCCTAGCTCCTCCTGGCTCTGACTACCAAGGGGAAACGCGGTTGCCACCCGCCGCAGGACCAGGAGGCCTCTTTGAATCCGGGGTGTACTCTGGGACAGCGTTTAGTAATCTAATCCCAATCGTGAAAATTAGTGAAAAGTCTAGCAATCAAGAGAGTCAAGACAGTTAAGGATGCAGACTTTGGGGTCACTCCACCCAGTAAAGAGCCCTGCTCACCACAGGCCCTGCAGACAGCTTCCCTGGAGCCAGTGGCACCCAGGGGCAGATTCCCAGGGAGTCTCACATGCACCCCAGGGATTGTCTTCCAACCTTGGCTCACCTGAACACTTGGGAGAGATGTTTTCAGGCCCACCAGCTTCTGCTCAGCTGACAACAGATCAGCTCTGTCCCCAGCAACCTGTCTGTGCCCCTGCCACCTGCAGGGCTGCAGCCAAACACACTCTGAGAAGGAGTGACCTCCCAACACGGGGAAGGAACCGTCTGAGTTCTCCAGCTAGGATAACAGAGATGTTGCAAATGAGGAACTGTCGCAACAGAACTGTGTCCTCACGCAGGCAGGAAGCTAGAAGTGTGAATCTAGGGTGCCAGCTCTGCTGTCAGGTGCCTCCAACTTCTAGTGGCCCATAGTCATAGTGACCTTGTGCACCACAGACCCAAACACCAACTGGGTCTGCACCATGCTCACAATTGGTCTTATGTTTGAGCCCATTGTCACAGCCACTGGGTCAATGCATCTCATCCAGGATCTTCCTCTTTTTCACTACCCCTCCACTTTACCAAGCATGAACTCCTTCCCCAGGGACTGCTCTCTGCTGATAGCAAATCCAAAGTATTTGAGACAAAGTCGCACCATCTTTGCCTCCAAGGAGCACTCTGGCGGAACTTCTTACTAGACACATCTGTTTGTTGTTTTGGCAGTCCATGTTACTTTCAAAGTTCCTCACCAACATCAGAGTTCAAATGCATCCATTTTTCTTTGGTTTTCCTTATTCAGTGCTCAACTTTCACATGCACACGAGGCAATTGAAAATACCAGGGTCAAATAGAAAGTAAATATTTAGAAAATAATGATGGCAACTTATGTACAAATATGCTTGAGACAATTAATCTATGGATTGTTATAAGAGCTATAAGAGCCCCAATAAAATGATCTTTAAAAAGAAAAAACAAACAAACCATGTCAGCTGCACTTTAAACTTAATCTTCAAAGTAATATCCTTCATTTTCAACATGGTGAAAGAGCTCTTGTGCAGCAGATTTACCCAGTGTATTGCATCATTGGATCTCTTGATTGCTGCTTCCATGAGCATTGATTGTGGATCCACCCACTGGCCTGTGATTTTCCCGTACTTGATGTCCTTGCATGTGTTTTGTGAGTCTGAAGAGGAATTTATAGATTGGTATTGGATTTATGGACTTGATTGGGACTGGGCTGGGATGTTTTCTCAATAGTCAATTGCTCTTGTATATAATGATCTTTTTTATACACATATCAGTGTCCATGCATTTGTTTCTCTAGTCTACCCAGACTAACACAAACCCTGATGCACACCTTTCCTGATTTTAAACCATGTAGTATTCCCTTGTTCTGTTTGCACAACTGCCTCTTAATCCATCATGTACAGCTTCTGCATGAGCGCAATGCGGTGTTCTGGAATCCCTATTCTTCCATGCTCTCCATAGTTTGTTAGGGTCCACATAGTTGACTCTATTTTCACAGTCAATGAAGCACAAGGGAACATCTTTCTGGTACTCTTTGCTTTCAGTCAAGACCCTCTGACATCAGCAGTGATGTGCTTTGTTCTCTATCCTCTTCTGAATCCAGTCTGAACCTCGAACGGCTCCCTGTCAGAGTACTGCTGCAACTGTTGTTGGATGGTCTTCAGCAAAATTTTACATCAGTGATGTTGTTCTATCGTTTGAGCCTTCTGTTGGGTTATCTTTCTTTGGAACGAGTGCACATGTGGATCTCTTCTAATCAGTTGGACGAATAGCTGTTTTCTAAACTTCTTGGCATTGGCCAGTGAGAGCTTCCAGAGCTTCATCAGCTTGTTGAAGCATTTCTGTTGGCGTTCCATCAACCCTGGCACCTTGTTTCTGGTGCAGTTCGGACTTCTTCTTTCACCACATCACAGCTGGGAAACAGCAAGTGGACAAGTTATACGATCACTTCAGCTACTAAGCTGGTAGGAAAGTGACACGTCCCTTGTGGAAATAAGGTGTCACTGAAGCAGGACCACCGCATGCCACAGAGGCCTCAGGCAGAAAGCGGGATTGGCTAAGAGGGGCTGGCCCTCCTTTGCTCTAAAGGAGTCGCAGGTCTGCCTAACCCCTGAGTCACTCGTTTTTCTCCCTTGACTTTGCTGTGGCCAGGAGATTCGGTTTAAGAGGATTCTGATAATGCAGGGGCTACTTAAGCAGTTGGACACACCATCAGGAAAGACCAATCACTACAAAAGAGATTATGTGTGAAAGAGGGCCATATGCTACCTCTTGAAATGTTTGAATATTGACTCATTCTTTTTGGTACAGTGACTGTGTATTCTTTCCATCTTCTATTAAAAACAATAATTTTATTGGGAGCTCTTACAGATATCATAACATCCCATAGTTCAGTGTAGCAACGATAAAACATATAACTTTCCTCTAGTTCCTAAATGCTTCCCCCCCACCCCCCACTATCATGATCCCAATTGTACCTTACAAATCTGGTTAGACCAGAGGATGTACACTGGTACAGATAGGAACTGGAAACTCAGGGAATCCAGGTCAGATGATTCCTTCAGGACCAGTGCTGGGAGTGGTGATACCAGGAGGGTGGAGGGAGGGTGGGGTAGAAAGGGGGAACCGATTACAGGGACCTACATATAACCTGGGGGATGGACAACAGAAAAGTGGGTGAAGGGAGACATCAGACAGTGTAAGACATGGCAAAATAATAATAATTTATAAATTGTCAAGGGTTCATGAGGGAAGTGGAGCAGGGAGGGAGGCAAGATAATGAGGAGCTGATACCAAGGGCTCAAGTAGAAAGCAAATGTTTTGAGAATGATGAGGGCAACAAATTTACAAATGTGCTTGACACAATGTAAGTATATATGGATTGTGATAAGGTGTATGAGCCCCCAATAAAATGATTAGATTTTAAAAAAAGAATGGAATCACAGATTTGAAAATTGTATTACGTGTAATGGAGAGTACTTTGAAGGTGATAAGGTTGTTTTATTTAAAAAAATTAAATATATAACTTTGGAAAAAATTCATCCTTTTTTTGTACTCCCTTGTATTGTACAATTGCTACCATAGTCAGTTTCAGATATTTTCCTTCTTCTTGGGCTCATGGATATCAGCTCCTCTTTGTCCCCTCTCTCCCCACCATACCCCCCCAGGAACCCTTATTCTTTTTTTCCTATAACAGTTTTCCCCCTGCCCCATATCTTACACAATCCAATATATCCATTCACATACAATTCTGTTGTTCTATCTCATCAAGTGGGGTTATACTGTCATCGATGCTATCAGCTCCCCATTCCTTCCCACCCCCCTTTCCATCTTCTTTGGATGCATCTTCGTCATTTAATATTGCATCTCCCAGGCTTGAATTTTTTCTTGAGTTCTTTCAGTTTAAGATATGCTGAGGGTGTTCTTTCTTTTTGGCTTTGCATATTTCATTAAATATTTTACTTTGTCTCTCTTTCAAAAATAAGTTTTTTGGAGGGGGGCTCATACAGCTCTTATCACAACCCATCCACCCATCCATTGTGGCAAGCACATTTGTACATATGTTTCTATCATTTTGAAAACACTTATTTCTACTTGAGCCCTTGATATCAGCTCATTTTCCCCTCTCCCCTCTCTCTCCCTCATGAACCCTTAATAATTCATAAAAAAAAA
>NW_022103898.1:414944-422395 GCF_000313985.2 Echinops telfairi | reverse complement strand
AACTTATCAAGGGTTCATGAGGGAGGGAAGGCGGGGGAGGGAAGAGGGAAAATGAGGAGCTGATACCAAGGGCTCAAGTAGAAGGAAAATACTTTGAAAATGATGATGGCAACATATGTACAAATATGCTTGACACAATGGATAAATGCATGGATTGTGATAAGAGATGTAAGAGCCCCCAGTAAAAGTATTTAATAATAATAATAATAAAGGTATTTGTGATGCAGAAGTCGTTGGTCTTGCAAAATTCTATCAGGCAGTCTCCAGCTTCATTGCTATCACCAAGGTCATCTTTTCCAACTATTGTATTCCAATAGCTAATATTTTTTTCACTCCAATAACCAATAATTACCAATGCAGCCTGATCACGTTTGATCAATTTCAGACCGAAGATGTTGGTAGAATTCTTCTGCATTAGTAAGTTTAGTGGTTTGGTGCACTCATGAATTTGAAAACTAGTGTTGGTTGGATTTTCCTGTACGGGCTTGGACATGTCCTATCGCAGACAGCATTGTGCTTCAGGACAGGTGTTGAGATGCCTTCTCTGACAAGGAAGGCAAAGCCATCCCTCTAGGCTGTGTCATTCCGGACATAGCAAACCATGTGACCTCCTGATTCAAAACGGCCAATACCACGCTGTTCAATCTCATCTGCCCTTAGCATATCGATCTTTATGCATTCCATTTCCTTTTTCATGGCTTTCAATATTCCTAGAGTCATATTTCATACACCCCAAGCTCTCATATCAATCGATGTTTGCAGTCATTTCTTCTCATTTTGAGTCATGCTCGGTCAGCAAACGAAGGTCTTGAAGTCAAGTACAATGCTGTCTGGAAGGCCTGCCGAAACCTGTTCCCCTTTAGTGACCCTGCTGGTATTCGAACGACCAGTGACATCGTTCAGCATCACAGCAACACACGTCACCACCATCCATGGACGGACAGGCCAGCGGTGGGGCCCAGCTCTTTTCCTCGCTGTGGACTCTAGAAGAAGGTCTAGCTGAGCTTTTGCTCGTGGGTGATCTTCATGTGGCTGGGCATCTCTCTCCCCACATCTCTGCTTCCCCATCTGCTTGTTTAATATTTTTTCTGTCCCAAAGGGAGGGCCACTGTTGGCACAGTGGTTACATGTTGGGCTGCTCCCTGCAGGGCCAGCAGCAGTTCAAATCCACCAGGCGCTCTGTGGGAGAAACACTGGGCTTTCTACTCTCAGAGTTATAGTCTCCCAAAATCACAGGGGCAGTTCTGCTGGCTGGCAGTGCGTTTGGTTTTGTTTGTCTCTCTCAAAGGAGACTGACTCAAGACACCCTAGAGCAGTGGTTCTCCACCTTCCTCATGCTGAGACCCTTTCATACAGCTCCTCATGTGGTGGTGACCCCCCCCAACCATAAAATCATTGTCTTTACTACTTCATCACTGTAAGTTTGCTAGTGTTAAGAATCGGGCAACCCCTGTGCAAAGGTCGTTCCATCTCCAAAGGGGTCTTGACCCACAGGTTGAGAATCGCTGCCCTAAAGGAATCCTGCCTCATTAACGTGACAAGGACAATCCATTCCCAAGTGTATTATAACCAAGGAAGGGAATGGCCGTCTTGAGGAGTACTTGAGTTCATTCGACTCACAGCTACCCTCTGTCAAACAGGAGACATGGCCTGGTTCTGTGCCCATGTTCTCAATCGTTGCTGTTGGAGCCTATTGCATGGCAGGGGGTTTGAGGGCACTAAGGGGCACAGATACTGGTCCCTGTGTGCATTGGCCACTCTGGCCTGCAGGAGCTGAGTGTGAGAAGGGGCCATCAGGACAGAAGTTGGCGCTGTGGGAGCAAGGAGGTTTAGGGCCAACAATGAGGTTCAGGAAGCAAATCCCTTCCTGCTGACTGTCTCGCCAGCTCCCTCTACTGATGGAGTCACCACAGTTCACCTGCCCAGGAAAAGCATGGCGCAGTAGGTTACAAGTCAGGCTGCTAACTGCATGGCTGACAGTTCAAATCCACCAGCTGCTTCTCAGGAAAAAAGATGAGTTAGATGAGTTACAGTCTGGGATACCCTGGGGCAGCTCCACTCTGTGCTACCGGGTCTCCATGAGCTGGAATGAACCCCATGGCAGGGAGTTGGTTGGTATCGCCCCCGCCTCCAAACATTTTCCCACAGTTCATGCTAACACTTGGAATGATCATTTTCATTTTAGAGATGTGGCGTTAGTTAACACTGAGTCATTTCTGACCCACAGGGACGGTGGTGACCTGAAGTACAGCACATTATCTGGTGTGTTGTGGGGAACAGAAGGAGTTCTCCCAAGTTGTCTCCCCCAAATATATGCCAAACTTAGCTGCTTGCGAATGACTATACACGTGGAAGTCATCAGGCATAGATCAGGAGTCATTCTCCCTAAGAGCTATCAGCCATCTAGACCAAGCAGACACACTGTTTATCCCACAACAAGTAGGGCCCACTCCCTTCTGATAAGGATAGGAGTTGTCTGTTTCCTTGTAGGAGACACCAGAGAGGTCAAACCCGCCCAAGGATGACCAAGGTTAGGCTGCCATCATGAATCTAGGGTCTGCCCATCTTGTCACATGTATGCCCCTAGACCTTCCCATTCCTATGGGCACACCCCTAGCTCATCTCCTTCCTGTCACGCTTATGCCTCTCGTACATCCCTTTCCTACAATGTGTATGCCTACTGTACTGCCCCTTCCTGTGACGTGTGGTTACCTGTAATCATGTCCCCCTAATGAGATGTAACGCTTGGTTAGTAATAAAGTTGGGGCTCTCCTGCTCTTGCTCCGGAGACTCTCCCCTGCTCTCGTGGCTGAGCTCCCCCCACGAGGACCATCAAGTGGGGCTGAGGTGAGCATGCTACCATGAATTGTGTCTGACTCCATTATTCCAATCTCCCCTCTACCTCTCACGCTCTCGATGACTTTACTATAATCTTTACTTATTATCGCTGTACAATTGCGCCTACCGGACCTGTGATGATTTGTTGGGGACTCTCCATGCCCCACAGTGTGTAACATAGTGGCCTAGAGTAACACGGTGGCCTGAGGGTAATGCAGTCACCTGGTGTGTTAAACAGTGGCCCGGTGTGTAAACTGTGGACTTGTACACAACACAAGGTATCATTGCTCCGGCACCACCTCGTGATCACTGGGGGGGTCTGAGCCAACCGGGCAGCTCGTTCCTGGCCCCATCTCACAGAGAACTCCCTTCATTCTCGCAGTCTCCAACTTACCAGACAGCGTCTCCTTTGCTAGTGATTGCAGGGTTCCCGGTAAGCATGATGAAGGTTTGCCTTCCTCACTTCTGTAGAGGATTCTCTTTGTAGTTCTTCTAAGACAGAAGGCTGGTGTGACTCTAAGAATTCCCACAGATGTCTAATGGGCACTATAGAACACTGTAGGATGCCTGGGGAAAATACCTATTTTGGGATCTATTATCTATCTTCTTAGAGCAGGGCTGTCATACTCAAAACGCGGGCCATTTGGTGCAACAGGCAAGATTCACGCAAGCCACATCACATCTCCAAATTTTGTTAAATTTATATCTTGAAGTGAGGATTCAGGAATATGGATAGGATAATTAAACACTATATAATTGCTTTTATTTAAACATTTTAATTTATTTATAAAACTAAAATTATTCTTTTTTACCCGAAACTTGCCAGGACTTTCCTCTTACTAATTTTCACTTACCTCTTACGTTGTGACCAGAAAATATAACAAAGTAACTAATAAAAAACACAAAATGTTGGACAGCTGACAAACGTGATGCACAATTGTAATGGCTTCCCTGTAAAAATGTTAACTAGCACTGCCGCAAGGTACGATTCATAACTGTGCAACCCAGAGTGTTCATTTTCACCCTTTCGCTATGGGGATCTGTTTACATTACGTGACACTGAGAGTGGCAGACATAACTTCCAGATGTCGCTGGAGTTGAGTCAGTGCGTTTATACACGTCCACAGGCCCCCGGGAAAGGCTCTGGGCCACGTGTATACTCGTCTTCAGTAGATAAAGGGTTAATGAGGGAATTGTGTGTAAGGTATTGCCGCGATCTCCCCTAAGCACTATTTTCTTCATAACAATTTTTTCTATTTTCATTTTATTTCAGAGCATCGCGGGCCACAAAAAATTACCTTGGGGGCCAGTTTGACACCCCTGTCTTAGAGAATGCATATAGCACCAGCGACCGAATTTGTTAGAAATATGGGTGCCCGATGTGCTTCTGGTGAGACTTTAAAAGAGAACTACGACATGTGATTGGACCATGGAGGAAGAACAGTGGTTTTCATGGTAAAGAACTTGTCTGGACTCTGTTCAAATGTTTGAGGGAAGGTAGAATTTGTGATGAACTTGGATGCTTGGTGATATTTCTAAGCAAGATCTTAATGGCTTCTCCTAGCTACTTATAGTGAAATGTGAGAGGAATGAGATGGCCCTAAAAAGGAACTGTGTAAAATTAAAGCAAAACTTAAAGATGTGGAAAATTCTGTTGCACAAACTAAGAAGATGTGTCCTGGAAGTGTCCGTCAAAGATGAACAATGATCTCTCGTTAAAGAAATCAACCCTGTGCCTGATGCATCTAACCAGTGACCTCAGCAGAATTCCGAACCATCTTAGTCTGAAGGGGACAGAGGCAGAAGGAAAGGAGGCCTTGGGGATTCTGCAGGAAGGGCCCAGGCCAGAGGGGGGGTCATGTGCTGTCCTCCTAAAGGATCACTTGTGGAGCAGGTTCGTGCTCAGTGGACCTGTTGGAAGGAGCAGAAAGCAGAGCCTTCTCAGTATCAAAGGGTGGGGCCATAGTCTCCATGTTTTCAAAGCATAGGGTCTTTGTCAACTCCTTTCAGGACTTCCTGGTTTTTTTGAAGGTGCACTGGGGTGGGAGTGGTGTGGGAGGTGCCTTGGTGGCACAGTGGGCTATGAGTTGGGCTGCCAACTGCAAGGTCAGCAGTTTGAAACCACCAGCTGCTCATCGGAAGAAAGATGAGGTTTTCTGCTCCCACAGGGGTGGTATTGCAACTCAGTGTGAAGAAGACCAAAATCCTCACAACTGCACCAATAGGTGACAGCATGATAAAGGGAGCAAACATTGAAATTACCAAGGACATCATCTTTCTTGGATCCAAAGGTTATGCTCATGGAAGCAGCGGTCGAGGCCAAATGACACAGCGCATTGGGCAAAACTGCAATGTGAAAAGTGGGGATGTCACTTTGAGGATGGCGACACTTTGTCTCATGTACTTCGGACATGTTGTCAGGAGAGACCAGTCCCTGGGAAGGTCATCGTGCTTGGTAAGGTAAAGGTGGAGTGAAAATGAGGCAGGCCTTCAACAGGATGGATTGACACGGTGGCTGCAACAATGGGCTCAAACAGGAGAGCAACTAGGAGGAAGGCTCAGGACTGCACAGTGTTTCACTCTGTTGTCCATTGGGTTGCTATGAGTCCGAACTGACTCTATGCACCTAACAGCAACAAGGGGTGGGGCTGCCAGGCCCAAGGGACCAGAAGAGTGGAAATGTCTGAAGCTAAGTGAGCTGAGCTGCAACCCCAGTGGGCCTCAAAGGCAGACCTGAAGTGCAGGGCTGAGGGGCCGCCACTCAGACCAGAGAACATAGCTAACATCCAGAGTCCAGAGGGCAGGCCACTGTCCAGACAGTCTCAGAGGAGAGAGAATTACTCTTAAGATTTGAGAGCTAACCCAAATTGTTCTGCTGGGTTTGGGATTTACTTGGTCCTGAGGAAATGGTGTGGGGCTACATCTGACGTTCTCCACCCACACAAAGGAGGAGACTCAAACCCCACATCCGCCCAAGGCTGATTCCTGAGGCCATGGTCAGACATGCCTCCACCCTCCCACTTCGTTTACTCTCGTCTGGCACCAACCATCCCTCCCAAATTCTCTACTTCTCTGCTGGGCTACATAGAACTCAGACAATGATCACCATTCACGGCATTTATTAGGGAGGTTAGCAGGTTACCATAATTCGGGAGCAGAAAGCATTATAAAAGGATACAGTTCTTCCCCTAATAAAATGATTTAAAAAATTGTTTTTTTGTTTTTTTTTATTTAAACATTTTATTAGTGGCTCATACAACTAAAAAATTGTTTTTAAAAAAGCTTAAAACCACGAAAAAACAAAAGACAGTAAAGGCAAAATTATTTAAGTGTTATCAAGACCATAGGAAAACAAAGTCCTCAAATGTTTGCATTATGATGCAAAAATGCAAAATAAATGATATCAGATATAACATTTGGCATAGGGGGCAAAAAATCTTACCTGAACTGAATTAATCTTTATTCTCTTTGTTCAAGCTGTCTGTGCTTAGATTTATCCTAGTAAGAAAACTTCATGTTTTTGTTTTCTTTTTCAAGATAAGTATCTCCATTAAATTAATTTTTTTTTTCCAAAAAAAAAAAAAAAGGATACAGTTCTTTTGTCTTTAGCAGTGTTTCTTCTTGGCCATGCTGGTAGCCTTGTCACGCTCTAGTCCCGAGCCTCTCGGCCACATGACCTCTGCCCTGCTCTGGCAAGTGTTATAAAGCTCCTTTAGCACTGGTAAATGCCCAAAGGACACCCACTGTGTAAGCTGGCCTCTGGTTCCTGGTCTGGGGAACCTGCTGCTCTACCTCAAGGTCTATGTGTTAACTCCTCTGCTCTGCCTCCTGGCCTCAGTGCTGCTCCCCTGCTGACTCTCCATGCAGCGATCTCAGGTGTAGGGATGGTAACTCACAGCTCTTCCTTCTTGATAGTCACATGGGGTGAGGGGGGGGGGTCACCACTACATGAGGAACTGTATTAAAGGGTCACGGCATTAGGAAGGTTGAGAACCACTGCTCTAAAAGGACCTTTGATCAGATGAGGGGGGGGGGTCACCACAACATGAGGAACTGTATTAAAGGGTCACGGCATTAGGAAGGTTGAGAACCACTGCTCTAAAAGGACCTTTGATCAGATGAGGCTAAATTCTAAGATTGAAGGCCAAAAGTTTAAGTAGGTAGTTGCATTCCAGAGCTAACAATTTTCCAAATTGTATTCCTGGCAATACATCAGAGCGTTAGAGATCACAGTCCTCAGGAATCAGCCTTGAGTAATTAAAAGACGAGAGGCTGAGAGAAAGGGAAAGGCAGGGCTGTGTCTACAAAGATCTAGAATTAGCACATTGGTTGGTGTGGTTCTGAGAAGGCTGCCAATTGCATGGTTGGCATTTGGAAACCACTAGCAGCTCGTCTGGAGAGAGAGGGGGCTTTCTACTCCCATAAACAGTTAGGGAGACGCTAGGGGTGACATTGATTGGATGGCCATCAGTTTGCTTTGTGTTGATTAGTAACTTTATACTTCTATGGGTTAGCATACATGGTAACTTAAAATCATATTCATCGTATCTATCATTTAATATTTGTTTATGATTCTACTGCCTCTTGAAATACATAGAATACTGAATATGGTA
>NW_022103898.1:412693-414844 GCF_000313985.2 Echinops telfairi | reverse complement strand
GGGCAGGGAGAGGGGGCAGAGCAGTGCTTTCTGCTTTTGAAGTGTCTCTCTATCCTCAGTAGAATGGCAAAATAGATTATTCCCCTCATTTACAGTCATCAACACCTTATTTGCATGATCCCACCCAGTCTTTTGTGGGAGTTACAAAGACTGTGGGTAGTAATTTCACTTCACCACGGTGCTATGATCCCCGCTTTCCTGACAAGGCCTCCTGGTCACCTTGTGCCTGTTAGTAGCTAATGTGTATTCTGGATTTCATAGGTTTGCAGTGGAAAGGAATTTTGTCTCAGAACGGAACATACCTATAGTCTCATCCATCTGATTTAGATGATTCATGGGACTTTGGACTTGTGGGATTGGTTTAAAACTTTTGGGATGATGTAGCAGGGTGCGTGTTTTGTGTGGGACGGGCATGAATTTTTTTGAGCCAAATGGGGGAAGCGTTATGGACTGAATTGTGTCCCCTGCTAAAATTAGTTGTATATTATTGCTGTCACTGTGTCAATCCAGCTTTGAGGGGGTTCCCCTGTTTTCGCTGCCCCTCCACTTTACCAAGCATGAAGTCCTTTTCCATGGACCAGTCCCTCCTGAAAACATTTCCAAGTATGTGGGATGAAGTTTCACTATCCTTGCTTGTGAAGAACATTCTGGCTATACTTCTTCCAATACAGATTTGTTTGTTCTTCAGGCAGCTTGCGGTATATTCATTATTCCTCTTCAGCAGCATAATTCTTTTTTTTTTTTTTGGGGGGGGGGGCTTTCTGGTAGAAACCAGAAAACCTGCTAGACAAATTCTAAAAGAGCTGTAACACTATCAGCATAATTCTAAAGCATGGTCTTTGGCCTTCTTTATTCCATACCATGGCTTGGGTCAGGCGAAGCAAAGTCTTCAAAATCACAGTTTTTATTTTTCTTAAAACATTTTAAAGAGGTCTTCTGCTGCAGATTTGTCCAATGCAGTACTATGTTGTTTATTTTCTTGACTGCTGCTTCTATGGGAGTTGATTAATTCCTTGACACCTTCAACATTCAGGTCCAGTTGTAAGGATTTTTGGTTTCCTTATGTTAAGGTGTAATCCTACAGCTTGTGAAAGAGTCTTTCTTTGGAGCTGGGAACTAAGTTCGGACTTCTGGCCTCTTTAAGGGTGCGAAAATAAATATGATTGCTAAAGCCACCCACTGTGGTGTTTGTTACAGCAGCCCTGGAGAACCAAGTCAGAAGGGCGTGCAGACGTCCCTGGCTGGAGCAGAGAGGCTGCAATGAAGTTGGAGAGGTTCTGGAGCAAGATGAGCCATTCCCACTTGTACACATCAGGTGGGTGGTCAGACCTGCACCAGATAGGCCCTGTTACTGCTGCCTTTGGCCTGATGTAAGCTTGAACCTGGGAAGCAGGTGCTTAAAGAGCAGCTTTGTTCCAGGCAGGGTGTGTCTCCAGTGCACTGCTCCTTTGCCCATCTTGCTCACCAAGCCCTAGCCGTGGGACCCTCAACACGTGCCAGGGCCACCCTCAGGCCTGCACCTCATTGTTCAGGTGCATTAAGAAAAAGCGATCGCTTTGCGTTATCTCATTGTGGTTAGCGACCCCATGTACAAGGGAACAAATACTGCTCTGTCCTGCGCCATCCTCACAATTATTCCTGTGCTTGCGCCCATTGTTGCTGCCACTGGGTCTGTCCATGTTATTTATGGAGGGCCCTCCTCTCTTTGGCTGCCCTTCCACTTTACCGAGCACGATGTCCTTCTCCAAGGGCTGGCCTCTCCGGACAAGTATTATCTCATATCAAACGTTAGTTACGCTTGTATAAAAAATGTAGCCAATACCAGGACGCCGCGGGCACGATGTCTGCATGCCCCGGCACCCTTCCGTGACCTGCATGCTGACATACCGAGCCTTGTGCTGCTGCGCAGCGTCTCACTGCACCCCGCTCCAGGCTCCTCGGTGGGAACCTGGAGCCGTCCCGCCGAGAGAGTGAGAAGAGTCCGGTGTTCGCGGCCCGGGCCGCAGGTGAGCCTTCTAGGGCTGACCACCAGCGACGCGACAGCAGCCGGGCGTCCCCAAACCCCGCCCCAACGCTCAGACCCCGCCCCCGTCTCTGAGCGCGCGCTCCGTCCACGCCCCGCCCGAGTCCCCGCCCCCAGGCTCAAGAGCG
>NW_022103898.1:393268-412170 GCF_000313985.2 Echinops telfairi | reverse complement strand
CCGCTTTCAGGCCCGTGAGCACGTCAGTGTCGCTTTCCGTCCGTGTCCCACGTCAACGACCCCGTGCCCACGGCCCCCAGCCGGTGACCCCTCACGTCGGCGACCCGCACGTCAAAGTCCCGACACGCCAGTGACCTCTCACTTCAGCGCCCCCCACCCCACGTCAGCGACCCCATGTCATTGACCGCCAAGGTCTCTGCCTCCATTATCAGTGACCTCTCGCGTCAGTGACCCCAACATGAGTGACCCCTGCGTTAGAGACCCACCCCTATGTCATCAGGCGCCCCAGCCCTCCTCTGCATGAGTAGCCCCCCCATCAGCGACCCATGCCAGTGACTTCCCACGTCAGTGGCACCCCTGTGTTAGTGACCCCCAAGGTTTTGGACTTCCACATTAGTGACTCATGTCGGAGGCCTCCCCCATATGAGTAGCTCCCCTCTGTCAGTAGCCCCCCTCATTTCAGCGATGCCCCCTGGCAGCAGCCCACCCCCTGCATCAGTGACCCCCCAGTGTCAATGACTCTCCCGTGTCAGTGACTCCCAATGTCAGTGGCCCCCACATCAGAGAGCTCTCATGTCAGATCCCTTTGGCAGAGACCTTCCATTTCAGCGCCCCTCCCATGTCAGCAACCCCATGCCATTGACCCCCAAGGTCTTTGCTTCCCACATCAATATGACTCCACACGTTAGTGACCCCTACTTCAGAGACCCCATGTCAGTGGCTTCCCCATGTCAGTGGCCCACCTTTGTCAGTAGGCTCCCCCTGTGTTGGTGACCCTTCCACCTGTTAAGGACCCTCCTGTGTCAGTGACTCCCATAGTAAGTGGTCCCATGCCCCCGTGTTTGTGAGCCCCTTCCAGCACCAGTGACTCCTCATGTCATTCCCCCACCCCCTCCCTGTCAGTGGTTTCCCACATCAGGGCCCCCCTACATCAATGACCCTCAAGGTCTTTCCCTCCCACATCAGTGACCCCTCATGCTGATTCGCCCTGTGTAGTGCCACCCACCAGTCAGTGACTGCTTGTCACGTCTCTATGTCAGTGTTCTCTACCTATCCATGTCCTCTGCGTTAGTGCTTCCCCACACCAACCTTCCACACCGTGTCTCCATGTCAGTGTGTCAGTGCCCCCACATGTCAGGGTCCCCCGTGTTAGAGTCCCCCACTGCCCCTCTTCTGCCAGTCAGTGTGTGACATTCTCCACTCCCCTACCAGTGTCGCCTGCTGTTGCCCCCTTTGTCTAGTCACTGTCCCCTCCTTCTGGAGCTCCAGTTCTACTCCTGCAGATGCCACCAGTCACCCTCATTCTTCACTTGGTCCAGTCCGTCTTCTTCCCCCTTGCTGACCATGCCCATCATCCCTTTATTCACACCTATTTCCTTCCCTGTGCACTTTACTGGTTCCTGGTGTGGCCCCTCCCAACAATCACTGTGCTGTCTTCCACCTGCACCCCACCTGCCATGTGTGCTCTTACCTCCTTTGTTAGCACAGCCCCACCTGCGTTGTCCCCACTTGTTACTGACCTCTCCCACCATTACCTTTCTCCCTTGTCCTGTCACCACCAGCTTATCCAATTTTCACTCTGCTTAGTCCCTGTCACTGCACCCTTGTTTTGCCACTGTGCCCACCCATCTTATTCTGTGCTCTGTCATTCTTTTATCCCACCTGTGTACCCCCTGCCCCTAGGGCGTGTCCCTGCTATGTCCTTGGCCCCAGTCTCCTGCTGTCACACACACGCCCAGTGGTTCACCTCTTGATGTCTCTTCCTTTCTGGTGTTGCTTTCCTTTCCATTTCTCCGTTCCTCATCAACACAGTAGATTCTGAGCTCCAGGAGAGTGTTTCTTTTCACCAGAAGCATGCAGTGAATTCCTGCTGAGCTAGGTGCTCTGCCAGATACTAAGGACATAAGAAGGGGACAGGTCAGCTCAGTGCTGGACAGTGATAAGGAAAGCTGGGGAGATAGGGCCTTCCAGGCAGAGATTACAGCATGTACAAAGGCCCTGAAGTGGAAACAGGCTGGACATCCTTCAGGAATCTAGATAAGACTGATGTGACTACGTTAAGGGGGAGGTCACCAGGAACCCAGTGGAGGAGCTGGCCTAATTATGACATTCCTTGTAGGCCTTAGTGAGGATTGGGCCCTGAGTCTGAGTTATAGGGGAAAAGTGAGTTGGGAAACATTGTAATCAGATGGGTGGGAGGTGGGTGCCTTTGTTCTGGTGGTTCAAGTCATGGTGGTTGACTTAGGGAAATATTTTGGAGGTGGACCTGATAAGACTCGCTGAGATGAGAGTAGGGTCGAGAGGAAGAGAGTATTCAGGGTAGTTTCTAGGCGGATGGAACAGATGGTGGGTAGTGTTTACTGATGAGATGAGGAAGTGAGCTGGAGTGGCTGGTTGAGGAACATGGGGGTTATTAGAGGTTGGAGATAGAAAGCAAGGCTCTCTCTTGGCTGAAGTGTGAGAAGTCCAGAGACCATTAGGGAGAAGGTGTCTTGCAGAAGAGTCCAGAGTTCAGAGGATAAGTCAATTCATAGGCATAAGGCCGGTCAGCTTGAGGATGCATATATTTTTTCTCTATAGCACTTGCAGTGGGCTTTATTTTATTAGAAGAGCCCTTATAGTCCCGTGGTTAAGTGCTGTGCACTTTGAGCCCACCAACCACTCTGCAGGAGGAGGAGAGAGCAGTCTGCTTCCACAAGGTTACCGCCTTGGAAACCTTATGATGTTCTTCCCTATCCTGGAGGGTCACTCTGAGTCAGAATTAACTTGATGACAACGGTTTTATTTATTTTTATTTAATTGGGGGTGGTGGTGGTGGTGGTGATTTCATTTAATTTTCAAAGATACTAAGTGTGTGTAGTAAAAAGTCAGTCTCACTCTCACCCACTTCCTCTTCCAAGACCACCAGTGTTGACTCCTCTTGTGCCCTTCCAGAGAGAGCTTTAAAAAAACCAACATGAGCATGTGGAGTGTGTGTGTGTGTGTGTGTATAGATAACGTGTTGTAGCTGTTCAGTGCTGCCATAGCAAATACCACAAGCGGATGGCTTTAGTTTATCCTCTCACAGTTTAGGAAGCTAGAATTCTGAATTCTGCACGCCAGCTCTAGAGAAGGCTTTCTTCTCTGTGGGCCATGAGGAAGGTCTTTGTCTCACCATTTTTGGACCAGGTGTCTCTTGGAGATTCCCAAGTACCTTGGCGTCAGTCTTTCCCTGAGTCTCGGAGGTCCTTCGCACCTCAGGTCCAAAGGATGAGTTCTCTTCCCATCTCTTTCTTTGTGGTCACTCTGATTTCTGCACTTGTTTAACCTCTTCTGTATCCCAAAATAAATGGACTCAAAACACAACCTAATTTTGCAGATTGTACCCTGCCTCAGTAACAGAACTGCCTCTAATCCTGCCTCATTCACATCCTAGAAGTTAAGATTTACAACATAGAGGATAATTATTAACAAGGAAGGTAATCGCATCATGGTCTAACCACGTTGACACTTTTTTTTGCATTATAATTCAGGCCATAGTATTCCACCCTTTGGTCTAAATTCATGTCCTTACCACATTCACTTCATCATATCATCCCTAAAATCTCCAAACAAATCTAAGGCCATCATCTGGGGCAAAAAATTCCTCTTCATTTGTGAACCTGTGGAATAAAAAATATGTTATCTGTTTACAAAGTACAATGGTGGAATAGGCACAAGGCATACATTCCCATTAAAAATAGGAGAAATAAAAGGCACCAAGCAGGTAAAAAAAAACAGCAGAAGAATTTATATTAATTAGCTCTCAAGGCTTGAAAAGAATTCTCTGTTTGCTGAGATCTTCCAAGCAGTGGCCCTGCCCTCTGTGCTCATGTTGGAAGCCCCTTAGCCCTGTACTGCAGCCCTACCTTCCTGGGCCACTGGGGCAGCAACTCTACCTGCTTGGCTCTGGGTGGTTCCTTCTAGTCCAGGGGTCAGTAACCTTTTGAGACAGAAGATCCAATTCTGTCCATCATAACAATTTAAAACTTATTCACGAGTCATAAATATATTTTCACAAACAAATGAAATCACTATTATCAGAATAATATCCTTTAAATGAAACTATGAGTTTTCATTTTTCAATTTTACTTCAGAGCTGAACATGGCTGGAGAGTTGCAGTTTGCCAACCATGTTCTAGTCCAACTGAGTGGCAACCCTGGGCCCTGGCCGACCCGTTTTCACACTTGAGCAAGGTAGGTCCACTCCCCTAGTTTGGGCATTGGCTCCAGCCCCATCCCCAGGGTAGTCATGAATGGTATCCCACACTCTGGGACTGAGTTAGTAAATACCTAATTCGGAAATCTAGGAAGCCGTGGCCTCACTCTTTGAGAGCCTGTGGACTGTGGTTCCATGCTTTGAGACCCCTGAGGTCATGCCCTGACCACTTGAGACAGACACGGTCTATGTCTCATTCTCTCTACAGTTTTTGCTTCCTGATTCCTTGACCTCTCTGCCCCTTGGTCCCTTGGGCCAGTTTGGCCTCTGGCTTGCTTGGACAAATGTTACACAACTCTGTAGCTGTACTGCTAAGTGTGAGGAGGCACCCCACTATGCTAGTACACCTTGGACTCCGCTCTCACTGTGTGAATCAGCTACGAGTTTCTTGCTTTGGTTCCAGGTTCTGCCACTTGTTGCTGACTGTCAGGTGCTACAGTTCTCCTCACGCCCTTATGAGCCCTCACTGAAATTGCCTTTGATGTTCATAATTGAGATATTTATTATTGTTAATTACCTTAAGGCCCTCTAACCAGTTACCCAGTTACAAACTGTTTCCATACTTTAGGCATCTGTTTGAGACCTGCACCCCACTTTTTTGGTACCCACCACATTCTATCTTAGCATTGCCATAACAGAAATACCACAAGTGATACCTTTAAGAAACATTTATTTTCTCACAGTTTAGGAGTTTAGAAGTCCAAATTCAGGGTCCCAGTTCTAAAAGAAGGGTTTCTCTTAGAACTCTTTGTTGGTTCTGAAAGAGGGTCTGTGCATCCCATGGGCCCACTGTCCCTTGGAGGTCTCCATGTGTCTTGGCATCAATCTTCCACTGAATCCAGGTGTCTTTTGATGAGCAGAAAATTTCAACTTTGATGAAGTGAAAATGTGTCAGTGTATTTCTTTTTTGGTTAGTATATTGTCCTAGGGGAATTTTGCCTGTGTTAGGGTTGTGAAGACAATGGTTTTTTTCTCCTATAAGCTTTATAGTGTTAGCTTTTACATTTAGGGCTTTTAAATTTTTTGAACAGCTTTATTGAAATAAAGAGCCCTGGTGATGTGTGGTTACAATTTGGGCTGTGATCTGCAAGGTTGGCAGTTTGAAACTACCAGTGGTTCTGTGGGAGAAAGACATGGCTCACTACTCCCATAAACAGTCTCAGAAACTTATAGGGGCAGTTCTACCCTGACCCGTAAGGCTGCGATGAGTTAGTATTAACTCAATGACAGTGAGTTTGCATTGGTTTTATTTCAATAGCGACTTGTATAATTTGAGAAGTGTTTTTAAAAGTAATTAAAATTTTTATTTTGTTATTGACAATATACATAGCAAAACTCACCAATCCGCCGGTCTTTTTTTTTTCAATCCGCCCGTCTTACATGTACAATTCAGTGACATTGATGACGTTAGCCTCCTTTTCTGATTAGAGTTGATCCTCTCCTGTTAACCTAAACTCACTGCCCCCTAAGATGCCTATCTAACCTTTTGAGTTGCTGCTATCAACTTGATCTTATGTAATAACAGATTTTTTTAAAAGGACCTAATGCTCACGGGCATATACTGTTGTTTGATTTTGAGAAAACATCAGGGGCTGTTTTTGGTGTAAGTTTTCAAGATTATCTCAAGGCAGTAGTTTCCACAATTTGATAAGTTTTGACAAACATTATGTTCCTGCTAAATTAGCATTACAGTCAAGATAGTGAGCATATCTCTCCTTCCAAAATGACTTGTCTTTGGAACCCTTCCCTCTATATTCTTTCCTAGCCTCTCACTCCAAGCAACTACTGACTGACCTCCTTTTTGTGTAATCCCTCTTGCATTAATTTTTGTTTGTGGTGTAAGAAGGGCCATTTATCCTTTCCATATGTGTACACAATCATTCTAGCATTATTTGTAGTAAAGATTCTTTTTTCTATGCAAGTGCATTGGGCTTTGCTATAGGTTAATTGAACATGTTGGTAGGTTCATTTCTAGGCTTTCTATTAGGTCTGTTTACATGCCATGACTCTTGTTAGTGCTGTTGGGTTGGAGCCCAACTCATAGCACCTCCATGTACATCACAGTCCAACCACTGGGGTCTTTATGGTTTTTGTTTTTTTTTTTGTCTTTATGGTTTTTACTGGCTGATTTTTGGTAGTGGATCTTAGATCTTTCTTCCTAGTCCGCTTTAATCTGGAAGCTCTGCTGAAACTTAAGCATCATAGCAACGTGCAAGCCTCAATTGACAGGTAGGTGGGTGGGTGGTGGTTGCTCTTAAGGTACATTGGTCAGGAATTGAACCTGGGTCTTTTCTGCACTCTCCTACTTACTGTAAGTTAATGGTCAGCCTTGAAACCAGGTAGCATAAAAAAAAAAAATCAATTTTAGTCCACTTCAAAACTCTTGCTGATTTTAGAATAAGCTTTTCAATTTGTACAAAATATGTTGATGGGAGTTTGGTTGGGATTCCTTTGAATCTGCATATCCATTTGAGGAGAATTGCATCATTAGCAAAAAATAAATCTGCATATCCATTTGAGAATTTCATCATTAGCAAAAATAAGTCTGAACCATGAATGTAGTATACAGCTCCAGTTATTTAGATATACCTTATTTTTTTTAATGACTGTGATGTACTTTTCAGCATAGCAGTATACTTTTTTTTTTTAGCAGTATACTTTTAATATTCAATTATTAGCTTTGATATTTTTAATGTTATTGTAATATTTGAAATATTTTTTGTTATTTGTTGTTAGTATCTAAAAATACATTTAATATGTGTATGCTGATTGTATATCCTGAAAACTTACTTAATTCATTTATTCTCATGTGTTTGTAGAGTCTTTTGGACTTTCTGTCTACATAAAAATTACTACCTTTGAATAAAGATGGATTTTCTTCTTTTTCTGCTCTTTTGCATTGCTAGGACTGCTACATTAATAATTGTGTGTGTGTCTGCCTGTGTCTGTGCTTGCACATACCCACACATGCTAGTATGCTCTAGAAGTACTAGACTGTGTAGAAACACTCGGAATGCTGTAGTACAGGAGGGGAGACTGGTTCTACTGGAAGGAGAGGGTCTGGAGGGAGGACTCTCCACACTGTTGCAGGAGAGAAGGCAGTGGATGTGGTTAGTTTCGATACGGTAGTTGTGATGGAGGGACTATGAGACCTTTGGTTCTTTCTGTTGAGTTGAGGGGATGGGGATATTGGAGATCTGAGAAAAGAACTTTAATAAAATGGCTACTTTGTTAACTGTTGCTGTGTTGTTACTGCCGACTTTCCCGTGGCCCCAGGAACAGAGAGGCAGAGTCACCGAGGCTGCAAACCACCAAGGAGTTTACTGACTAGCTCGAGCTAGGGCCCAAGTGCTAAGGCACCAACCCAGTGGTCACCAAAGACAAGGACCCAGGCCTGGGGCACAAGCCAAGCTTTTATACTCTGTACAGGTTACATAAACTGGGTGAAACGATCCCCCCTGGGTGAGACTATTTCCCCCTCAGCCTCCCATAGTTCAATGACTTTATCTGGAGACAATCAGTTGTGCAGGTCTTGTTGGTTGACTGGCTCCACTCTCGGAACGTTCCAATTGTGTTCACTCAGAACTTTTCCAGATGCGGCCAGCACCATTGTGATTACTGGGCCTTGGCAGGTATGGTCGGCGTCCTTTCGGGGGAGAGGGTGGCTTTGTTAGGGGAGTGAAACTCAAGGCTGTCAGAGAAACGAAACTTAAAGCTGGAGGAAAAGAGAAAAAAAAAAAGAAACTTAGGCCTATTTAAAAATGCTCAGCCTGTCATGGAGTCTCTGCTGCCTTACAGTGTAATAAACCATTCCAATGACTGAGTGACTCAGAGGCCTGTGGGATGGCAGTTTGTTGGGGCTCAACTGGGTTGGCTAATTTCTGCTCCTCGAGTTGTCACTTGGCTGACTCGTGTGACTCTTACACGTGTCCTTTGCTCAGTGCTTGGGCCCTTCTCTCCACATGTCCTGCCATTCTCAAGGAGGCTGGGTGGGGCTTCTTCACATCTCACAGGGCTCTAGGGCAGTGGTTCTCAACCTTCCTAAAGCCACAACCCTTTAATACAGTTCCTTATGTTGTGATGACCCCCAACCATAAAATTATTTTCATAACTGTAATTTTGCTACTGTTTTGAATCTGGCGACCCCTGTGAAAGAGTCATTCGACTCTCAAAGGGGTCGTGACCCACAGGTTGAGAACTGCTGCTCTAGGGGGACTAGAGTGGGAGCCTCAGGCCTCTAGAAACCCAACTCAGAACTGCATGTTCACCACCACCCTCTGTTGTCTACAGCTCATTGACGGCAGCTGAGATTCAAGCCGAGGAGAAATGGACTTTGCTTCTTAATTGCAGGTGCTGTAAGAAACTGTGACCCTTTAAAATTTACCATGGTGCTCTTGCCAGTTGTCCTCTTAGGGTGACAACGTCTTTAAACCTCGAGTGGCGATCCCTGACACACCGCCGTGGTGCCCAGGGAAGACAGGGCGACCTGGAAGTCTAATTACTTCCTTAAAATAATCCAACTTTTGGATGAGTATCCAAAATGCTTCATTATGGGAGCAGACGACATGGGCTCCAAGCAGATGCCGCAGATCCGCATGTCCTTCCGCAGGCAGGCCGTGGCACTGATGGGCAAGAACACCATGATGTGCAAGGCCATCCGAGGGCACCTGGAGAACAACCCGGCTCTGGAGAAACTGGTGTCTCATATCCGATGGAATGTGGGGTTTGTGTTCACCAAGGAGGACCTCACTGAGATCAGGGACATGCTGCTGGCCAACAAGGTGCCAGCTGCTGCCCATGCTGGTGCCATCGCCCTTTGTGAGGTGACTGTGCCCACTCAGAACACAGGCCTGGGTCCCAAGAAGACCTCCTTCTTCCAGGCTTTGGACATCACCATGAAGATCTCCAGAGGCACCATTGAAATCCTCAGTGATGTGCAGCTGATCAAGACTGGAGACAGAGTGGGTACCAGCAAAGTAACCTTGCTGAACATCTATCTCCTCCTTCTCCTGATCATCCAGCAGGTGTTTGACAATGGTAGAATCTATAATACGGAAATGCTTGACATCACAGAGGAAGCTCTGCACACCCATTTCCTGGAGGGTGTTCCCAATGTTGCCAGTGTATCTGCAGATTGGCTACCCAACTGTTGCCTCTGTGCTCCATTCAATCATCAGTGGATACAAGCGGGTCTTGGCTTTGTCTGTGGAGACTAAGTACACCTTCCCACTGACTGAAAAGGTCAAGACCTTCTTGGCTGATTCATCTGCATTTTTAGGCCGCTACCCCTATGGCTGCCCCCACTATTGCTGCTGCTTCTGCTGCTTTGGCCCTGGCCAAGCAAGAAGCAAAGGAGGAATTGGAAGAGTTGGACAAGGATATGGGATTTGGTCTCTTTGACAAGTCACTGAAAAGCAACAAAAGCAGCCAGCTTTATTTGTGAAACAAGGCAATAAAAAGGCTTAGTTCTCTCAGGAAAAACAACAACATCACCATGGTGTCTTCTAGAGGGAAACCAGCGTATTAAAGAAACTGTAGGATTGATAGGTTGTAGTTGATGCGCATTTGCGGTTTGTAGTCATTCATTGACAGTGAGTGAAATTCAGGCCAGAGTCCCTCACAGAGGCCTTTTCCACCAATCACCTCCATTCCCTGACAAATGATGATACTTACTACCTTGTTTCCCCGAAAGTAAGACATCCCCCGGAAATAACATCTACTTACAGTTTTACCTCTCGCTGAAATATAAGGCATTCCCCTGAAAGTAAGACCTCCCCGAAAATAAGGCCCTCCGAATCTACCATAACTCTGGACTCTGGACTGTAGTGGCGAGTGCCACCACACAACTCACTGTTGGCCACAGCACAGCTGGAGCAGACAGGAAGTGCGAGGTCTCTTTTAATAGAACAAATGTGTACCGTATTCTTCATGGAAAAATAAGATATCCCCTGAAAATAAGACCTAGCGCATCTTTTGGAGCAAAAATTAATATAAGACACTGTCTTATTTTCGGGGAAACGGTAGCATTTATTGAGCACTTAGTGTTTGCCAGCCATGTGCTGAGCACTTTATACAGATGGTCTTCTTAGAAGGTGCCATACCTTCTGTTAAACTGGTGTTGTGCACTGTGCCAGGTGTCTGCTCACCAGGCCCAGGAGGCGGCCATTTTCATCCTGCTGACAAGCACGAGGCTTAGGCCTGTAAGCCCTTGACTCACACTCAGGGCCAGCATTGACTGCTGGGGGGTGGAGCACTGGAATCTACCTGGATAAGGACTCCTGGAATTGCTGCCTCCACTTGGCGGTGGGCCTCTGCTCCAGGCATGTTGAAGAATAAATGAGGCCCAGTGTCCTCTCTCCAGGCCACTGCTGATGGCCAGACCTTTTTGGAAATTTCACACCCATGTGTCAGCCTACTGATGACTCTTTTTTTTATTCTAAGATTGAGATATGTCATAAACAATAAAATTAACCATGTAAAGTGTACAATTTTGTGGTTCTTAGTATATTGTGCATCTGTCACCACTGTCATTCCAAAACATCATTCTCAACCAAAAAGAAGGGGAGACCACTCACTGCTGTACATTGAATGTGGTACTTCTCAGGCCTCTTGTGGCCACTCCCACCCCCTTCAGGGACCTACTCTGACCTGCACTCAGCCCCTTGCCTGGGCCACCCAGCCCTGTGGCACTCCCTGCTGCTACCTCACTCTCAGGCACACCAGGTCCTATTGCTGGTCCCCTTTCCCTCCTCCATGGGGCAGCACCTGGGAATCCCCTGAGACTGAGGGTGTGGACTTTCTTGTCAGCAGGCCTGGGTCCTGGTGCTGTGACATTGAGGAGAGAGGCCCCGAGGGACCCTGGGGCAGAGCCGGCAGCTTTAGGCTCAGAAGGGGCTCCCAGGTAGCCTGGGTGGTGACAGATGACAGGGTCTAGAGGAACCTGTCCTGAGGGTGGGAGGAGGCCTGAGCAAGCCATCCACACTTAAAGCCTTGCTTACTTGCTCTAGTCCTGCTCCTGCCTTGTGCCTTGTTACTTTCTTAACCACTGAGCTGCGAGTGGCCTGCCTATTCTGTGGCCCTTGCCGTGGACTCCTGAGCCTAGCAGAGCAGGAAAGCCGGTCAATGTCAGACTTGGACAGGTAGGTCTGACAGGGGTTCTCTTTTGGGCTGGTCAGGGTCATTACCTCCTGAAGCTAGGCAGGCTCTGACACTGTATTGACCGGTACCCCAGCCTGGCCTGATATGGCTGGCCCAGGTCACAGGCTGGTAAATGCCAGGATGTACCACTCTTCCAGACCCTGAGCTTAATCCTTGACCACCTTGAGGGTGTGGCTTCCAGCTTTACTCTGGTGTTGTCCACGACAGATGGGAGACATCTTCTGGAAGCAGAGCATCCAGCCAGCCTGCCTGCTGGTCTCGTCAGACTGCAATGCTGCAAGTGGAATCGCTTTTTGAGACGGCACAAGAGACCTGCTGATGCCCCCCTGATGGGATGTCACCAATACTGAGGTAGCAGAAGTCCCAGGAATGTGCAGCCACCCAATATGTGAGCCAGGTGCTTGCCCTGTGGGCTTGCTCTCATGTGAGCCTTCATCGCCTCTGAACTGCCTGGGCCTCCTTTACTGGGCCATCTGGTGCTGAGTGCCACATCTGGCCAGAAGTGTTCAGAAACATTGATGGCTGATCCATACAAGTAAACTGAGACTTGGGCAGGCTTCTTGACCCTTCTGAAGAACCCCATGGGGCAGCAGTGCGCTTGATTCTAGACCTGTGTTGTGGTGGACGCACTGTGGACTGCTGGAGAGGGTAGGCCTGCTGGCGGCCACTGTCAAAAACTTTGGTGCCTGGCTCAAAGAGGGAGCCCCCAGCATCGCTCTGAGTGTGTCCCTCTCCACAGGCCTGCCAGTGACCCAGCCTCCCAAACACCAGGCCCCTGAAAGGGGCACTACCCTTTTTCCCAGCCTCCCATGCAGTCTGGCCCCTAATGGCTCACCTTCCAGTAACTCCCACCATTCTTGGGCTTCTCCAAACGGTAAAGGGTCAGGTCTGTTCTGATGCCACTTCTTTTTCCGTGCCTGCACTGCTTTGAACCACTTTGAAGCTCTGAGCTAGACATGGGTTTCTTGGTTATCTTGAATGGCACAGCCAGTCCCTAATCTTAAACGTTCAAGATACAGGAGGTCTTCAAAAGGTTCATAGGGAAATAGAGTAGAAAAATCATGGACAATGAGTACAGAAAGAAAATGTTCTAAGATTGATTGTGGTAATGATTGTACAACTCGTCTCGGTATCATTGAACTGTTTGAATTGTATGTTATGTGCAGCATGTGCCTATAAAACTGCTTTTTAAAAAATGAGATAATGGAGCTTCCCTAGGAAGTGTTTAGAAGCCTCCTGCATACTTGTTTAGGTATGTGTTAGGCTGCTAATGGAAAGGTCAGTGGTTCTAAACTGCCAGCTGCTCTGTTGGAGAAAGAGGAGCCTTTCTACTCCTGTGAAGACTTTCAGTCTCAGAAACCCACAGGGGCCATTCTGCCCTGTCCTATAGGGTCACTGTGAGTCTTCATTGACATGGTGGCGATGAGCATGAGTACACTTGTTTTTTATTATTATTTTTTTGACATTAAGGTGGGAATTAACCAATTCTTAATGTCATTTGTTCTTCCACTCATTGTTTTATTGAAGTTATTTGTTACCAAAATTCTACTGAATTCTGCTACTTAAAAGCAAGATGTTGGTGCTGTGGAGTTGACCCCTACCTCACCGCAGACCCCCACGTACCCCCTTTTGTAGAGTTGATCTGCTCCCAGGCTTCCTTGGCACTGACCTTTGGGAGGCAGTTCGCCACCCCTGTTCTCTGGGCAGCCTCTGGACACCACTCAGGGACTTAGAGGAGTACTTCCTAAGAAAGTGTTTTTTAGCATTCGCCTTAAGTTTTATGGCCATGTCAAAAATTAATTAGATTTAAGTATAAGTTCTAGTTTGTACTCTAAGAATTATGTGTATAATGTGCTTGATAGTTTTGAGTTATTTAGTTCAACAGAACAGTTGAATTATGAAATGCTGGATGTAACAAATTACTGTTTTTTATGCTTGAGTTACTTGTACAATGTGGAATGTATTGGGGGTGATGTCTGATTTTTTATATAGAAATGAAAAAAGGTACACAAAAGTAGGGGAACATTTTAAAAAAATTATTGTATTGGGGGCTCGTACAGTTCTCATCACAATCCATACATCCATCCATTGTGTCAAGCACATATGCACATTTGTTGCCCTCATCATTCTCAAAACGTTTGCCTCCCATTCTAGCCCCTAATATCAGTTGCTCATTTTCCCCCACCCTCCGCACTCCCCTCTCCCTCATGAACCCTTCATAGTTCATAAATTATTATAGTTTTGTCATAAGTTACCCTGTCTGATGTTGCCCTCTGCCCTCTTCTCTGCTGTCCATCCCCCAGGGAGGAGGCAATACTTAAATTCTTGTAATTGGTTCCCTCTTTCTACTCCACATTCAGTAAGGGAACATTTTGATGACCTACTTTTGGGTGTTTTGTGACCTTGCCAATTTTGTTTCTTCTTCCCTCTCGGTTCTGTCCCACTTTTCCATTTTTAAGTTTTTGGAGAGTTCTTGCTTTTTTGGTCAAGTGTCTAAAACAGCAAAAACAGAAACCATGCTGCTTCACGCATGAATACTTGAGTTTCCTTTTGATTGGTAACTCGCTACCCCATGAAGGAGGTCTGTTGGCGCAGCGAGCAAGCGCTCAGGTGTTGCCCAGAGGCCGGCGGTTTACATGTACCTTTGGCTCTGCAGGAGAGAAAACTGAGGATGGGATTACGCAGAGACCACAGCCAGACACACCCAGGGCAGCTGTTCTGCCCTGCAGGGGCCACTGCCAAGCAGAATGGACTGGGCAGAATACTCCAACTGCCATGTCTTCTTTTTTTAAAAAACAGTTTTATTGGCACTTCATCCACATATCAGACATTTCAGCAGTTCAGTCATATCAAGAAGGATTGTACAACCATTGCCACAATCAGTTTTAGAACATTTTCTTCTTCCTTGTACTCATTGTTATTCATGTAATTATTTTTTAAATTGTGGCAAAGATATACACAACAAAACATTCCCAATTTAACAACTTCTACATGTATAACTCAGTGCTATTGATTATATTCTTTGTGTTGTATAGTCATTATTGATGTTCTTTTCCAGATTATTCCACCACCTTAACATAAACTCATTGCCCCCTATGCAAAATCTCTTCCTCCTTCACCCATGGTAACTATAGGTCAAGTTTGGTTTCTTTTGTTGTTGTTGTTAGTAATTTTCTTTATATAATATTCACATATCATACATTTCCTTAGTTAAATCATTTTTTAAGAGTTGTATATACATCATCACAATCGGTTCTAATGCTCCTTCCCACATTCATTGTTTACTCTCCAATTCCCCTTGCCCTTCCTCCCCAAACACCCTTTTTCCCCACCCCCTTCCTACATTCCTGATAAATCATTGCATCAGTTATTGTCATATTATACCATGTGTCTATCCACCGTTATCAAGCTTACAATAATCTCTGTCTGATAGTAAACTTGTTTGAGTCCTTCACCTGTGGCTAGAGGGTATCTGCCAGAGACTTAATCCTACTAGATACTCTGTAGATTGACTTTGGGCTCCCACTGTTCTCCATAACCTTAAGCTCTGATATTTTTTCCTTCATCCTGTTTGGATTTTGTTATTGTCATCTTTGGATCACAAAGGCTGGTGTGCTGCTTCAATGTGGGCTTAGCTGATGTCTCAGTTACATGGCTGTTTGTTTGAATACAAGTCTTTAAGACCACAGGCACTATTCAGATTGATAGCTGGGCACCATCTGCTTTCTTCGCCACACTTTGCTATAGCACCTTTTCTTCAGTGATCTCTTCATGAAGGCGAGTATCAAGAAGGCTGTTCTTGGATTGGAGCTAGAATTATGTGGGAGCCCAGAATCCATCTGCTTGTCCACAGGTTATGACCGCCATGTCTATTTCAACAAAGGTGACTTACAGCAGGTAACTCAATAACATCTATGATCAGCCCCTATTCAGCTCTGTCCAGCCACTTCTAGAGTCCCTCTCCATTTGGTTTATTTGGATTGGGTCACACACGATCTGCAGATCACATTTGTGATTATGGTACTTTAGGGTCACATCTTCTAGAACAGTTAACACAAGATTTGTCCCACATGCATACTCTGACGGACATGAAGTGTTGGCATTGCTCAGTTTGCTGAAATGGAGGAGCTGCACATCCAGAATTCTTAGTCTGGTTAGGAGCAAATCCTAGATGCACACCTGGCAGTTCAGGTAGCCCGCAGAGTCCCCAAGAGGTGCTATCCCACATGGTACTGGAAGCCCACTCCTGTACCTTGGTCACATTTTCTTTGACACCCAACCACCTTTTTTGTGCCTGGATGTGTTGGAGAAGCCAGGTCGTTCATCATATAAGAATGTCCCATGCTAGGAATGTAGCGGATTAGTTGTGTCTTCGTGGATCTGTCTCTTGTGGTTCCTGCAAACTGGCAGCTAGGGCTTCTGAGGCTTGTTTAGGTTCCCGGTGTGTTTCTTTAGACCAGGTGATGCTGTGTCCTTCTTGATTAGAACTGGGTAGTGGGTTCATATGGTGTCAGCCTACATGCCTCCGTTGTAGATTCCCCCATCAGTCTTTCACCTCCTGAACGGCATTCTTGGGCATTGACCAGCGCTGCCCCAGACTGACCCACTTAGCTGAAAGGGCTGCCGGATGGTTCTTTTCTGTTTCTTTCTCTCCTTCTGCCTTGCTGGGGCGGCTGCTGTTCCTCTGGAGAGAGGTTCTTTCTAGCTGTTGGTCATCCTGAGATGCAGTGGGGCAGGGAGGTAGGGCCAGTGCTCTGCTCTTTACCTTTATTTGTGATTTCCGGAAGAATATTGCCTTGGCGAGGGTTTTTCTTTGTTAGCATTGTGGTTTCCTTGTGCATTTTTATGCATTGATTGTGTTTAGGCTAGCGATAAGGCAGACCCTTCTGTTCGTGGTTGAACTGTCAGGTGTGGCTGGGCCTGGCACTCATGCTGAATGCTGAAAACATCTATCTTAGGCCAGCAGGAAAGAGTCCTGGTGGTGCAGTGAGTTAAGCATTGGGCTGCCAACTCCAAGGTTGCTGGTTTAAACCTGCTGGTCAGCTGCCCTATAGGAGAAAGATGAGGTTTTCTGTTGTGCCTCCCCCTACCCCCGTAGCTTCTGCCCTTTCAGGTCGCTGTGCATTAGATTGGTTGGACAATATTTGATTTAGGCCACGGGAGACTCGTTTTTGACTGAGTTCTTCGAAGTCTCTGGCTCCCCTTGTCCATGCGCCTGCCTCAGAGCTCAGCGTCTCATTTCTCCAAGGGATGCTGTTGGCTTTTTTGGAAATGGTGTTGAGGTCCCAACTGCAACACTTCTGAGTGCCGTTTCTGGGTCTCGATCCATGTTCTGCAGTGGTAGTGTATTAGTGATAAAATTGGGGCAGCTCCATGCCTCCCCCCCCCCCAATAGCCCAGGTTCTTCAGTGTAATTCCAGCCAGCAAACCCATCAGCCAGCCAGGGGTGGCCAGGGGTGGCGTGATTGCAACAGCTCTCTAGGGAGTTTTTTTTAACTCCTTAATCAAAATTATTTCTGGTAATTTAAGTGCTAAGTAGCAATTGAATGCTGTGAAAGCCTGCCCCAAACCAACACAGTTGCCTTTTGAGCCCAGTCTGTCTGCGTTAGTGCTGAACCTGCAGGGCCCAGCCACCAGGCCTTTCTTCAGAGGCATGTCTGGCTGGGCTGAAAGGACCCACCTCTTGCTACGCAGGAGCACTTTCTTTGTTCTTTCATGCATTTCCTTTCCCTGCCTTGTTGGGGCCAGAACTTAAAAGAAGTTCTTCCTTTTGATTTTTCAGGTAAAAATATTATGCAGAGATCTTCCACTGAATGAACACATTTTTCTTAAAGTTGCATATACTCCAAGAAAATCCCCCAAATGTTTTCATGTCTCAGCGGAATATAAGATTTAAAGAAGATATTCCACAGGAGGTAAGGCCATTTCTCCATTTGACTCTGCCCTCTTATGTTACCCAGACATGTATAACAACAGGTGCAAGCCCCATGATGGGTGACCCCAGAGGACGCTGCTGTAGGTGTGCAGGGGGCTACCCGTTATCCCTGTCTACAATGTGTGATAAGATATATAAAGCATGAAATATATATATGACGTAGAACTTTCCATCTTCAAGTGTGCAGTGGGTGCTCTTGATTGTCTTGTGCCCTTGAGATAAGGGTGGAGGTGCAGTCCTCATATGCAAAGACAGCTGTGGCCGTTTAGTGCCGTGACAGCTGTAACAGCGAGCTCTGGCCTCTCAGCCAGGGCACGTGTACTGCCCGAGTTGCCACCCCAGGTGCATATTCCAAGTAGAAGAAACACTAGGTCAGGGGTCCTCTAACTACGGCCCACGGGCTACATGCGGCCCACCCAGGACATTAATACGGCCCGCTGGGCGTTTTTGCCCCATTTTGTTTTTTACTTCAAAATAAGATATGTGCACTGTGCATAGGAATTTGTTTATAGTTTTTTTTAAACTATAGTCCGGCCCTCCAACGGGTCTGAGGGACAGTAAACTGGTCCCCTTTCTTAAAAAGTTTGAGGACCCCGCACTAGGTAGAGAAAGGAGGGAAGCGCAGCTTCTAGCAGAATCCGCCCACCACCTTCTATTGCCAGTGAGTCACTGACTTCTGGGGGCAGCAGGAGCCCCAGTGGTGCCGTTGGGCAAAAGTTGTATGGCTAACAGCAAGGTTGATGGTTCAAACCTGCCAGCTGCTCTATGGGAGAGAGTTGAGGTTATCTGTTTCTGTAAAGATTTATAGCTTCAGAAACCCTATAGACACGGGTGGGGAATGTCTGGCCTTTGGGCCAAGTAAAGCTCTAGAATTCATCAGTACCAGCTAACATCACAGGCCTCATTAAAGAGAAACAGTTCCAGCCACCACATAGGGGTGAGTTCATGAGATGTTTGACCAGTATGGCCCTTGAATGATGTTATTAATAGCCAAATGGCCCTTGGCAAAATAGAAGCTCAACTACCATAATAAAATTTTAAAAATTGAAAATTCACATTCATTGTAAAATAGTTACCATATCCTTGGGTTGAAGGGAGAGCCATTTAGGTGCATTAGAGGTGCCATAAGATCAGCAGTGGTCTGCTAATCATCAGAATGGGGTTCAAGTCAGTGAGTGTGCTTATTGTCAGCACTGCTAGAAGGCGTTCTGGTGGTGCAGTGAGTTAAGCATTGATCTGCTAATGGAAAGTCTAGTGCTTCAGACTCACCAGCTGCTCCAAGAAAAAAGATGAGACAGCCTGCTTTTCTTTATTCTTTTAAAAATTATTTTACTGGGGATCTTACAGCTTTTATAACAATCCATGCATCCATTGTGTTAAGCTCATTTGTACATATGTTGCCATCATTCTTTTTTTTTTTTAATCATTTTATTAGGGGCTCATACAACTCTTATTACAATCCATACATACATCAGTTGTGTAAAGCACATTTGTACATTCGTTGCCCTCATCATTCTCAAAACATTTGCTATCCACTTAAGCCTCTGGCATCAGCTCATTTTTCCCCTCCCT
>NW_022103898.1:391685-392688 GCF_000313985.2 Echinops telfairi | reverse complement strand
CTTCCATGTGGGCTTTGTTGCTTCTGAGCTAGATGGCTGCTTGTTTACCTTCAAGCCTTTAAGACCCCAGATGCTGTATCTTTTGATAGCAGGTACCACCAACTTTCTTTGCCCATCATTCTTTTAAAAACATTTTCTTTTTTACTTGAACCCTTGGTATCAGCTCATTTTTTTCCCTCCCTCCCCAACCTTCCCATCCTCATGAACCCTTGATAAATTATAAATTATTATTTTACATCGTCCACTGTCTCCCTTCACCCATGTTTCTGTTGTTCATCACCCTGGAGGGGGGGGCTGTCAGATGTTATACATCGATCATTGCAATCGGTTTCCCCTATCTCCCTCCACCTTCCCCCTACCCTCATGGTATCCCTACTCCCATTATTGTTTCTGAGCAGTTTTCTGTCTTGGATTCTGTGTGTGGAGAACTCTTATCTGTACCAGTGTGCATGCTCTGGTGTAGCTAGATTTGTAAGGTAGTACTGGGGTCATGATTGGGGGGGGGGGGGAAGCGGAGCATTAAAGAACTAGAGGGATATTGTAGTTTTGTCTGTGCTATACTGTATCTTGGCTGACTTGTCCCTTCCTTGTGATTTTTCTGTGAGGGGATGTCCAATTTTCTACAGATGAGCTTTGGGTCTCCACTCCCCCCCACCCCCATTTGCATCAATGTTATTATTTTGGGTCTTCTGATGCCTGATACCTGATCCTATCTACACCTCACAGCTTATAATCACACAAGCTGGTGTGCTTCCCAGCTAAATGGCCGCTTATTTATCTTCAAGCCTTTAAGATCCCAGATGCTATATCCCAGATGCTGTATCTTTTAGTAGCTGGGCTTATCAGCTTTCTTCACCACATTTGCTTATTGCTTATGCACCCATTTTGTCTTCAGCAATTGTGTCGGGAAGGTGAGCATCATGAAATACCCGGTGTATTAGTCTGGGTACTTTAGAGAAACAAATCCACAGAAACATGTGTAAGAGAGAGTTTTATATAAAGG
>NW_022103898.1:369711-390812 GCF_000313985.2 Echinops telfairi | reverse complement strand
TTTTTCATGTCTTACACTGACTGATGTCTCCCTTCACCCACTTTCTGTTGTCCATCCCCCTGGGAGGGGATTATAGGTAGATCATTGTGATCGGTTCCCCCTATTTCCTCCCACCTCTCCCTTCCCCTCCTGGTACGGCTACTCTCAGTATTGTTCCTGAGGGGTTTATCTGTCCTGTAATCTATGTTTCCAGCTCTTATCTGTACCCATGTACATGCTCTGGTCTAGCCAGATTTGTAAGGTAGAATTGGGGTCATGAATAGTGGGTTGGTGGGGGGAAGTATTAAAGAACTAGAGGACAGTTGTATGTTTCATTGGTCTTATACTGCACCCTGACTGGCTGGTCTCCTCCTGGAAATCCTTCTGTAAGGGGATGTCCATTTGTCTACAGATGGGCTTTGGGTCTCCACTCCACACTCCCCCTCATTCACAATGATAAGATTTTTTGTTCTAGGTCTTTGATGCTTGGTACCTGATCCTATCGACACCTCGTGATCACACAGGCTGGTGTGCTTCTTTCTTGTGGGCTTTGTTGCTTCTCAGCTAGATGGCCACTTGTTTATCTTCAAGCCTATAAGACCCCAGGTGCTATATCTTTTGATAGCTGGGCACCATCAGTTTTCTTCACATTTGCTTATGCACCTGCTTTGTTTTCAGCGATGGTGTTGGGAAGGTGAGTGTCATGGAATGGCAGGTTAATAGAACAAAGTGTTCTTACATTGAGAAAGTACTTGAGTAGAGGCCCAATGTATATCTGCTACCTTAATACGAAACCTATAAATATATGTATATAGATTTTCCATTGTCATATATAAATATATTTACATATGTACATGCCTGTATTTTAACCTCTTTAAATGTCCTTTGCCTAGTTCTTTCCTCTGTTTCCTTTTACATTCCTCTTGCTCTTCTATCATGTTCAACCTTCATACAGCTTTCAGTGATTCCTCTCGGCTACATTGCATTTGATTAGACTCCACCAGGCATTCCATGCCCTTTTCGCCATAGATTTTAGATCTCTTGTTGTTCCCCTGTCCCTTGGTTTGTTGGCTCCCCTCTCCTTTCTCCCACCTCCCCCTCTCCCATGTCGCCCAGGAACCATTGGTCTCAATGTTTTTTCCTTGGGATTGTTTATCCTGCCTATCTTATGTAGATAGACATTAAAAAAAAAAGTTAAAACCTACAGATAGTTCTAGGTCTGTCTGTTGACCTTTATGAGTGTTTTCTGATTGAATGTGATGGAGGTGTTAAGCCCTGCCCCCAAAATCTATTTTTGAGATTCCTCAGGGACTTCATTGCTTTGCTCCTCTTGCTGCTCTGTTGCACTCCCTTTGTGTTTTGCCCTGGTGGGGGGTGTGGGGTCAGACTAGCCACAGTACCTGCACTGTGTCTCCAGTGTTGTCCCCAACTGCTTCATGCCATTATGTTGCCTTGAAGTCTTGGCACATCAGGTTGAGGTCTGGTCCCTCTATCTTTCCTGTAGAGACATAAATAATACCCTCCCCATGAGTGGGTTAGTGCCCTGTTCCCTCCCAACTCACGTCCTCTTTCTTTTATTTTTCCTTCTTCTCCGTTTTAGTGGGCTGCCATATGTATCCCTGAGTTGGGTCTGACCCCTGCGAGTGCCTGGACCTCACCCCAGGAATTTATACATTTAGTAGCTTTTCCCTAAGCCCCTTGTCCTTTTTAAGCTTACCTCAGTGAACTCGTTGTACTTACCCTTTTGTGCTTGGCTTACTTTACTTAGTATAATTTCCTCCAACTCTTTCTGTGCTTCAATGTGCATGATGGATTTATCACTGCTTTTTAGGGATGCGTAGTACTCCATTGTATTTATGTACTAGAATTTTTAAATTCATTTGCCCATTGATGGAAATTTAGGTTGTTTGCAACTCTTTGCGATTGTGAACTGTGGGTCTGTTTCTTGCCTCTTCTTGGTATATGCCCAGTTAGGGGGATTGCTGGGTCATATGGTAGCTCTATTTCCATCTGTTTTAGGTATCACCAAATTGATTTCCATAATGGCTACATACACCTGTAGGTACACCAGCAGTGTATGAAAGTTTCCTATATTACCACAGCCCCTCCAATACTTGTTGCTTTCTGATTTTTGAATTGGGTTATCTTTGAGGGTGTTAAGTACTAACTCATAGTTATTTTAATTTGTATTTCTCTTATGGCTAATGATTGGGAACATTTTCTCTTATGTTTATTGTCCATTTAGATTTCTGCCCTTGTGAAACTTCTGTTCAGGTCTTTTACTCACCTTCTTAATGGCTATTAGTTTTTTTCTTATTGTAAGACTAGCAGAGTAGATTTTAGTAATAAGACCTTTGTCTGATGTGTCATTGCTAAAGATGTTTCTCAGTTTGTGTGCTCTTTTATTACTCTCTTGGCAAATTCTTCTGATGTACACACAGCCTGCTTTTCTTGGAGAAACCCTAGAGCCGTCCTCTTCTCTTATGCCCTACAGTGTCGCTCTGAGTTGGAATTGACAATATGGTAGTAGATTGTGGAAAGGCTAATGATGGGGAGAAAGGGCCCATGGTGGCATAGTGGGTTACACATTAGGCTTTTAATTGCAAGGTCAGCGGTTCAAACCCACCAACTATTCCTCTGGAGAAAGAAGAGGCAGTCTGCTTCTCTAAGGACGTACAGTCTTGGAAACCCCATGAAACACTTCTGCTCTGCCCTCTTGGTGAATCAGAATCGACCTGCTGGCAATGGTTTGTTTGGGCCTTTGGTGGTGACCATGAGTGCCTTCCTATGTGTTTCTAAAGCCACATGAACCTTCTCTTTGGTGACATGCCTTTTCATTTTCTTTGCCTGTTTTTTAAATTGCATTGTTTATCCTTTTGTTGGGTTGTTAACGTTTTCTGTTATAGAGACGAGGCCTTTATTGGCTCTGCTGTTCCTTAAGGTTTGATTCCATGTTGTCTTGTCCTCGGATTGCTACCACAGACACACCACAAGTGGATGGCTTTATCAAACACATGTATTTTCTCATACTGTAGGAGGCTGGAAGTTCAGACTTAGAGTGCCAGCTCTAGCGGAAGGCTTCCTTCTTTTGTCAACTCTGGGGACAGGCTCTTCTCTCATTTCAGCACGCTTAGATATTGCTTGGCATGTCTTCCAGTGCAGGGACCCCCCCCCCCCCCAGCCCCGCCAGGTCTGAAGGCTGCTCTTTTTTCTCATTCTGATCACTGTGCTACACCCCAGGGCAACCCCCCTCACATGGGTCAGGGCTGTGTCCTGAGCAAGAGTGTTATACCCAACTCTGACCCCCTCACCTTTCATAGGGGCTGATTCCAAGGGTGATTGCATCATTGCTTAACTGCCGCAGCATCGCAAATCATGGCCCTGCTACGTTGAAGTGAATTTGGGGGTTGGACGGTGGGGGTGGGGGGGTAGGGGCTACAAGTCAATAGATTGTCTTTTCAACCCTTTTGATAAAATTGTTTGCTGTTATAGATGCCATTGACTTCACTGTGACTCATAGTAACCCCATATACAGCAGAAGGAAACACTTTTGGTCCTATACCATCCTCACAATTGTCCTTAGCTTGAGGCCATTGTTACAGTCATTCTGTCAGCCCATCTCATCAAGGGTCTTGCACTGTTTTGCTGACCCTGTACTTTACCAAGCACCATGTTCTGCAGAGACTATTCTCTCCTGCTCGTGTGTCCACAGTTTGCGAGGTGAAGTCTTGCGTTTCTGGCTGTACTTCTTCCAGGAGAGATTTGTATGTCCTTCTGGCAGCCCACGGTCCTTTCAGCCTTCTTTACCAGCCGCCATTCAAACTCAGCAATTCCTTTGCAGCCTGCCTTTCCACTGTCCAGCTTTCATGTGCATGTGAGGCGATGGACAACATTGTGACTTGGGTCAGGTGTACATCAGGGCCGTCAAACGATGTCTTTGCTCTTTAGCACTGTAAAGAAGCCTGTGCAGTAGATTTGCTCCATGCAGTGCAGTCACTTGATCTCTTGACCGCTGCTTCTGGGAACATTGATGGTAGATCCAAGCAAGATGAAACCTTTGACAACTTCAGTCTTTTCTCTGGTGAAAATGATGCTGTCTGTTGGACCAGTGGTCAAGATTTTGGTTTTCTTTACAATGAATTGTCATCCACATGGAAGGCTATTGTCCCTGATCTTCAAGTCCTCCTACTTTCAGCAAACAAGGTTGTGTCATCTGCACATCACAGGTTGTTAATGAGTCTTTCCCCATCAGCTGTAGCAGTTCGATTCCTGTGGATAGTCGTCGGTTATTTTGTTGACAAAGGTATTTGCAGTTTAGAAGTTGTTGGTCTTGTAAAATTCTATCATACTATCTCCAGCTTCATTTCTTTTTTAACTTCTTTTTTCCAGCTGTGTTTCTATCACAAATCCATTTCCAACTACTGTTCCTTCCTCTTTGTTTCCAACTTTCACATTCCAATCATCAATGATTATCAGTACATCTTCATTATACATTTGTTCAATTTCAGACTGAAGAAGTTGGTAGAATTCTTCAGTTTACTCATCATTAGCATTATTGGTGCATAAATGTAATCACAGTTGTATAACTGGATTTCCTTGTAGCCATGTTGATATTATCCTACTACGTGCAATATTGTACTCAAGATAGATCTTGAAGTGTTTCTTTTGATGATGAACAAGACCATATTCCTCTTGAATCGATCTTTCCCAGCATAGTAACCCTTTTGGTTTGTCTGATTCAAATCGGCCCTTCCAGCTCCCTCCTGCCTAGGAGTTGTTGTTTTATACTTTGTACAGAGTATGTTACGATGACTAATGGGTATTCGCAGCTGTCTGTTTTCATTTTCAGTTGTGCCCCATCAGCAAAATAAGGTTTTTTGAGGAGGCAGCCCTTCAAGGAGGTAGCGCTTCCCCAGTCATAGTTGGAGTGCCTTCCATCCTGAGGGGCTCGTTTTCCGGCACTGTATCACACTGTGATGCTGCTATTTATAACGTTTTCGGTGGCTTATCCCTCAGAAGTGGATTGGCTATTATGTCTTCCTACTCTGTTCTTAGTCTGTAAGCTCCACTGAAAATCGTTCATTGTAGGGGACCCCACTAGTATATGAAATACTGCTGGAGGTCCTAGCTATCTAATTTCAGGAGAAGGTTGGGGCTTTCTCCTCCCATGAAGAGTGACAGTCTTGGAAATCCACAGCGGCAGTTCTACCATGTTCTTTGAGCTACCTACGTAATTGTTTGTTTGTTTGCCTTTTTCATCTGTTATTGTGTTTGATAATCTATTTAAAAACAAACACACAAAACAGGTACCATAGTTGTCGCCCTATGTTATTTTCCAGGAACTTTTCTGGTTTTAGCTTTAACATTGAGGTCTTTGACCCATTTTGAATTAGTTTTTGTGTATGGTGTGAGGTATGGATCCTGTTTCATTTTTCTGCAAATGGATATCCAATTTTGCTAGCACCATTTGTTAAATAGGCTTTTTTTTCCATTGAATGACTTTGACCCCTTGATGAAAATTAGCTGCCCATAGATGGATGAATTTATTTGTGGGTTCTCAGTACTGACCTCTGTGTCTGTCATTGAACCAGTACCAGGTCCTTTCGATTACTGTGGCTGTACTGTGAATTGTGGGATTTGGATCATCATGATTAACCTGTGTTTTTGTTAGGGTTTCTGCCTCTCTTTGCTTTTGGACTTTCATTATTCACCCAGTTCACCCCGCTGTGCTGTGCCACCCCCACCCCACCCCCCAGCCTAGATGGTAACTTAGCCATGGTGGCTGGCAGTGGTCTAGTATGTTCCTTGACTTGTTGTGCTCCTGGGCCCCAGTGCGGTTTCCCAGTCCAGATGGAATTCAAGCCTCAGTCTTACCTAGTGGGGTGCTGGTAAGTGACGAGCATCTGGCTCTTCACCCTCCCGATAGGCCGCATTTACTGATTTCTGTGGTATAAATACTTCCACCAGCGCTGAGTTCAGGCTCCCAGCCTGATGATGTTGAGGTGGAGTGGGCTTGACCATGGCCCCCACCCTTCTCTGGCCCAACGCCTCCATCTGTTTTTCTCCTCTTCTCCCTGGACTGGGAATTTGGGAGTAGAAAAGCCAGAGATTTAGCTCTTGTCACCTTTTTGTGATGAGAAACCAAGGCATAAGAGGTTGGGTAACTGAGCAACTTGTAGAGCAGGGATTTGATCATAAATCTTCAAGAACTGCTCTGTGGTCAGACAGGTAACAAGGTGCGCTTATATTCTGATCTCTCTTGGCAACAGTCTCTACCATAGAATGTTCCTTTTGAAAGGGATCAGCTCCTGTCTGGAGCTTCTGGTTGTAGGGCAGCTTTTCCTCTTGGTGGCAACCATCTATCGAACGAACGGTGTACTCAGTAAACCCAGGAGCAGAACCTGGCCTTCCTTTTGCTTGGTTGTCGGAGAAGCATCTATCTGCAAGGTGCGGTGACCTCCTGCCTGACAGTCTAGATCGAATGCCAACAGCTTGTCAGACAGGCTCCAGGTAGAACCTGAGATAGCTCATCTCACAAGCACAAGCACACGCACAGGGAGTGGGATCTCCCCTGGCTTCTCCAGGGGCTGCACTGGAGTTGTCCTCCAGGTGGCCATGGTGGAGGATGGGGCCAGGTCTGGGCAGCCAGCCCAGTGAGAGGAGCACCTCTAGTGCCTGTGGGGCAGAGCCTGTGGCTGCCAGGACACAGAGCACTTGCTCAAAGAAATCTGGTATCAGGCTCAGTACATGTAATACTCTTTGCTAACACCGTAACTTAAGGAATCAGCCTTCACTCTTCCTTAGTCATCGTCCAGCTTTCATGTACATGTAAAGTTACTGATAATGCTGTAGCTGGGGTCAGGCACACCTTAGGCCTCAAAAGGACATCTTTACTTTTTAGCACTCACAGTTTAAGATCAATGCTGTGAGGGTTAGCTTTTTCCCACGTTTCACAAACCTCTTGAAGTGCCCTGGCATTCTTTTTATGTTTTCACAGTGACTGCCCTAATCCTGAGCCTGGGTCATTGTGTTTCTCCTTTGACATTTTGAACTTACACGCCCTCTGCTTTCATTGTATATAGTGACAGTTCTCTTAGGGAGCCCTCTTGTGTCCTAGTGGACAGGTAGAGAGACGTCCCATCTGACTGGGATCATCTGAGCAGGGAGCTTGTCCGTGGGTACTGAGAAAGTGGTCATGTTCCTAATGCAAGTCCCTGGATTCTGACCTTTCTCCTGGGGCTGACCTGGATGCTTGGGGAGAGCTTGGAGCCAGGTGGGGGTCCTGGACAGCCCGCTGGTTATTGGAGCCTGTGATGAGGGCTCAGCGCCTTTGGAGTCCTGGCTGGGGAGGAGGAACTGGCATGCAGGTCCTGCTGCACAGTCAGGCTTGTGAGGGATGGTGGCTGGGTGAGAATCCTGGTCAGGGTCCTGTGTCAGACTGTTGTTTTCATTGAAATGCTGCAGGCTGGTAATAGCTGTTGGTCACCATTGCGTCAGCTTGCACTCGTATAAGACTGGATCTGACGTCCACCCTGTCCCTGTGACCACCTCCTGGAGGGGCTCCCTTGGGGTCACTGACCCTTCTCCCTCAATAGATGAGATGCCGTGCTCTGGCAGTTGGTGTTTTCTGGACCTCATCTGCCTTGGCAGACTCTCACAGCCAGCAGCCTTTCAGCCACTGCTGTTCTCTGTGGCCCCCTCCACCCCACCCCCGCCCCTATACGCACACGTTTCTTTGTTAACCTTCGTCAGGGGTCAGGGTCGCCAGAGGCGGGCAGCCTTGTCTTATCTCTCTCTGTGAAGAGCAGCTCTTACCTGTACCTGTCAGAGCTCCTCTGCCTGCAGCTCTCTGCAGCTGCTGCCACTGCTTCCGGAAGAGGTGCTGAAGGACTCTCTGCATCCACCATCGCTCAACGTTGGGGCTCTGTCTGGTTCCTGGTGCTGCACGGTCAGATCCTCCACTAGGGATTTGTATGTTGGTAGTGACAGGTATGGGCATCTAACTTATTTCTTCTGATGGTAACTGATCATGTCAGCAGGCCTAAATCAGAAAACCCCCTCCCACTGACTGTCCTACCACTCGCCCACACTTCCTCAGAACAGGTCCTCACCCTTGCCTGTTGTAGCCCTGGCCTCCATGAGGCAGACATGCTGTCAGAAGGGAGTGGCAGGAGCACAGTGCTGTGGTGGGGCTGTGTACCTAGAAGATGATTTGGGGTGGGGGTGGGGGCGGGCGCGGAATTTGGCAAGCGTAGGAGTGTTGCGGGCTCTTCCTGTGCAGGCAGCCTTGGTGTTATCCTCAGTGTGGAGTCCTTTGGTGCAGTGTTGTGTGTCAGAGGTGGACAGTTCGAACCCACCAGCTATACTGCAGGAGAAAGCTGTGGCAGTTTGCTTCTGTAAGAGCTGTTCTTAAGTGCCGGTGAGGCGGCTCCAGCTCTTAGCAGCCTGATGCATCACAGAGTCAGACACTGCGCTGCCTCACAATGCTTCCTGTGCTTGCGCCCATTGTTGCAACTCCATCTTGTGGAGGGCCTTCCTCTCTCACTGCCCTTCTACTTGGCCAAGCACGTCCTTCTCCAGGGACTGGTCTTCCCTGACAGGTCCAAAGTACTTGAAATGAAAGTCTTGCATCCTTGGGTCTGGCTCACCCTTAGTCTTCAGAATAACAACCTACCTTTTCAATACTCTAAAGAGGTCTTGGGCAGCAGATTTACCTAATCCAGTGTTTCTTTTGATCTCTTCATTGCTTCCACAAGCATTGATTGTGGAGCCAAGCAAAGTAAAATCCTTGACAACTTCAACCTTTTCTCCATTTATCACGATGTTATCTATTGGTCCAGTTGTGCAGATTTGGGTCTTCTTTGCGTTGAGTTGCAACCTATACTGAAGGCTGCAATCCTTGATCTTCAGCAAGTGCTTTAAGTCCTCTTCACTTTCAGCAAGCAAGGTTGCGTCGTCTGCATATCTTAGGTTTTTAATAAGCTTTTCTCCAAAGCTGATGCCGCACTCTTCTTCACATCATCCAGCTTCTCTAGTGATGTGCTCAGCATACAGATGGAACAAGTGTGGTGAGAGGAGACAACCCTGACACACACCTTTTTTTATTTTAAACTATGCAGCATGTCCTTGTTCTGTTTGCACAACGGCCTCTCGATCCATGGACAAGTTCTGTGTGAGCACAATGAAGTGTTCTGAAATTCCCATTCTTCTCAAGGTTATCCATAGTTTGTTATGATCCACCCAGTCGAATGCCTTTGCACAGTCAATAGAACACAAGTAGAGATCTTTCTGCTGTCCTCCGCTCTCAGCCAAGATTCGTCTGATGTCAGCAGTGATACCCCTTGTTCCATGTCCTCTTCTGAATCTGGCCTGAACCTCTGGCAGCTCCCTGTCAACTGTCAGTGTACTGCTACAACCGTTGTTGAATGATCTTTAACAAACATTTACTTACATGTGCTATCATTTGAGCATTCTTTTGGGTCATAAGAAGAAGGGCTCAGCGGCCCACTTTGGAGGAAGCAGCTGCTGAAAACCCTGAGCACTGTATGGAAACACTGTCAGGTGCTATAAAGATACAGCTAGGCAGCCATATGGGGCATTTCTCTGCTGCCCTGTAGGGTGGCTGTGAGTGGAGGTAAATAGCATCTAATGATAGCTTTCCTAAAACGATAGCTGTCTGGTATGAGCCCTACAGTAAGGGCATGAAGGACAAGGAGACTGTGGTCAAAGAGGATCAGAGGCATGAAAGGTCACATGTAAATAGAATGGCACCTGGCCTGCCATTGTTACACTGCTCCTGTCCTTTTGTGCTTGAGCACCAAGAGCTGAGGGTGGTAACGCTGATGGGCCGAGGAGGCACTTCCACTGCCGCTGCTTAGGATGTTTTGTTAGCCAGTGGGTAACCCACAGGGACCACACCTCTGCTCCTGAGCATGCTATCAGTGAGCTCACATGGATGTTGGCACTGACATTGGTAGTGGGTGAGCAGATTGAAGGCAGGGCCCTCGGGGGTGTGCACAGGTGCAGAGGTTTGAAAACACCTTTGACTCAGTATAGAAGATGTGACCAAAAAGCGGGTGCTCAGGGAAGACTTGGTGTTGGGGGTCTCAGAGCAGTCTGGTTTCATAGTGTAGACAGAGTTTAATATTTCTCAGTAAAACAATTTAGAAAAGATAAATCCTGTTTACCATTGCCATTGTTTCACAGATAATAATTTCTATAACTTTGAGAAGATCTATAATCTCATAGTAATGATTTAATTAGTTTCTTTTTATGATTTAATTAAAGATATATGTTTTGTAAAGATGTTATTTTGTACCAGACCCATTGCTGTCAAGGGGGTTCTAACTCACGGTGACCTGGTGCGGTGCAGACTACAGCCACCCTTAGTGTTTCCCAGTCTGTCATCCTTATAGAAGCAGGCGGGTACATCTTCTTCCCTTGCAGCAGCTGGTGGGCTCAAACCACCGGTTGGTTAACAGTTGAGTGCTTTAACCACTGTGCTAACAGGCTCTTATTTTACTCCAGAGCAGTGGAAAGTGTTGTGACTGAGTCAGGCCACTCTTGGAGAGTCCAGGGAGAGCCAATGGCTGGAGGGACAACTAGAAGGACAACTCTGGGTATTACTCACAGTGGTGGGGGTCAAATAGTGGGTCCAGTGACAGGAGATGCCTTGGGTCTGATTTGTCAAGATGGTGTTCTGTTCCTGAGGGGGTGGGGGTGGGAGGCAGTACCTCTCTCATATAAGAGGAACATTGTATAGCAGATGTGACCAAAGAGCCCACACATGGGAGAGTTCAGACTGGGTCAGCCAACAGAATCAAGTATTGGGCAAGCATGTGGGGGCTATTGAGGGAGGGGGGCCACCTAGAGGAGGCAACCTCCTGTGGGGCCAAGCTGTTGAAGAGCGGCAGGTAGCCAGCAGCTGTCACTGTGGGCCTCCAGTATGGAGTTTGCTGAGGGCGGGGCGGTGAGCTTGGGTGGGGTGGCGGTGGGATGTGACGCTGGGGCCTCTCTTGCAGCCCCCTGAGCGTCACCATGTTCTGGAAGTTTGACTTGAACGCTGCCTCGCACGTTGACAAGCTGCTGGACAAGGAGGACGTGACATTGCAGGAGCTGATGGATGAGGACGACCTCCTGCAGGAGTGCAAGGCGCAGAACCGGAAGCTGCTGGACTTCCTGTGCCGGCCACAGTGCATGGAAGAGCTGGTGAGCCTCATCACGCAGGACCCGCCCCTCGACATGGAAGAGAAGGTCCGCTTCAAGTATGTACTGCTGCATGGCAGGCGGGCCATGGGTCACTGTTTGGGGACAGCAACTGCTCCTGTCAGCTCGGGCAAGGTGTGCCCAAGTGGCAGTGACACTCATGGAGGGTTTTCTGTCCAAGTCTGGGAGAGGTCTGCAGTGAGGGAATGCTGCCCGGGGATGCTAAGGATGGTTGGGTACATGTGTGCCATGTTCACTGTTAAGAAAGTGGTGCCCATGCCACATCTTACCACCTCCAGCCTCAGTGGGGAGGAGGAGGACCAACGCCCACCAGCCCAAGGCTCCCACCCTCCATCCTTCTTTTCCCTACTGTTAACCTGACTGCCCTCCCATGGCAGTCTGTTACAGGGGCCACACGTTGCTCACAGGTTACCACAAGTCAGGATCATAAAACAGCAGGGATATAATCTTTGGTCCACAACAGGACCTCTCCTCAGCTTGCAGCCAAGCTTCTCTCAGTCCCCTGTCCCCTTGGCCTCTGTCTCTGTGGGCCAGGAAGCCCGCCTGCCATTCAAGTTCATGTCTCAGGGCTGCAGTCTCTCTGCACTGTCTCAGCCTGGCTCCTTTGCTCTGTCCCATGGTCTCTGCCTCAGCCCCTGGTGCTGCCAGTTCCATCCTCCACCATGTTCGGCAGCGATTCGAATGGAGGCAGTGGCTCTTTGCGCTTGATGATCCTGGAGTGTCTCCTCCTGCTTCTGAGATGCTGTCTTTGTTCTTCGACCCTCACACCCCGTTTTCATGGTCCCACCCAGTCTTTCAGTGGGAGTTACAAAGACATGGATGGAAAAGCCATTCTAAGAAACATCACCTCACCACATCTGTTCTTACTCAGATGCACAGTGGGAAGTTACTCTACCAACTGACAGGGACAGTGAGGGCGAGGGCAGTTGGTGGAAGTCAATTGTTGTGATGCCTACAACAGGTGAAGCAGGAAGGAATAACTGTGTCACACACTGGTTAGAAATAGGAGGTAGGGAAAGCAGCTGAAAGAGTGTGTAATGAAGTAGGAGACGTGAGACTGAAAAGGGAGAAACTGTGGTGGGGCGGGAACTGGTTTTCATCATGAGCCCTCTCATACACTGGACTTGTTAAACCATGTGCATATATTACTCTTATTAAAATAGTACAACAGTTTGGTCTCTTTTTTTAATAAAATGAATAAGATGGATACTGAATGAGTGGATGTATGCATGGATAGTTGGTTGGATAGATGAGTGGGTGGGTTATGGATGGAATGGATAAATGAGTGGGTGGGTGATGGATGGATGAACTGTGTGGGTAAGTGGGTGGGTGGATGGAATGGATAAATGAGTGGGTGGGTGATGGATGGATGAACTGTGTGGGTAAGTGGGTGGGTGGATGGAATGGGTGGGTGAGTATGTGGGTGGGTGGTTGTTGGAATGGATGGGTGGTGGGGTGGGTGGATAGTTAGGGTGGTACAGTAGCCAGAGGAGAAAGTTGGGTTAAGACTGGTTTTGAAAGGTGTGAAAGGTTAACTATGTATGACGTTCAGTGATTAGTGGACTTTTCTGTCAAAGATGTCAAGTATACTAGGCTTTGTGGCATCTGGAGCAAGTCCTTGACTGCTGGAGGCAGTCTTGGGTGAGCGTACACAATGGGCATGGCCACAGACCTGGCAGGGCTCTGACAGGTAAGCTTGAGTCTCCCAAGTATGAGGTTCCATCTGCAGATCTGACTGAGTACCTGGCAGCCTCACCCTATCGTCTGGAGCCTGGGTGACAGAGAGGCCCCCTTTCCCTGAGCAAGGAGAGTGAACAGGTATTTTCCTGCTCCTGAGAAGTGGTTTCTGTGCCCTCTAGGGTCAGGCGGCAGCTTACCTTCCTGCTGGAAGCCTGGGGCTGTTCTGGGGCAAGTGGGTGGGGCCGTGTGCGACCCTCCTGAGCTGGAAATAACAGCAACCGCACCTGCCTACAGCAGCCCTTGGCCTGACAGAGCTCCAACCACAAGAGGGAGTTCCCTTCCAGAGCCAGCATGCTGCTCAGTGGGGCCACTGCAGAGAGTACTGCCCACAGGCCTGGGAGCAGTGGCCAGGGGACTCTGCGCTGGAAACGGGCAGGCGCTCCTGGCCTCGTTCTGGAAGAGCCTGAACAGCCTGCCTGCCAGGTTCCGGACCTTTTGAGAAATACAGTGAAAGAGCCAGCAGACACCAAGGTGACATTTTTGTCGCCCATAAAACAGATGTGGGAGAGGGTGGCTGATGGTGCTGGGCAGTGGTCTCATTGTCCCCAACCAGGGGTGAGCCAGAGCTGGTCACTCAACAAGAGGTAAGGATGGGCTGGCCAGCTGCTTGAGAGTCAGAGCCCAGCACACCAAGTCCATGCTCCTCCAGTGATCCTGTACGGCCCAAGGCATCCTGCCATAGTGTGTCCTGAGCCCTCCAGCACTGTGTGCTGAGGGCAGCACCACTTTCCCATTCTTAGTGCCCTCCTTGTGGTAGGGTCTTCTCTTAGATGGTATCTTGCAATGGGCCCTGGAGGCCATGCACTCAGGATCATGCATGTTGACGATGGCTCTTCTCCTCTCAGCCTTGTCTAGTACGTGCTGTTTCAGGACTCAGGGCGGGCAGCCTCATGCAGCCATTTGTACACTTCTGTCCAAGCAGCCTTGTGCTTAAAAAAATAACAAACCGACCAAAAAACAACTTTCTATGATGATGACAAACTGTGGGTAGCCCTGAGAATGGGAACTCCAGAATACTTCACTGTGCTCATGCAGAACCTAGACGTTGATCTAGAGGCAGTTATGCAAACAGCACAAGGGAATGCTGCATAGTTTAAAGTCAGAAAAGAAGTGCATCCCAGTTGTAGCCTCTCACTCCACTTAAGCTGTCTGTATACTGAACAAGTAATCAGAGAAGCTGGATGGCATCAGCTGTGGAGAAAGGCTCATGAGCAATCTGCTCTGTGTAGGTGATGCAACCTTAGCTGCTGAAAGCCAGGGACTTGAAGCCACAACTCAATGTAAGGAAGACTGAAGTCCTCACAACTGTACCAATGGGTAGAGAAAAGATTGATGCCAGGGGTCTTATCTGGCTTGGATCCATAATGCGTGCTCATGGAAGCAGCAGCCAGGAGATCAAATGACACTTTGTGTTGGGTAAATCTGCCGCACAAGACCTCTTTAAAGTGTTGAAAAGCAAGGATGTTATTTTGAGGGCTAAGATGTGCCTGATCTAAGCCTTTGTGTTTTTAGTTGTCTTATATAACGTTGGACGTTCAGTAAGGACTATGGAAGAAGAATGGATACATTTGAATTACCATGCCAGCAAAGACTGTTGGAAATGTCACTTGGCCAAAAGAACAGATGGATCTGTCTTGGAAGAAGCATGACCAGAAGGCTCCTTAGAGGCAGGGACGGCAAGACTTCATCTCAGGTACTGTGGACGTGTTGTCAGGAGAGACCAACCAGTCCCTGGAGAAGGACATCATGCTTGGTAAAGTGGAGGGCCGAGAAAAAGAGGAAGGTCCTCAACGAGATGGATGGACACAATGACGGCAATGATGGGCTGAAATGTAAGAACAGTTGTGTTTGGGCAGTGTTTTGTTCTGTTGGACCTGTCTGAACCAACTCGGCAGCACCTAACAACGACTGGTGAATTAAATGAAGATTTACAGCTGGTCATCAGTTTTACATTCAGCAATTCATGCACATATTGTTTAATCCCACTGACTGCAAGCCCCTTAATGTAACATCACTTATTCCACCTCCTCACTGTTTCCTGTTTCCATCTCCTTTTTTCTAACCCTCTGGACTTTGTCTTGGGATCAGTGCTGCCTTTGTGATCTTAAACGGTTGATTGACTGAGGTGAGTTCACTTTTAGACCTGAAGGATCATCGTCTTGGCAATTCCACCAGTCTCTCTCTGACTAATAAGCCTTCTCTTTTTTTATACTTTTGAGTTTCTAAATCCCCCTGAATGCTTCTCACCCCATCCCAGCACACCCTCCGTCCCGCACACACCCATCCCTCCCCAATCCAGGACCTTCTAATTCAGTTCCTGTAGAACAGTTGGTAGTGTAGCTGGTGCTGTCTCGTTCTTTTACTCTCTGGGTTGTGGCTCCATGTGTCTTCACTTGTCATCACTTGCATTTCTTCTGGACTGGGAAGGAGAGACTAGTAGTTGCACCTCAGATGGCAAGCTTTTAGGATTCCAGTGGCTGCTCACCAAAGACGGATGTATAACACTGTTGTGTTAGGCCGGGTTGTCTAGAGAAACAAATTCAGTGACACCCATCTGTGTGTAAGAAAGAACATAGCCAAAGGTCAGTGGCGTAGAAAGGTGAGCCAGGAAGCAGGAAGATTACTGGCCGGTGGGTGCAGAGTCATGTGGATCCACAGTCAGTGGAAACATGGCAGAGCGCCAACAGCTCTCAGGTTCAGTGGCAGAGTCCCAGCAGGCAGGAAGGCAAGGGGGCAGAGGGAGGGCCACTGCCAGTTTCCCCGGCTTCTGAGAAGACCACACCCCCAAGGAGACGTCACCAGGCTGTGACCCAATTGACAGGTTGGACTCCACCCCTTTCTTACATCTTCAAGTTGACATTAAATCATTTGTCACAATTGTCTTTGTAGACAATGTCATATAGCTTGACCTTGGTGTCCCTAAGACTGTGATCCTGAGCCCCCAGGCCCACTGACTCCCTCCCTCAAAGTGATGTGTCAGAAGTTCTCACGACTGCCGTGTGCTTTGCCGTGTTCATGGGTATATTGACAGTGAAGGTAAATGCACACACACTAGTGTCCTCCGTCATACCTACATCCTCCTGGGTGCGCCCCACTCCCTGCACACTACCCTGGCCCTTGTGTCTGTCTTAGCACCCGCTTCTTGTCAGGATCTGCTTCCGGTGACTCTTGCACTCCTCCTATGTCTCCCATCATGTGGGCTAACCTCTCTCTTACTGTCTACTGTCCCGCCCCCTCACCCGAGTTACCAAGCACACTTGCCCTTTAGCCAGTGAATCCTCCTGCCTCCCCTGGTATCCTGGGGGGAAAAAACCAAAAATGTTTCTTTTAGTGTGAAAAGCTTTTCTTCAATTTTTATAACAGTGGCCTCATACACTGTTTGCCCTTTTGTGGATGACTCAGTTTTCTTGTATAATGAATGCCCCCAGGTTCATCCATGTTGTGGGATTTGCAATATTCCATGTGTATATGTACCAAAGTGTGTGTACTGTTCTTCCACTGATGGGCGCTCTGGTGGCGACCAATGCTGCGACGAGCATGGGTGTGCATGTGTCTGTCTGGGGCGCAGCCCTTATTTCTCCAGCACACACACAGCATGTAGAGCAAGGTGCTGAGTCATGTGGGGTTTCTGTTGCCAGTGTGCAGTGCCCTCCACCATGCCGCCCCATTGACAACCCCGTCGGCAGTGGGGGTGGGGAGGGTGCCCGTTGTCTGCCCCTCACCAGCGTCTATTGTTGTTTTGACTTAATGTTGGATGAGGCCAGCTTTGCTTTCAGAGGCATGATGCCAGCATGGTGTCTGTCTATCTGCCCCTGGAAGAGCAGTTTCTTTTCTAGCCCTTTCTGTTTAGGATTGTCTTCCCAGTACCAGTTGACTATGCTGTGGTCTTTCCACGTGTTTGATTTTGGATGTCACCTCCTTCCCAGCTCTGCAGGGGCTCACTGTCCTCCTGCCCCATCACCTCGGTCACTGTTGGGCACCCCATCATCTGACTCTGGCCACCCCATCTCATTGACAGCAAGTGTGACTGGACAGCAGTCTCTCTGCTGCTGACCTGCACTGGCTGCTCAGTGGGACCCTTAGCTTCTCTGCCCACCAGGCTGGCTGACCTAACTGTGGGCTGGGCCAGCCCACAAGCCCAGCCTGCCTATGTGGCACTGCGGACGCACCTTGCCTCTTGTGGACTGCAGCGACCAGGCCTTGGTCATTTGGCGAAGGGAGGAGGGAGTCGTCCCCGGTGCTGTCTCCCACACTAGTCCCTTTGTCGCCACAGAAGCTTAGGGGGGCTGTCCCACTCATCTCTGATGAGCTCAGAGGGACAAGGAGACCCAGAAGAAGGTGCTGGCAGTCAGGTCACCAGGTCTGCCCAGCTTCCCAGAACCCTTCACTCACTGATGTGCCTGGTGGGATGTCAGCCGCCCACAGCTGCCCTGATACCATGGGTGGGTGGGTATTTTGAGGCCTTCTTCCTGGGTCAGTTGATGGCAAGGCAGGGACCCCCCAGTGGGCTCTGTCCTGGATGGCCAGCGTTTGCCTGTGATTGACATGTCCAGTGGAAAAGAAGCGAGTGTTCACAGCTAGTGGTGCCCATTACTAGCCATGCCTCCCAGGTAGGCCATAAATGGCTGTGTCTGTGTGCGTCTTCACAATGCTGGAGAGTCAAATGGAGGAGGAGGATGGGCAGCTTCTGTGGCGGCATGAGGGGAGATCACAGGTGGGGCCTGGTGAAGGCAGGGGCCCAGAGAACAGGTCTAGAAACGGAGGGTGTGAAGGGCCAGAAAAGGCATCTTCAAAACGTGTGCTTGGCAGCCTGAGGGTCGCTGGCTTCTCATTCTGATTTTAAATTGTATCCTACCAGGCAGGTGATGTCAGCAGCCTCCTAGAAGGGTCTCAAGAAAGCTCATTTCTCCTGCACTTGCTTGGCCTGTGCCCTTGTAGATATCCCAACACCGCCTGTGAGCTGCTGACCTCTGATGTGCCGCAGATCAACGACAGGCTGGGTGGGGACGAGTCCTTGCTGGACCTCCTGTATGGCTTCCTGGACCATGAGCCTCCCCTCAACCCGTTGCTCGCCAGCTTTTTCAGCAAGACCATCGGCAACCTCATCGCAAGGAAGACGGAGCAGGTAAACCCACTGAGTTGGCATGGGAAGGCGGCTAGTAGGGGGCTAGTGTACTGACCAAGAGATGCTGCCGTGGACTGAGGCTTTTAGCATTTGGATGAGAAAGCTGGCTGGCCCTGGATGAGGTGCCCTTCCACCCCAGGGTGAGTCTAGGTGGCCTTCATCTGGGTTTCCTGGTGGCTCATGGGGTTAAGTACCACTCAGGTGTTTATTGGCCATTTAGGTTTCTTTTAGGATGCTTCTGGCCCATTTTCTCTGCCAGGCTATTTCTCTTGGCATTTCCTGTTGATTTTGTGCTGCAGATATGCATGGCCGGCCTTTGATAACACGACTTTCAATAGTGCTGATAGGGTAATAAAGAGAAGCAGTAATTTCAATGTAGTATAATTCATTTTCTTTTTGTGATTTATGCCTCATACCCTACTGTCATGAGGACATTCTTTGGTATTTCCTTGCAGCCTTAGTTTTGACTTGTCCTGTTTTCACAGAAAGCGCCCTGCTGGCCCTGTGGGTCAGTCACTGAGCCGCTCACCACAGGGCAGGGGTTCCAGGCTGTCTGCTCCTGTAAAGACCCTACGAACAAGCCTCTATGAGTCAGAACGGACTCGAGGGTGGAGGGTGTGATGTGGTTTGTTTTTGAAACCACCTGGAATAGAGTCTTATGAATGGTATGCTGTTGAGGTGTTTTTTGAATTTTTAAAAATTAAAAATTAAAATTAAGCCGTCTACCCAGCAGCATTTATTATAAGGACTGTTCTTTATGTATTCCTTTGCATCATCCCCTTTGAGTGGCGCCCTCCGCCCCATTGTTCTGGCTGTTACTGTGTTCGTTGCCACAGCCTCTCGCTGTGTCCTGACAGCTGCAGGTTGTCCTCTCAGTTCAAAGTCAAGATTGTTTCTGACTCTTCTCTGCCCTGGCTTTTCTAGGTACATTTCACAGTGAACTTGCCAATTTCCATTCGGCCTGAAACCAGCTGAAATGGTGAAGACTGAAATGTAGTCTGCAGGCCAGGTCCTGCTGTGGCCAGTATTGTGGGTCACAGTTTCCTGGAACCCAAGCACACCCCTTTGTTTATCTCCTCTCTGACTCCAGCTGCAGCGGTGAAGTCCGTGGCCTGTCAGAGGGAGAGTCAAGAGCTGCAGCCTCGGAAGCCCACAGAGCTTTCTGCCCTCCCCTTCAGGGTCCTTGTGAGGCTGGACTGCCTTGGTGGCAGTGGGGCTGCTAGAGGTCAGGTGGCTAGATGGTGAGGGCTTACAGTCTCGAGACTGACTGCCCTGGAGAGGGCTGCGGCCGTTTCCTGAGGGTCACTGTTTTCTATATAGTGCTCCTGCATGTCTTCCAGGAGATTTATTCTTAGCCTTTTGATATTTTCTCCTTTCTGTAACGGAAATCGCTCCTGAGACTAGTAAAGACTCACTTGCAGTTTAAGAAAACCCTGGCCACTTTCTCAGTTTTTCCCACTGGTGAAAAAACTGTAATCGCACATCACAACCCTAGATCCTGATGCAGGCTGCTGATTCCACACAGGCAGACCTCCTCCATCCTTGGACAGACATGTGTGAGTGTATTATGCTCTCTGTGATTCAATTGCCTGTGTAAATGCCTGTGTCCTCAGGCTCCCTAGCCACGGCCACCCGTCCTCTGCCCTTCACGCCTCTTCATCGCTTCACCCCCCCACCCCACCCCCACACACACACATTCTGAAAGGCGGCCCTTCAGAAGTGGAATTGGAGAGCATGAAGATTGGTTGATGCGTAAGCCTCTGTCTGAGTCCCTTCAGTCCTTCTGGGCACATGCTTAGGGTGGAATTTCTGGTCATATGGTGATTCTATAGTTAACTTCTAACCTTTTCTCCTAAATGACATCTTTTCTAACAGTTTGTGGCTGTTATTTAGAAGGACAGTTTCTTCTTACATTTTAGCTGTACTTCCGTCCAGGAGCCCTGCTAGGCACTCAGCGGTTAAGAGAAAGGGCGATGATTTGAACCCAGCAGCGGCTCGGTGGGGTGCAGAGGGAAGCCTGCTGGCAGCCTGCTTCTATAGGGATTCCCACCTGGGAACTAGACAGGGAAGCTCTCCTCGGCCTGTCAGGTCTGCCTTCAGTCGGAGTTGTTGAGTAGCACATCACAACAGTGCCTGAGTACGTGGCTCTCTTGAGAGTTTATGTTTTTATCCTTCTGTCTGCATGCATGCTCATGTGATCTCTGACAGCTTCTTTGCGTTCTTCACAAGTCTTCCATATCTTGTTTCTTTTTCCGGCCTTTTACTCAGTGGGACAGAAGTGACACCGTGGACCTTTGGTTTTTAATCTCAGAGGAGAAGTGTTCAGCATTTTACAGTGAAGTGTGATGATGTTTTGAGAGACTTTTGTAGATATCCTAGTAAGATATCTGATTGAGGAAGTTTTCTTTATTCTTGATTTTCTAATTTTTTCTTGAGACAGGACTCCAGAAATTGATGAAATATCAAATGAAATGTTTCCACAAACTTTGAGCCTCTACTTAAATCTTACCTCAGTACAAGAATAGTTGGTTCTAATAATGTGACATTGTCTGATACTCACCTTCCTGACAAGATCGCTGAAGACAAAATGGGTGCATGAGGAATGTGGTGAAGAAAGCTGATGGTGTCCGGCCAGTAAAAGATAGAGTATCTGGGGTCTGAAAAGCTTGTAGTCAAACAAGTGGACATCTAGCAGGGAAGCAACAAAGCCTACACGCAAGCAGCACACCAGCCTGTGTGATCATGAGGTGTCAACGGGAACTTGTATCAGAAGTTCAAAAACATACAACCAAATCAATGTGAAGGGGCAGGGATGTAGTGGAGACCCAAAACCCACCAGCAAGATAATTGTACAGTCTCTCTCAGAAGGAACACACAGAAAGAATGATAAATCCAGGGTGCAGTATAGCACTGATGAAAAACATAAATAGGGCAGTGGTGCTGGGAGTCTTGCGGGCGCGGCGCCGTTACTAGCAGTGGGCAGCGGCGCAGGCGGCGACGGCACCGCGCACACCGCACCGGGCGCTCTAAG
>NW_022103898.1:364082-368098 GCF_000313985.2 Echinops telfairi | reverse complement strand
TTACTATTATGTTTTTTGTTTAACCTCATTGATCATGTTAGGCTCATGTATGCTCATTTATATAATTAAGATTACTGGATGCATTTAGGCCAAGATAGATAACTCTTTAAAAACAATAACAGAAAAAACACACACAAAAAACAATAACAGGAGTAATGGCTCCCTGAGGGAACAGAAAGTGTGTGTGCGGGGAGTGCGGGTGGGGGTGGGGGAGCTGATAGCATTGATGACTGTATAACTCCACTCAAGGGGAGCGAACAACAGAACTGTATGTGAGTGGGTATATTGGATGGTGTAAAGTACGGCAAAAAGAAATAAGGGCTTCTGGGGGGTTGGGAGTGGAGGGAAGGGGGTAGAGGGGAGCTGATAACAAGGAGGTCAAGAAGACTGAAAATGTTTGGAAACTGATTGTGGTAGCAATTGTACAATACTGCTTGATGTGATTGAACTATGGAATGTTGTTATACCTGTAAGAGCTCCCAATAAAATGATAAAAAAGAAAAACATGTTTCCACAAGCTGATGAGATACTGGAAGCACTCATTTGTCTGTGCCAGAAATAGCTACTTGGCCAACGGACTGGAAGAGATATATATTTGTGCCCATTCCAAAGAAAGCTAATGCAGCAGAATGCTCAAGTTACAGAACAATATCATTCATTAATATCACATGCAAGTAAAATGTTGCTATAGATCCTCCAACAAGAGTTGCAACAGTACATTGACAGGGAGCTGCCAAAGGTTCAGACCAGATTCAGAAGAGGGCATGCAACAAGGGATATCATTGTTGATGTCAAATGGATCTTGGCTGCAAGCAGAGAATACCAGAACTTGTGTTTCATTGACTATGCAAGGGCATTCAACTGTGTGGACCATAACAAACTATGGATAGCCTTGAGAAGAATGGGAATTCTGGAACACTTAATTGTGCTCATGGGGAAATTCTACATGGATCAAGAGGCAGTTGTACAAACAGAACAAGGGAATACTGCATAGTTTAATATCAGGAAAGGTATGCATCAGGATTGTGTCCTCTCACCATACTTACTCAATCTGTATGCTGAGCAAATCATCAGAGAACCTGAGTGATATGAAGAAGAATGTGGTCTGGTATTGTAGGAAGGGTTAGTAACAACCTGTGATATGCAGATAACACCGCCTTGCTTTCTGAAAGTGAGGAGGACTTGAAGCACTTGCTGCTGATGATGACCAAGGATTGTAGCCTTTAGTATGGATTACGACTCGATGTCAAGAAGAGTTAAATTCTCACAATCAGACCAGCGGTAACATCATGAAAAATGGAAAAATGGTTGAAGTTTTCAAGGGTTTTAGCTTGTTTGGATCCACAAACAGTACTCATGGAAGCAGCAGTCAAGAGATCAAAGGAAGGAGTGCAGTAAGTAAATCTGTTGCATAAGACCTCTTTAGAGTATTATAAAGTAAGGATGTCTGTCACTTTGGAGGACTAAGGTGTGCCCAACCTAAGTCATGGTATTTTCATTGGCCTCACATGTGAAGGTCGGACATTGAATAAGGAAGACCAAAAAAGAATCAATGCATTTGAGTTGTGATGCTGGAGAAGAATGATGAAAGTACTGTGGACTGCTAAAAGGACAAGTTCATCTGCCTTAGAAGGAGTACAAGGCAACCAGTCTTCAACAAAGGACCTAGAAATAGCCAATGGGACAAAGACAGCCTCTTTATTTGTTTAATTATTATTAGCTTTTTTATTTTTAGACAGGAAATTTTTATTAGATTAACACATCTAGGAGCATAAAGTGGCCATTTCTACCTTATCTTCAACTCTTGCATATAAATAGCATCATGAATACAAATTGAAATAGGTAAGTCTTGCTGTTCCATGAGGCAGTATAGAGACTTCCAGTATTCAAATATATTCATATAATCAGATATCTAAATATAAATATAAAATCAATCTATAGGTTATAAGATGACATTCACCATCTTTGTGAAAATTGAACATTACCAGTCCAACCTAGCCTCAAAAGTCCAATCTTACCTTAGGGAAAAGCAGTGATAACATTTGCTGGACAGAAATTTCTGTCAATAATTTAAAAGTTTGATCAGAGTCATTTAACCACAGCTAATCTTTAATTTAATTTGACTGTTCAACCCAAATATTCTATAAGTTATTCATGATCTGATTTCTGGTGTATGAGATCAACTTAAACCTGGTACATATTAAAAGAAAAAGTCACAAGACATTTTATAATCAACAGGGCAGTGGTCAACTATTAATCATTAGTAGATTTTTTGAGATAAGCTATCAAGTCTGCCCTTTCTTCTTCTTTTAATGGCAGCAAACGTCGTTCTTATTCCAGGGATGTACTTCTTGGGATTCGCCAAATACTCCATCAGCGTGTCCTCTCCCCAGGTGATGCCTTTGCTCTCATTGGCACCTGTAAAATGAATCCAGGGCTTGACTGGTCTGCCCAAGCAAACATGCAGATTTGGCCCAGCCTTGTGTTTGCACACCCCTTTCTACCATGTGGCACTGGGCACACATCTGAACAAAAATTTCCTTGCCCTTCTCAGTATCACCCATCGTGAATTCACGCTCTTGTTGCACACCACATGACTATAATCATCCAGAGGCCGGATGTCCCACTCTCAAGTCCAATGACACACGGTCTGTGCCTTTGACGGTGTCTGTGCAACCAAACTCACTCCGCCTCTCGAGTGTTGTGAAGACTAATTGAGCAAATGCCTGTTACACTTCCTTCCAGCTGTCACTCATCATCCAACGGCTCAGCAAACGTGCCTGATCCCTTTGACACCTCGTGATCGCACAGACTTGTATGCTCTTCCATATGGGCTTTGTTGCTTCTGAGGTAGATGACCACTTGTTTACCTTCAAGCCTTTAAGACCCCAGACACTGTATCTTTTGATAGCCAGGTACCATCAGCTTTCTTCACCACATTTGATTATGTGTGTCTGGCTCATTTCATTCTGCATAATGTTTTCAGAGGTCATCCATGTTCTAGCATGTTTCACTGTGTGGCTAAATATCATTCCATTGTCTAGAAGGACTGCATCTGTTTTTCCATTCATCTGTTCATAGAGTTTAGGGGTTTATCAGGGAAGTGAATAGGTTACCACAAGCCAGGATCATTAAATTTGAGAGATACAGTCTGTGCTTCAAAGCTGTACCTCTCCTCAACCAGCAGCCAAGTCTCCGTCTGGTCCTTAAGGCTCTCAGTCAAGTGTTCCCTTGGCTTCTGCCTCATGGATCAGGAAGCCTGCCCACTGGTCTACCTCACAGTCTCCGGGTCTCTAGTCCCACCAATGGCTCCTCAGCTACTCAGTCCTGCAGTCTTAGTCCTTGGGTGGGTGTTACTTGATGGTCCTGAGATTCTCTGTTTCTGCTTCTGAGATGGCGCGCTTATACCTCCTGGATGGCCATGATCTTACCAGCCAGGTCTGTGCACAGCAGACCCTACAGATATCAAAACCATCACAAGGGGGGAGGCTCGAGTATCTGGCAGGAGGCTGGAGCAAGACAGCCTCTTTAACAAATGGTGCTGCACTAACTGGATTTCCATATGCAGATGAATGAAACAAGACCCATGTTTCTCCCCATGCTCTAGGCGCAGATATTTCTCTCGTTCCATGACAGGAATTTCTTCTCTGGCTTTTAAAATGTTGTTGGAGATCTTTTCTTTCTTACTCTTTATTTTTATATTATTAATATGTCTTTCTGTCTCATATTTTGTTTTTGACTGTTTCTGTTGGGTTTCCTAGTTTGTAAAGCCTAGAGGAGTGGATGAATAGAGACAATAAAATACAATGGTACATGGAGTGAGGAGGGTGAGGGGAATTAGGGAGCATTAAACCTGATTGTGATGATGTATATACAACTCTTTAAAAAAGCCATTTAACCCCACATGGAAGAAGCACACCAGCCTGCATGATCACGAGGTGCCGAAGGGATCACTTATCAGGCATCAAAGAACAAAAAAATCTTATCATTGTGTACTCACCTCCCTGATAACGATC
>NW_022103898.1:360367-363346 GCF_000313985.2 Echinops telfairi | reverse complement strand
AAATGAGGAGCTGATGCCAGGGGCTTAAGTGGAGAGCAAATGTTTTTAGAATGATGAGGGCAGTGAATATACAAATGTGCTTTACACAATTGATGTATGTTTATGGATTGTGATGAGTTGTATGAGCCCCCTAAGAAAACGATTTTTTTTAAAAAAGCTATTTAACTATGGAAGTGTATGATATGCAAATATTATATCAAAGAAACTACTGAAAAGAAAAAAAAAGTAAGAGTTGACCAATGGTTACCGTGAGTGAAGGAGGAAGCGTTTTTGTTTAGAGGGTATTGAGTTTATCTTAATGGTGGTGGAATAATTTGGAAAAGGATATCAATAATGGTTGATATTAAGTATAATCAATGGCACTGAATTTTACATATAATTGATTATACATGTAGTTCAACAAGTTGAATTGGAGAATTGTTTTGTGTTTTATATATTTTGCCACAATTAAAAAAAACAATTACATGAATAACAATGAGTACAAGGAAGAAAATGTTCTAAAATTGAATGTGTTAATGGAGTGTACAACTCTTCTTGATATGACTGAATTATTGTATGACATGACTGAATTGCCAATAAAACTGTTAAAAAGAGAAAAAGAACAGGGAAAGGAAGAAGTGCTGCCTGAGTGCCCTTGGAGGCAAGGATGGCAAGGCTTCATCATGCACACTTGGGACGAGTTGTTGGGACAGCCCTCAATTTCACAGCTGTTGACATAACATTGCTCAGAATCTCCCCTCTCCCCCTTGTGATGGTTTTGATATCTGTAGGGTCTGTCATGATGCCTCTGTTTTGATCCACCTGGGTTTTGTTCTTACACTTTCTAAGAGTTTGTTCATTTTTTCACAAAGAACCCTCCCCCTTCTTGCACTGCCACTTCCTGCCACTCCCTCCCGGTCTTTCTCTGCTCTCACTCTCTTCTCCTGCCTCCTGTCTCACCGCAAGTGCTGGGTCTAAGATCCCTAGCTAGGTGGATCCCCTCTGTTCCCAGGATCCCCCCCTGAGAAGGGGCCTGCCGTAGCCCCCAGGGTGCTGTGGGTGCTTCCTGTCTGCAGGCTGAGCTGGGTGTGTAGTGGGTCTCAGCGTGGGCTCCCTATCACTGCTCTCTCATCTGAGGCACCTGAGTGGCCCACAGTGTCATATCAGTGGGCTCTGTGTTGCCCTCTTCTGCCGCTTCATTGACTAAAGTTCGGTGGCACCAGTTCACAGTTGGTGTGGGACAGACACCATGGTTGTCCATTCTAAAGACTCAGTGTACCTCCTCCCTCCAGAGCACGCTGACTGATCAGTGTCCTTGCTCTTTCCTCCTTGACAGGCTCTGGCCTGTGAGCTAGGACCACGTGCTCATGTCAGTGTGTGTGCACGGAGTGGTGCCAGTCCACTCATGGCATATGGAAACTTGACAGCAGTGAGTGTTGTACACGGGTGCCTTCCCTCCCTCCCCCCACCCGGTCCTCCATCAGGCTTCCTGGCCCTGCTGGCATGCATTGGCCCATCCTGATAGCTCCCCCATTTCTGTGTGGTGCACTGAGTTCCTGGCCTGCTTGCTGATTGGTGTAACTGATTTCAGGTAATTGTGTTTTTGAAGAAGAAAGATGGCTTCATCAACTCGGTGCTGCGGCACCTGGGCACCTCAGCCATGATGGATCTGCTGCTGCGTCTGGTCAGCTGCGTGGAGCCAGTTGGTCTCCGCCATGAGGTCCTGCACGTGAGTCCTTGGTCAGGGCAATGCAGGAGGAGGCTGAGGGGCGCTGTGTACAAACTCTCCCACGGGTGTCCTCCACCCTAATCATGGGCTGTGGTCACGTGGGGCCTCCAAGAGGCAGTGAGCAGAGCAGCTTCCTTCACTCTGCGCCGGAGCACACCCCGCCCCTCCCCCCTCGCCCCAGGGTTTGGGTGCACCGTGAAAACAGTGCCTGTCAAGTCTATGCAGCACAGTTACAAAGCCAGCATGGCTTGTCATCTGTCTTGAAGTGTAATCTAAGATGACCAGACGTCCCGCTTTTTAACAATTTTTCCCCACGTCCTGTGGCATTTTTTAAAAGTCCTGATTTTTTGAAAGAATGCATGACAAGCTAGGGTATACGGTTTTCCGCTGCCATGTGGCTATTTCACCAGGATATGAGTTTTATCAATGGTGTCCCGCTTTACCAATGTTAAAATATGGTCACCTTAGTCTAATAGGGCACCCTTCAGTGGGTGAAGAGCACCCCCTACAAGCTCATTCCCAAGAAGAGGAGGTCACACCCAAGTAGTTGGGGAAAGTAGCAGGACTGCACTTGTGCACCCTCAGCACCCACAGAGTCCATGGGACAGCCGGTGTGTAGTGACCTCAGTCTCTGAAGGCTGGAGGAGCTACCCTGGTGACTCAGACAGGACCTCACCCCATTGACCTCAGAACAGCAGGGAGGCGGAGGCGTACCCTCTCCCTTTGGAAGTGGAATCCCATTCCAGGTAAAGGGAAGGCTGTGTGTGACTGTGGGCCAGTCCAGTTTCAAAGCTGCATGGCAAATGTGCCCTGCACTCCTGGTGGATGCCTGCTTGAACCTGCCTGGCCCTGGATGCCACAGGGCAGGGCCGCCTGGGCCTCACATTTGGCCGCATGTGTGCTCTCAGGCCGTGTGCATTCTGGTTCGGAAGTGTGTCCCAGAGACAGAGTGTACCAAAGATCGTGGAACAGAGGTTAGGGTCACTCCAGGATTGGTATTGCTACCCCTCTGGGTTGTACACAGGCAGAGGTTGCCCACTGAAGGCCACAAAAGGCAGTCCTGGGAGGACTCAGTGAAGATTGCCGAGTCAGTGCTGGGTGTGATGGGAAGACAGCCCCTGACTGGCTCTCAGAGCACAGTACTCCCACCGAGTCCCACTGTTGAGGACACTTCCTTGCCCCTCCTCACCTTGACGGCTGAGGAGTACACCCCATTCTCCTGGTGAGCTAAGCAATTAATATGCCACTGCTTCATCTAAAAGAAAAGTTGG
>NW_022103898.1:357037-359739 GCF_000313985.2 Echinops telfairi | reverse complement strand
GACACGGCGGCAGTGGTGGGGGTGATGCAGTAGGGGACACAGTAGTAGTTGGAGTTGTTGTATAATAAAGCTTTGGGCTTGCGGGAGCAGTTCTAGTGAGGAGAGTTCCTGCAGGGTGGGCTACACTCGCTCAGAGGAAAGAACTAGCGTCCCCGAGTGTTCCCCAGCACTGTGGACTGCATCCCTGGAAGAGAGAGGCAGGGGAGGAGCTGGGCATGTGGGCGTTGCACTGTCAAGGGACACTAGGAAGTGTGGGTACATTGCGTCCCTGCCACGGATGTCAGAGGATAGCCTGCTAACCCTCTCTGTAAGTGTAGGACCGGCCTGTGTGCTCATAGCCGAGGAACCGAGGCACTGACAACCCAGAAGACGTGGGCCTCCCTTCCCCCGGTCTGTGCCTCCTGGTCCCCTGACAAACAGTGCCGAGCGTCCTGCATTCCGACTGACATGCCCAGCAGTGGGAGCACTGGTGGTAGCTGGCCACAGTGGACTGCTGGTGGTCACAGAGCAAGTGCAGCGGGCTGCGTAGGGTGTGTCCATAAGGCGTGGGCCCAGCCTGGTGCAGTGGGAGGCAAGGCCTGGGCTGGACTGTGTTGTCCTTCGTTGTGGATTTGCATCTGACTTTGTGCCTGGAAACCCAGACCAGAACAGCATCCCTAGTCTTTGCCTAAAGTCTCCGTCTGTGAGCGGGCCGTGCTGGCCAGATGAAGCCCTGCATTGGCTCTGCTGTGTTCCCTGAAGTGCAGTCCCGGCCAGGCTCTTCTACTGAGTCCTAACCAGTTCACCTCGGGGCTTGTATTGAGTGAAGCACAGCTCTTGGTCAGAAGGAACTGTGGTGCTATGAAGCCCCTGCTGTGACTGGCCCTCCTCAGCTATGGTGGAGGGTGACCTCTTGGGATCGCTCTCATGGTAGCCTCCTCCGGCCAGACACAGGGTCCACATCTTGTGTGGCCTGGTGGCCCAGGGCTTTCGTGTCCTTGGTGTGCAGTGCAGCACCCCCTGAGCAGGTTGGTGGCTGGGCTGAGGATGGGTGCTATGTGGAACTGCCTCTGGTTTGGGGACTCTTGGGCCCAGGAGGCTTGCTCACAGGTCTCAGTGGCAAGTGTCCCCTCCCTGTGGTGCCTTCCCGTGAAACGGGTATTTCCCTTTCAGTGGCTTAATGAAGAGAAGGTCATCGAGAGGCTCGTGGGGCTGATCCACCCAGGTCAGGAGGAAGACGTGAGTGCCAGCCACCAGCACTTCTCCCTGCTCAGGAGCACTGTGGGCTCGTCCCACCCGTCACCCAAACAGCTCCCACAGCAGTATTCCACTGCCTGTGGCCGAGGGTGGGGCCACTCCCAACTTGGCATGTGGTTTCTACTCCTTGTGACCAGTGGGACTGGTGACCCAAGTGAGCACCAGGGGCCAGAAACACCCCGACCCCCAACTGTCCCAACTACAGCCACCCAGAGGCAGGCAACCTCCCACAGAGCTAGCCTGGCCCCTCGGGCCTCTGAGCATTTGTCTCTCGGGTGGCGTTCACACTGGTGCCCTGTGGTCTCCATGTAGACTGGGAGTGCTGCTCCTGAGGTGCTGGCTCTGCTTGTTGCTCTGCAAGGCACCCTCCAGCCTCAGCCCCTGTGAGCCCTGTCGAGATTTCCTGGGAGGTAGTCACAGCTGAAAAAAAGGTCTAAGCCAGCTTCTGGTGGGGAGGGGAACTTAGGCAACTGGGACCCTCTTGGAAATGCCAAGCTGGGACCATCTGTCTTTCTGAAAACTGTTTCTGGGGTCCTTGTGCCTCCACCTGCCCAGTTCCCAGAATCCTGACGGCCTTGGTTCCTCCCCTGCAGAGGCAGTCCAATGCGTCCCAGACACTCTGTGACCTCATCCGGTTGGCCAGAGACCAGAGTGGTCAGCTGCAGGAGATGGTGGAGCCCGACCCCCTCCTTGTGGTCCTGGAGTCGTGAGTGCCACCCAAGGAGGTGGGGCCTCTGTGGCCGGGGAATCCTGGGCCTGCCTCAGAAGGAGGGGCCGTCACCCTCACTGTCCTCATCCCACCCTCAGGGGGAAGGGCCATCATCCTTACCATCATCCACCCCACAGAGGGAAGGGCCATCATGCTCATCACCCCCGAGGCAAGGGCTGTCACCCTCACGGTCCTTACACCACCACTCCCTGAAGGAGGGGCCATGACCCTCACCATTATCACCAGCCTTAACCCTGTTGCTGTGATAGGCGCTCTGGGCTGCAAGAGGTGGTCCCCAAGGAGTCCCCGCAGGCCCAAGGTCAGGCCTGGGCCCTCCTCCTGGTGCTGCCTGTGCCCGCAGTGAGCGCGCGTGTCTCTGACAGGCAGGGCTGTGTGGAGCAGCTGCTCAGGAACATGTTTGATGGAGACCAGAGCGAGAGCTGCCTGGTGCATGGCACTCAGGTCCTGCTGTCCCTGCTGGAGCCGCGGCGCCCAGGGTGAGTCCTGTTCCTCCTCCCTGGGTCCTTACCCGAGTCCAGTCACCCAGCTCGGCGTGACAAGTCCCCTTCAGTCATGATGTTGGCCCACACACACAGAGTGGCCAGGCTTGGGGGCTGGGTAGAAAGTGGACACAGACCTACATTGCAAGTAGGGCAGGGAGTGGACATAGCCCCACAGTGAGAATGGGGGGAGTGGACACAGTCCCACAGTGAGAATGGGGTTGGGGTGTGGACACAGTCCCACAGTGAGAATGGGG
>NW_022103898.1:338382-356270 GCF_000313985.2 Echinops telfairi | reverse complement strand
GTGGGGTGTGGACACAGGCCCACAGTGAGTGGGGGCGTGGGAGGGGGAGTGAACCAGCTGAGCTGCTGAAGGGACACATTTGGGGAAAAGATGGTCCTTGTTTGTGGATGAGTGCGTCGAAGCCATGGGAACAGCAGGGTTGTGGAAAGTACTGAGCTGGAACAGCGGGTAGCCAGCTGGCTCCTGGAGCTGGAGCTGCCAGGGCTGAGGTAGCTAGAGGGCAGCCAGGCAGAGGGGGACAGCAGCATGCAGGGCTCTGGGACAAAGAATGGCCAAGCAAGGAGGGGCTGTGGACAGGGTTGGGGCCACACCCCTGGCACCCCTCTGCCTCTACTCAGCCTCCTTGTTCGGAAGGGTCAAGAGTGAGTGGTGGGAAAGGGGCTGGGTCTGGGTGGTCAGGGTCCCCTCCCTAGGTGCCCACTTTGTAGTTTGTTACCTGGAAGCAGAGCTATGGTGGGGAGGGGGGTGGGGGAGGGAAGAGGTCCACCCCTGCCTCTTGTTGAGCACGCAGAGCTAGCTCTCTGCCTCATAAGGCAACAGAGCTGCCACCGTGCTGGTTCCGGAGGCGGCCCTGTGCCTCTGACTGCCTCCAGAAGAAGCCTGTACAGCAAATGCAGCTTGGAAATGCTTCAGGGTAGACTGACCGCTGCCAGCCCAGGGATGCTGAGCTGTGAGACTGCCCTCCCGGCTGCTCTTTCCTGCAATCTGCACTCGAAGGTGTGCAGAGCCCCAGGAGTTCCAGCCAAGGCTCCCTGTGGGCAGAGCCCGCCCTCCATCTGGGAGGTGACATGCCCCTGGGTCCACAGGACAGAGGGCGGCTTGCTGGATCCCGTCTCTCGGGGACTCGAGCAACCCCACAGCGTGAGCAGCAGTGTGCTGCGGGCCATCGAGCTGAGGCTGCCTGATTTCCACTGCCTGCTGCTCAGCCCGCCCAAGGTGAGCATGAGTGACGCCCCAGGCCCACCCTAGCCCAAGGGTCAGCACAGCTGAGAGACTCTGTCTCCCCTTGATGTCACTCAGGGTGCCCCCACTACCAGCCTGTCCTCAACCCATGGGAGGGAGTGGCCAGGGAGGCAGGGAGGGAGGGAGAGGAGAAGGAGGTTGGGTGTGAGGGGGCGGGGCATGCTCATGGGATCTGCAGCAGGAGGGCTTGTGCAGTGGGCTGCCGACAGTGGCTCCTGTGCTACAGAAAAGCGCCATCCTAACCACCGTCGGCCTGCTGGAGGAGCCACTGGGGAATGCACGGCTGCATGGTGCCCGCCTTGTGGCTGCCCTCTTGCACACGGGCGCACCCAGCGTCCACCAGGAGCTCTGTCGCCTCAACACCATGGACCTGCTGCTGGTGAGCGCTGTGCCCACAGCGGGGCTGGGTCCTCTCCAGGCCGCTGCAGGGAGGGTGGTGGCTGAGCAGCTTGGTCCAACTGTGGCAGACAGGTTCTGTGCCCGATCTCTGGGCTGCCACTGCTGCAGCTGTGTGCACGGGGCCGTTAGGCTGTGGGTGCAGAGCCTGCTGTATGTGTGCATGGGACTTGCAGTCCCCATCCTGGCAGTCTGTCCTGGTGAGACCCAGTTCACCATGTGAGCATAGGTGTACAGTAGTCTCCTTGCAGGTCAGGATCGCTGCTCAGAACTCTGCTGCCACTGCAGCTCTGAGTCTGGAAAGTTCCAGGAGGCAGACCCCCAAGGGAGACCTTCTGTCCAGCACGCAGGGGTGAGGGCTGCTATGATCGGGACCGTCGGTGGGGCCCGGGCAGCGGTACCCCCCACCTTCCTTCTGAGGAGCAGGAGTGTGGTCCTGGCTTCTGCAGGGCAGCTGACCTTGCTGACCACTCTTTTCTAGAAGGCTGTGGGAAGCAGGGTGCAGGCACAAGCTCTCCTGCTGGGCAGGGAGTGCAGACGTGTCTCTGTCCTTCATGCTTGGATCGAGGAGGAACACTGGGCTGTGAGCCATCCTGCTGGCTCTGAGGACATACTACCCTTGTGGGGATGCCGGGTTCATGGGCCAAGGAGGCTCACATCCTGCACCAGCCAGGATCACCAGAAATGACAGTGTCTGTGGGCTTGGGGTCCCTCAGCAGAACAGCATGCCCCAGGATCCTCCCTTGGGGCCCCCTGTCCCCAGACCCTTGGAGGTCTCTGAGTGCTGAGCCGGGAGGGGTGTGGGGGAATGCAGAGACTTATGGGAAGGAGAGCAGAGCGCTGACCAGCCAGGACCAGGCTTCTCCCTGTGGCCTGTGGGCAGGATGATGAAGCATCCTGTTGTGGAGCATAGAGCAAGGTCTGACTGGACAGGCGATGAGTGCACTGTGGAGGGCTGAGGCTCTGCATGCTGGTGGGGCAGCCACCCAGAGGGAACGGCCTCCTAACCCAGCCTGACACCAGCCCAGGAGCTGGCCCTCTAGTCCTATGCCACTTTGTGGGACAGACATCTGCCCTGACTCTGTGCCTCAGGTCCCCACACCCCTGCGACCCTGTGTCCCATATCCCTGCACCCCATGTCCCTATGCCCTTGCCACTCTGTGCCCCTGCACCCCTGCCACCCTGTGTCCCATGTCCCTGCACCCCTCCATCCCATGTCCCTGCCACCCTGCTCCCCATGTCCCTATACCCCTACCACCCTGTGCCCCATGTCCTTCCATCCCATGGCCCTGTACCCCTACACCCCATGGCCCTGCACCCCGCCACCCTGCACCATGTCCACACCCCTTCATCTCCACACCCTTAACGACTCAACACCCCTGCAACCATGCACCTCGTGTCCCCACACCCCTGACACTACACCCCATATCCCCACATCCCTGACACTGTACCCCGCATCCCCACACCCCTGACACTGTACCCTATATCCCTGCACCCCTGAAACCATGCACCTTGCATCTCCACACCTGCAACTCTGCACCTTGATCCTCACACCTTGTGCCCCTGCACCCCAGTCCTCACACCCCTGTGACCTTCTGTCCCCATACCCTGTGTTCCCATACCCCATGCCTCTGTCCCCCAGGACCTGTTCTTCAAGTACACCTGGAACAACTTCCTGCACTTCCAAGTGGAACTGTGCGTGGCAGCCATTCTGTCACACGCAGCCCCCGATGAGAGAGCTGCCGCTGGTGAGCCCGGGAGCAAAGCAGACCCAGCTCCCAGCAGTGGCAGCCCTGAAGACCCCCAGCCTGCTGCTGGCTGCCCCGAGGACACCCTGGTGACCCATGTGAGTGCAGCCCCCAGAAACAGCCCGGCCCCCAGCTGAGACTGGGGCCTGTGAGGATATAGGACAAGGACATGGGGTGTCTTCTGCAGCCACTGGTCCCACGGACATTCATTTGAGCCGATGCAGATCTCAAAGGTGGCACCAGGACTGGCCCGGGCAGACACTCACACACGTACATGCCACATAAACACATGCCACACACCTGCACATGCCACACATGTGCATGACACATACACATTCTCCACACACATACACATGCCACACACACACATCTGCATAGCCTGGTGAGAGCGGGCAGACACACACGTGCACATGCACACATACGCTTAGCCTGTGGGATGGGCCACAGCAGGGAGAGAGATGGTGCAGCCTTGTGAAAATGCCCCTAGAGGATCTGCCTTCCCTCACTGTGTCCCTGGAAGTGGGTCGGGAGAGTGGGAAGCCCAGGGCACTGCAGTACAGCTGGAGCCAGGACACACCAGGCCTCAGAAAGGAACTCTGGTTGCAATGGGCTGGATCAGGGTGTGAGTTGAGATCTACATTCAGGAAGGACATGGGCTGGCCAGGGTTGGGGGCACACCGGGCCCTGGGTAGCTGGCCAGCAGCCACTGCCTCAGTGGGCCATAGAACCCCAAGCTGGAAGCCTAGGCAGTGTCCCAGACCTTGACACCAGCCCTGATGCTGCCTATCCCCCCAGCTTTTCCAGAAGTGCTGCCTGGTCCAGAGGATCCTGGAGGCCTGGGAAGCCAACGACCACACACAGTGAGTGCCTCGGAGCAGGGCAGGGGCAGCCTCAGACGCGTGGTCCAAAGATGGGGCCCACCCTAGAAGCAGCTCCACCAGCTAACCAGGGAGATCGCCCCCGCCCCCTGCCGAGACAGGCAGGCAGGCTAGGGCTGGACAGTGACTGAGCCTGGGGAGTCGGCCGGCCTTCTGGAGGGACTCTCTAGGGCAGTGGTCCTCAACCCTCCTCATGCCGCCACCTTTTCATACAGTTCCTCATGTGGTGGTGACCAACCCCCAACCCTAACATTTTTGTTGCTATTTCATAACTGTCATTTTGCTACTGTTATGAATTGGGTGACCCCTGTGAAAGGGTCATTCAATCCCCAAAGGGGTCTCGACCCACAGGTTGAGAACTGCTGCTCTAGGGGATGGGGTATCAGCCTTGGAGGGGGAGTGGCGGGGTGTCAGCAGGGTGTAGGTTGGGCTTGAGGAAACATCAATCTCCAGTACCTTTCTGAGCTCAGATCTGTCTTGGGCCCCACAACCACCACTGTTTGTTCTGAACAGGAAGGGCCTCCCACTCCCTCACCCCTCTGCCCCGGCCTCTTAGCATCCTCACTGTGGTGGGCAGCGCTGCCCAGTCTTGAAAGCTTATGTCCACCTCCCATTGTGAGAGGCTTACTTGCCCCCGCACACCCCCATCTCCGTCCCCACTGGGGCTTAGGGAAGGGAAGGCCCCTGCTCTGCCTACTGAGCAAGTACGGAGGCCGAGGGCTGCCTTCCCCCTAGTCCTGGGTACACCTACCTGTCCTGTCACACCCACCAAGGCCTGCCCACTCTCCCCCATGACCCTGGGCCACCTGGTGGCCCTGCTGAGGAAAAGCTGCCCATTTTTTGGCCAGCCAGGACCACAGCTGGGCTCTGGTGGTGCTTGGAGTCCAGCCATCCTGGGTCAGCTGCAGGACTTGGGGTGGGGGGATGTGCCTGTCCCAGGTGCTCATAGATTGGGGTGAGGTCACTGGTCACCTGGTGCTGGGCCGAGGAAAGAGGGTTAGTGGAGACAGGGTGGCAGGGAGCTCGCTGACCAGGCTGTGTGGCTTTCAGGGCAGCAGGTGGCCTACGGCGTGGTAACATGGGCCACCTCACTCGCATCGCCAATGCGGTGGTGCAGAACCTGGAGCGCGGCCCTGTGCATGCCCATATCAGCGCCATCATCCGAGGTAAGTGCACCCTTGCCCACCCACCCACCTCCAGCCAGAGTGGAGCCAGGCCTTCCGTGGACCCTGCTGCATGGCCTAAGGGTCAGGGTGCCCTGAGCTCCCCTTCCCGGGCATGAAGTTGGTCTAAGCAGAGCAGTGTCCTTGCAGGGCTCCCTGAGGACTGTCAGGGTCGCTGGGAGAGTTTCGTGGAGGAGACCCTGACCGAAACCAACCGCAGGAACACAGCAGACCTGGTGAGCAGGCTGAAGGGGCAGCCCTCCTGTCAGGCCTGAGTGGCTGCCTGCAGACCCCCACCATTCCCACCCTGGCCCGGGTGGCTGCCTACAGGCCCCTGGCACTCCCTCCCCGACTGTTACAGGTGAGCGTGCACCACCTGCACTCCTCCAGTGAGGATGAAGACCTCGACGGCACCTTCCCCAACGAGCTATCCCTCCAGCAGGTGCGTGAGGGCCGCTGTGTCCGGGGGGCAACCCCCAGGGCAGGCTAGCCTGACAGGCCCCCATCCCCAGGCCTTCTCTGAGTACCAGATCCAGCAGATGACGGCCAGCTTTGTGGACCAGTTTGGCTTTAATGATGAAGAGTTTGCAGACCAGGATGACAACATCAAGTGCGTGGAGGACCCCTTCCCAGCACCAGGGGTCTCCTGGGGTACTGCCCCCTGTCCTGGGACCTCCACTGGGGGCCATCCTCCCACCCCCATGGCTGTATTTTCCCCACACCCACCCAGAGTCCCTTAGGAGGTGGTGTGGGTGGGGTTCCCGAGAGCCCTACAGGCCCCAGGCACCTTTGCCCAGCCCTGCAAGTCCCTTCACCTCTGGATGGAGCGCCCAACTTGAGCACCTCCTGGCAGAGGCCAGTCCAGAGTCCAAGCTGCAGGGCGCAGGGGCCAAGAGGACAGGTGGGACATTATGTGTCCCCACAGCGCTCCCTTCGACCGGGTTGCCGAGATCAGCTTCAGCACGGAGGCCGACGACACCAGTGACAGTGTGAGTGGGGCCTGGGGTCACACAGCAGGGGCTGTTGGGCTGCCCCTTGGTTCTAGCCCTGACTTTGAGGGAGGCTCTCTGCGCCTGGGAACTGTTGAGGCTTCCAGCCAGCACCCCACCCACCCCCGGGCCCCAGCCAGGTGGGCACCCGTCCTTCCCAGGCCACCCCAGCTCTCGAGTCACTTGGTGCCCCTGTAGCCCCCCGTGGCACTGTTTGAAGCCTGCTGCAGTGACCACATCCAGCCCTTTGATGACGATGAGGAGGACATCTGGGAGGACGGCGAGCTGAGTCGGTCAGCCCGAGTGACAGCCAGAGCCAGGTGCGCCCACTCGCCTGCCTGCCCATTTGCCCTCACCTGCACCAGGAGGCAGGGCAAGACCAGACCATCCCTGACCTTTAGCCTGCCACTGCCCACCTCCGCCCAGGCCACCCTAGGGAAGGGATGCTGAGGTTGGACACTGTCAGCCTCTGAACACCTGGGCCCTTAGGTTCGGAGCTCCCAGCGTCACAGAGAGGGGTGGTCACAGCAGGAGGAGCCAGGACATGGACTCATCCCTGGGTGACAGCCCTCCCACCAGGGACAGCCAGAGCCCCAACCTGATGCCAGCTGCCATGCAGAAACAAGTCCCTGCCCAGGAGGGCGATGTAGAAGGTGGGTGCAGGCGGGGGGTGCGAGCAGGCAGTGCTGGGGTAGAGCCACTTCAGTTTCACATCCTGAGGGCAGTTACACTCACCCTGCCCATGTCCATTTGCTCTAGTCACTCAGCCGCCTGCAGCTCCAGGCCCCAGGCTGCCCCTCGTGTTCTTCCTGCAGGACCTGGCTGGGAGACCTTTGTTGAGCCTGAGCACGCAGCACCGCAGGCACCAGGGGCTGCTCTGGATGCTGGGCCCATTGTATGGGCTGGCAGCTCGCCCGCCGCCCCAGCCACCGAGAAGGGTTGGGCCACCTTCACCGACTTCCAGCCCTTCTGCTGGTAACAGGGCCGCCCCCAGGTGGGGAGGGGGCGGGGGGAGGCTTGAAGCTCAGCTCATGCTCACCCCTGACCCCAGCTCTGAGTCGGGCCCCCGGTGCAGCTCCCCTGTGGACACAGATGGCAGCGACATCCAGGGTGGCCCAGACCAGGGCCCAGAGCAAACGGGTGAGTCCCAGCTGTCGGTGGGTGGCTGGATGCTGTTGGGAGGGGCCCTGCAGCTGGCGCCCCAAATCCAGTGGGTGCGGCGCTCACATGCACGCACACGTGACAGAAGCATGTCTGCCCAGCTATCTGCGCCACTCCTGTGCTCTAGAAACGGTCTCTGTGCCTCTGTATTGCAGCCGGCCCAGCCCCCCCAAGCGCCTGGAGTACATGTGTCCCTAAGAAGGTGCCCCCGGCAGGCTCCAGTGGCAGGTCCTCGGAGAGAGAGGGCAGTGAGCTGAAGACAGCTGGCTTGGGCTTCAGCCAGGAGACTCCTCTACAAGCTGCAGAGGCCAGCCCAAGGTGAGGCGGGGGTAGGGGAGCAAAAGGGCCTGTGTGCTGGCACCGTCCTAGGCTGGGGGCTGGAAAACAGGGCCTTGGGGTCATGGTCTCTGAAGGGCATCTGGGCTGAGGGCCCATTTCTTGGGGTGTGAGCATCTGCTCCCAGTAGGGGGAAGGGACGACCTGGATGCCCTGTCCCGTGTGGGGTGTTGGGACCCCAGGTGCACAAAAGCAGGAGGCCCAGCCATCTTAGAACATGGAGGGTAGGGCCAGCCCACACCCTAGACAGTCTCATGAAGACAGAGGGCAGACCACGTGTCTGGTGGGCGCAGCCAGCAACAGGGGCCTGGTCTGCACCCAGGGCTGACCCCTCATCCCAGGGCCTTGGGACTGCCACCCTGCCTGAGATGACACCCCCCACAACGGAGCCCACCCCCACAGCCCTGAGCAAGGCTGGGCACAGTGCACCCCCACTGGTCACCTCGACGGCAGTGGCTGTTGTGGCTCCCCCAGGGCCCATCGTGGTGGCCACCATAAGGGACAGGTGAGCAAGTGGGCATGGGGTGGGGGGCACTTAACAGCTGGGCTCAGAGACCCCAGCCCTGCCCTTCCACCCCAGGAAGACAGAGCCACCACCAGGAGCCACCTCAAACGGCCCTGTGTGATTCTGCTGCCACCAGGCCCGGCGCAGCCATCAAGAAAACCACTGGGTGATGCAACTTATCTTTAATTTAATTTAATTTAATTTTGAAATAAATGCTGCATTGGTCGAGCTGGCAGTGGGAACCGTCGAACGCCCGGCTCGAGGCTCTCTGCTACGGCCCAGCTGTGTGACCACGGGGCCCAAGGCAGACCAGCCGTCCACCCGCCAGCACAGCAATAACCTTAGCCCACCGCCGGGCTCTGCTCCAGCCTGGGCTCCGAGAGCGAGGGCCACCACCTGGGGTTCCTTTTCCACAGTTTTTCACGAATGCAGGAAGAGCCTCATTTTTGCACTTTGTCATCGCCATAGGTGACTAGCCTCCTCCCTCAGGGACCCACCTTGTGGGGAGGGGGAGACCCCCGAATGCACCTGGGCATGGGGCGTGAACCCGGGCTGCGGGATTCGACTGCCTTAAACCCACCCTCGCAGCCCGGCCACGAGGTCCAGGCCCGCCCACCGGTGTGAACCTGACTCCAATAAACAGCTGTGTCGTTCGCTCTGTGCCAGCACCTTTGCGCCACCTTCCCCCAGGGTTGGTGGGGGGCAGGAGCTACGCTGTGCTCCTCAGTCCTCCCCTCCCTGCCTCCTGGCCCTGAGGAAGCTGGGCTGAGGTGAAATGACACCCCCCACCATTCCCCCTCCCCAGCACATGGTCCTGAAGCCACTTCGGGCCCCTCCTCTCGTCACCCCTGCCGTGGTCAACAAGGGTCCCAACACCAAAGGCCAAGGACCCAGTGGAGCTGGTGTGCCGGGCACTCTGTACTGTACTAGGTGTGGGGCTCACACAGGAAGAGGGCCTCTGACCCTGCATCCTGGACCTATCAAGCCAGCATTCCCTCCCCTGTGTGAGCATGTACCCCAGACCCCCACTGGAACCCTTGGATGTTTGGGCCCTAAACCCCCCCACCCCCGCCCCATTGGCATCTGTCCCAGAGCCAGGTCCTTGCCCAAGGGTGGCCTTCCAGGTAGAGGACAGGCTGGTCCAAGCCTTGAGCTTCAAGCCCTGCACCCTCTTCTCCCCCTGGTCAGGCTGCTCCCCGAAGCCTGACTGCCGAGGGCACACATTCCTGGGCTCCCGACACCCAGGTGGGGAGCACACAGGTGGGCAGGTGTGACCACATGGTCCGTTCTCTTTATAGACTCTGATTCTGGGGACAGATGGTGTGGCCGGCCAGGGCCAGCGAGGGACTATTTACATACCCCAAGGGGCTGTACCATGGCTGCCCGCTGCCAGGCCTGCCAATAAGTTAAGTCCATCAGGCTGGGAGCGGGACACTGTACAAGCTCAGTGCTGGGGGGCCGGGGCCTCAATACTGTCAGGGCCAAGGGGGCAAGGGGGGGCTGTAAACATGGCCGGGCCTGTGACACTGGAAGCAGGGTAGGAGTGGGGTCAGGCATCCGACAGGCAGCTCTGGATACGGTCCACCCACTGCTGGGCTGAGGGCACATCCTGGGCACAGAAGTTGTAAACTCGGCGTGTGGTCTTCACCTGGGGCAGGGGAGGCAGGCATGACTCTACAGCCCCGCAGAGCCCCGTCCCACCAAAGCCCAAGAGCCCGCCAGGCTTACATCAAAGAAGGCCTTCTCATCCACGTTCTTGGGGGCACCCATGGTGGGCGTGCCAGGAAAAACAGACTCCACCTCGGCTAAGTCGATGATGCCCTTGCAGTCCGTGTCCACCCGGTGGTCGTAGTACCGCAGCTGCCATGGGTGGGGTGGTTCAGTCCCACCCCGCCCCACTGCCCCACCCTCCCCCACTTGTAGGCCACACCCACTCACTCACCTGGTGCTTGGTCTTGTCCAGCACAACCCAGCGCGCCTTCCAGGGCTTCATGAAGGCCCCCTTCTTGTAGAGGGTGCCCTCATATGACCTGCATGAGGCCAGCAGCTAGCAGCACCCCACAAGGCCCCAAGATGCCACGGCCGACCCCAGCTTGTGCCCCCACCCCCCGCCATGCATGGGAGTTGGCGCACCTGTTCTCGCTCTCAGCCGTCTGGAACTGGCTATAGAGGGTGCTGGTGCTACGGCGGGCTGCCTGGCGTGAGCCGGAAGCCGTGGAGCTGCTGCTCTGGTCGCTGTCCAGGCTCAGGCTCAGTGTGGAGCCCACGGGCCCCTCCTGCAGGTAGACGCCCAGCGAGCGGCGGTGCTGGGGCACGCTGGACACCAGCAGGGAGCCAGGAGGGCCCTGAGGAGGGCGGAGCTCAGTGTCAGGGCCAAGGGCCTCAGCTGACGGCAGCCCTGCCCACCTTCTCCCTAGCTTGCCCTCTACTCACACGCCCGTCTGGCCGTCCTTCCAGGCGCTGGGCAGCCTTTACCCGGTCCCAAGTGTCCTTCCAACGCTCAGGGGGTCGGCCTAGCTCCGTCTCCAGGCGCTGCAGCTCCTGGGACACAGAGGACAGGCTAGCCTAGGCCAGGGCTGAACCCTGGCTCAGCAAAGGGCAGAGAGCCAGGGAATGAGGCAGAGATCAGCCAGAAAAGGGGGTGTTCCAGCAGCTAGCACATGCGCCCTTGGACTTGGCTGGGTACCCCACCCCCAGAACAACAGGGGGGTCACAGGGACCCCCATCTGGTGGGAATGAACGCAACTCAGTGCAGGATGCAGCCAGCAGCTCTTGGGCATTATGGCCTCTACCCAACTCCACTCCAGGATGGACGCTCCCCGGCTCCCCTTCTTCCTGGAAGGAACACCAGTGTGTGGGAGGCCACCCTGCCTGGACTCGGAGGCTGAGCAGTGACCTCCAGCCTAAATCATCAGCCAGCAGATCCTTGGTCCTTCCCCATCTGGAAAGGGCAGGCAAAGCCATTTGGGGCCAACTCTACTCTGAAACCGAGGAGAAGCGTGTAGCCTCAGTTTGCGGAGCTCCACCTGGCCAAGCACAGCAAGGGGTCTGGCTGAGCTGTGGGGGTGCCGATGCCAGCAGAATAATAGAAACACTCCAAAAATCTCTTGAGAGGCTTTCTCAAACTTTGGTCAAAGCAGGCTGCCTGTGTGCGTGGAGAAACCACCCGCACAAGGCCTTGTCGACAATGGTTGCCGAGCAGCTGTGAGCAGAATAGCAGTGCAAGGGATACCCTGTGGAAGACAAGGTAACAATGCTCACATCCAGAGCGCAGAGGCCTTGGGGAAACCTCCACAAAATACTGCGGAACCCCAAAGGCTCTGCCTCCTCTCTCGGGCTACAACAACCAAGCTTAAAAACAGGCCTTAAGCTCAGCCTTAGAGCGAAATGAAACGCTGATAACAGAGCACAAAAACTAACTGCTGGGCCAAATCCAGCCACAGTGACCGTACAGGCCAGAGCAGAACTGCCCTGTGGGTTTTCCCCAGACTGGAACTCGATGGGAGTAGAGAGCTTAGTTTTCCTCCCACAGAGTGGCTGCTGGTTTCAGACTGCTGGCCTCGTGGTTAGCAGTCCAACACAACCATTATGCCACCAGGCCATAAGGTACCTCGAAAACACACTGCACTAAGCTGGTCGCTGAAAATGTGATCCCACTGACGTAAGCAAAGAAAACCAAGGTGATTAGTGGGTATCAGGGGGAGGGGAGGGCGGAGGGGACGGAGAGGATTTGCAAAGGAGATACTGCGTTGATGAGTAAAGTTACGTAACATGAAGACTACAATTCATGTAACTGGACTATACGTGTAAAAATGGTTGAGTTGGTGAATATTTTGGCATATACATACGTGTGTGTACAACTCATTAAAAGTACATCCAAACCCAGGTTGTGAAAAGACTGTCAATCCACCAGTTCATTTAACTGTCTGCAAGGAAGAAAACCCCCAACTCTTTAAAGGAAGACAACAAAAACCTCCATTTTCAACAGTGTACAACAGACAACATCAGGACAAGCATAGGAACAGTGGACGTCGTCAAGGATGTCATTTTGCTTGGCTCCACAATCTGCTGCTGGAAGTAGCAGTCAAAAAGCCGAGGAACACTGCCTTGGGTAATTTGCCACACGCAGCTTCTGTACAGTGTTGATGAGAAAGGAGGCCACTTTGAAGACGAAGGTAAGTCAGTCACCTCATATGCGTGTGAAAGGGGGACACTGAATAAAGGACTGGAGAAGAACCCATGCATTTGAATTATGGTGTTGGCAAAAAATAACGGAACGTACCATAGACTGCCAAAGAAGTACAGCCAGAATGCTCCTTAGAGGCAAGGCTAGCAAGACTTTGTCTCACATTGGGTACAGTGTCAGGTGGGCTCAGTCCTGGGAAAAGGACATCATGCTCCGAAAAGTGAAGGTCAGAGACAAAGGCGGCCCTCAACAAGATGGGCGACGCAGGCTGCAGTAACAGGCTCAGACACCCTAACAATTGTGAGGTGCCACAAGACTAGGCTTGTTTTGTCCCTAGTGTCACCATGAGATAAAACTGACTCACTGGCACCTAACATTATTGTGCAAGAAAAACAGCAGGACAAAAGGGGCCAGATAAAGAACTTGAAGGGGAAAAAAAACACACCCAGAAAAGACGATTTGGAATTAGCATTTGAAAAATTCACAAAAGTTAATTTTAATACCATGGCTTGGGTCAAGCGCACCTTAGTCCTCGAAGTAACACCCTTGCTTTTTCAATACTCTGAAGAGGTCTTGTGCAATAGATTGACCTACTGTAACTGCATGGTTCCAAACTGTAAAAGGTGCACAACAAAGTTGTATTCTTTCACTTAGCTACCTTATTTGCATGTTAAACCAAGAGAGAAACTGGACGAAAGGAAGAAGGGGGCAGCATCAGGACTGGAGTAACTTAAAAAAAGCAAGACTAAACCTCACTGCCATTGAGTTGATGCCAAGTCAAAGGCACCCCAGAGGACAGGGTAGAACTGCCCCTGTGGGTTTCTGAGACTAACTCTTCACAGGAGTAGAAAGCCTCATCTTTCTCTTGCAGTTTTGAACTGCTGACCTTGGCTCCTTGACATCGACACTGTCCTATAATTAGAACGTTCTGTTGAGTCGGTCACCTACCTTTGGTAACTGGGTGAATGGGTACAAAGGTGGGTCTCTTCCAGTCAATTGGTCAACTACCTGTCTTCCAGATTTCCTGGCGCAGACAAGTGAGTGTTTTCAGCTCTTCAACAGCACAGGGAAACATTTCCCTTGGTCGCCCTTCCATCGGTGCCGGGAGCCCTGTGTTTGGGCTACTGCTCTCAGTGCAGCTCGGACGTCTTCCTCCTGCATTAGTTCTTGCTCGTTACCTCCTGAAACGGTAGAGTCTAGTAGTTCTTTTCATCACAGGGTAGTCTTTCCATCTCTTGAGGCTTCCTGCATCGTTTAACTTTACAGAATCTTTCAAAATTGCAACTGGAGGCTTGACTTTTTCCCTTGAGTCCTTTCCGTTTCAGATAGAGTAAGCTTGTTCTTCCCTTTAGGTCCTTGCACGTTTCATGAGGGTATTTGGCTTTGTCTTCTTGAGCTGCCCTTTGAAATTTTCTATTCAGCTCTTTGACTTCATCCTTCCTTCCATGTGCCTTAGCTACTCTATGATTAAGAGCAAGTTTCAGAGTTTTTTCCACTTAGATCTTTTGTTTTTTGAATGTTCTTTTGCTTTCTTCATGGATGATGAAGTGTCTCCCCACAGCACATCGGGTCTTCTGTCATTAGTATTTAACACGTCACACCTCTTCTCGAGGTGCTCTCGAAATTCAGGTGGGAGAGAGTCGGGGCATAGTCCAGCTCCTGTGGGCTCGTTCTCACCTTCTTCAGCTTCCACCGGCACTTACACACGAGCGGCTGGCGGGCTGCCCCACGGCTCGTCGCTGGCCCGGGCTCAGCTGCTGAGAGTGAGCAGCTCCATCATCTCCTCCCCCGGATGGAGTCCATTATTCCATGTGGAGACGCCTGTGTGTGTGTAGGCGCCTTTTGTGTTGTTGGGGAAAGGTACTTGCTGTCACAAGTTGTTGGTTTTGCAAAAATTCTATCATGCGATCTCCAGCTTTGTTTCTATCGCCAAGTCTGTATTTTCCAACTTTTGCATTCCGAAAGCCAATGATTGCATTCCTGATTGCATGTTTGATCAATTTCCAACTAAAGCCGTTGGTAAATTCTTTAATTTCTTCATCACTAGCTTTAGTGGTTGGTGCATACATTTTAATAATAGTTGTCTGTACTGCATTTCCTTGAAGGCGGATAGGAACAATGCTCTTACAGCATTGCACTTCATGACTGATTTCCCAGTGTCCTTTTGGATACTGCATGTCATGCCATTCCTCCTGATTCTGTTCTTCACTCCCAGCATCCTAAATCATGATCTTCTGATTCAAAATGGCCAATACTTGTTCATTTCAGTCCACTCATGTGTAGGGTACCGATCTTTATGCGGTCCACTTCATTTTGAACACTTCTTCCAATTTTCCTAGATTCCTGCGTCTGATCAATAGCAGACTTTTGCAGCGGTTTCTCTTTACCCCATCAGGAAACGAAGATCCCAAAGGCTACACTCACACAAGTTTTACTCGACTCACCTCTCATGGTTGATTCCATTCTGAGACATCAGCTCCTCCTCAGTCACATGTTGATGCCCGCATGCCCAAGGGGCCCAGCTTCTGGCACTGTCTCCGACAATATCCTACTTCCATTCTTTTGGCTTTCAGTATCTGACAATGCTTCAGAGCTATGCATAACATTTTCAAGGGCTCCTACCTCTGGAGTGGGAAGCTGGGTCCTTCTGGAAGCTCCACTGAAACGTGTTCACTTCGAGGGGCCCTGCCGGTATTTGAAATACCTGTGACAGAGCTTCCAGCATCACCCGAGTCACCACGGTACCACCAACTAACAGCTGAACAAGGGAGTACAACAGGGTTTAAAATCAGGAAAGTGCACAGCAGGCTTGTGTCCTCTCATCATACTGATTCAGTCAGTATGCTGGGCCAATCAACAGAGACTCTGGCTTACATGAAGAAAAATGTGGCATGAGGATCGGAGGAAGGCTTGAGAACAAGCTAAGATATGCAGGAGATAAAACTGTGCTTACTAAAAGCGAGGAGGACTTGAAGCACTTGCTGAAGATCAAGGATTGCGGGCTCCAGTATGGGTTACAACTCAATGTAAGGAAGACCCAAGCCCTCACCACTGGACCAATAGGGAACATCACGATACACGGTGCAAAGGCTGAATTTATCGAAGATTTTGTCTTGCTGGGATCCACAGTCACTGATCATGGAAGCAGCAGTCAAGAGAGCAAAAAAGTTGCACTGTGTAAATCTGCACAAGACTTCTTTACTGTATTGAAAAGCAAGGGTGTTACTCTGACGACCAAAGTGTGCCTGTCCCAAGCCATGGTGTTCTCCACTGCCTCACATGCATGTGAAAGGTGGACATGGGATACAGAAGGCTGGAGAAGGGATGCCTCTGAATGGTGGGGCTGGAGAAGAACACGGAAAGGGCCACAGACGCTGAAAGGCCTAACAAGTCTGTTTTGGAAACTGTGCTCCGAGCGCCTTAAAGGCCAGGACGGCGAGGCTTCGTCTCGCAGACTTTGGGCATGTTGTCAAGAGAGACCAGTCCCTGGAGAAGGACATCAGGCTTGGTAAAACAGAGGGGCATCGAAAAAGAGGATGGCCCTCCAGGAGATGGACGGACACCATGGATGCAACAGTGGGCTCAGGCACAGGACAGTTGTGAAGATGGCGCAGGACCGGGTAGGGTTCCATTCTGTGTGTGTAGGCTCGCTCTGTGGGTCAGAATCGACCCAGCAGGACCTAACTAGAGGTCCCTTGGGTTTCAGTGTGCGCGCTAATAAGTCTGACCTAACAGGGCCGTAAACTGGCGGGACAGCGGGATCTCCACATGTACCTTACAAAACAGGTAGGAAATTAACTCAAAATGATCAAAGACCTAAATGTAAGAACTATAACATAAAGCTCTAAAACAAACCAGGACCAATGCTTTGACACCTATTTCTTGAAAATGGATAAAACACCAACAAAATACAAAATAGAGACTGAGCTTCACCCAAAGCTACACTTTTGTGCCTCAAAAGACTATCAACAAAATGAAGGGCACCCTACTGAACAGGAAGAGGTGGTTTGGCACCCTGTATCTGCGAAAGGTTCTGGATGCATAGAGCATGAAGAATACCTCCCACTCAACAACAGAATGAACCTAAGTAAAAACTGGACACAGCGCTTAGAAGACATAAGAGTGGCCAGTGAGTACAGCATCGTTCGTCATGACAGAAATGCAAATCAAAAGTACCAAAAAACCCCAAACCGAAAGCACATACCCTACCACCACTGCAGGCCCACTGGGACCACGATCATGAGAAGGGAGAGGGAGCCTTGACGAGGATGTGCAGAAGTCGGAAAGCCACGCCTCCTGATGCGCATGTACAGTGTACAGTGGTTGTGGAAAGCATTGGTGGGTCCTTGAGAAATTAAACACAATTGTCTGATGAAGCAGCAGTTCCACTCGCAGGTACAAGGGGCTCAGACAGCTACTGTACACCACTGGTGGTCACAGCAGGGTTCAGAGTCGCCCAGGGGTGGAAATGACCCAAGTGTCCGCCAGCAGAAGAATCCAAAAGTGGTCTGTGCACACACTGGGAGTCCCACTCTCCCAGTAAAGAGCACTGAAGTCCTGCTCCCTGCTTCCACATGATGGGCCTTAAGAATACTACGCTAAGTTGAGAACAACAGACACAAAATGAGAAGTAGCCAAGGATTCCGCTTTTATGAGGCATCAAAAAGGCAAATCCTGAGACAGGAGGTTGGCAGTGACCTGCGGTGTGGGAAGGAAGGGGGGAATAGGACAGCTGGGCCGGCTCCTTCAGAACGTTGTGTGGCTCTGAAGGAACATTGCAAATGAAAGCATCGTTTCATTTCAAGGATGTTATTCAGATCATAGTGATTTCATTTGTAAAAATGTCATCAATGGCTCTGGAATCATTTTTTAATTGTTCTGAGGGACAGGATTGGCTCTTCCATCTCAAAGGTTCGCTGAAGCCTGAGGTGTGAATTTCCTGCCTGGCATGATGAACCAGTGGGAGCACATAATGCGGGTAAACTGCGCCCTCACAAACGGACACACTGATGACTCATGTTACTATGGCTTAACACAATCATGGAGCTATCCCAGAACTGACTATGAAAATCACCCATGTATGCTATGCCAGGCTTAAAATGCATACGAGCACCCCATCAAGAAGAAAGATCTGGGAAGTGGACTTGCACTGCTGGGTGATTCTTGCAATATCAAGTCGACCCTGACTTTACACCTGGGGAGGCACAGCACAAAGTCAAATCAAGTCCACAAAACAGAATGTCTTCAGAATGCCAGGATTACTTTTTAAAAAGAAGAAAGAAAAAGCACACAAAACGAATGCCCAATATATAGAGGTCTAAATAAAGGCATGTACCTGTGTAAATATATTTATATGAGGATGGGGAAATAGATCTATGTGCATATATTCACAGGTTTAGTATTAAGGTAGCCGATGGACATTGGGCCTCCACCCAAGTACTCCCTCAATGCAAGAATACTTTGTTCTGGGAACCGATTACATGGAACTGTGTGTGACCTCCTCCCTGGGGGACAGACAACCGAAAAGTGGATGAAGGGAGACGTCGGACAGGGCAAGATATGA
>NW_022103898.1:335789-337998 GCF_000313985.2 Echinops telfairi | reverse complement strand
TGCTTTACACAATTGATGTATGTATGGATTGTGATAAGAGTTGTATGAGCCCCTAATAAAATGAGTAAAAACAAATACAAAAAACAAATGCCCAAATACAGACCGGATAAAGAGAGACGTCTGGGTTATACACGCAGTTTAAAACTAGCTGCTGGCCTAGAAGCTGGCAGTTTGAAGCCAACTTTGCACACAGCTGTGGAAGGAGGTCCGGCAACCTGCTCCATGGACAACAGGCAGGAAAACGCAGGGCGCAGCCTCATGTCCTGTTGCAAGTGGGACACTAGGTGCCCGTTCACGCCTCACTAAGCAGGCTTCCAGGAACACCATGGAGAAAAGCCACAGCTCTGCTCTCCCAACCCTGGCCGGTGACCACGTAGATTACCTCCTCCAAGCCTCACCACCTGACTGTGGGCAGGACCCCATGTTCTGCCCTACAGGGGTTGTTCAGGCACACTCGGAAGCCATGGGACAAGGATAGCAGGGGGTGGGGCGCAAGGGACAGGAAGTCAGTGAAGGCCCCTGGCACGCAGGTTGGGCAGGGAAAGCGCCCAGGGTGGAGGCAGAGCCATGTCAAGGAGCCACAGGAGTAAGACACTTGATGCCCCACACAGAGGACATCAACGGGCCAGGGGCTTGTGTCCCTTGCCCTCCAGTTAAGTGGCCCTAGACAAACAGCCAGGGCAGGGTGAAGCCAGGGGAAACCACAGCCACCCCAGGCCAACAGGTAACTCCCCTAGCCCCCAGATGCACCACGTCCACACTGCACAGCATACGGCACCAGGCACACACCTGCAAGCATGCTCACACACACGCTCACATGTGCACACCTCCAGCAGGCGAGAGATGGCGTCGGGCTGGACACGGGGTCGGCTGTCATAGCAGGGCCACACCACACGGCGCCTACTCTGGGGGGCTCCGCCATCCGGCCGCTCTTCCTCAGGGGGTTCTGGGGGCTCCTGGGCCAGCTCCCAGTCATAGAGGGGGCCCTCAGCGAGGCTCTCCTCCATGTAGAAGTCCCACACCTTCAGGTTGGACACATTGCTATAGGGGCGCAGGACCTGGGGACAGGGCAGGGGGCAGGTGTTAAGAATGGGCCAGGAGAGCACTGCACACACGCGCCACCAAACACCCCCCCCCACGCCCAAGCCCAGGCCCATGCTGACCTCTGCGTCCTCGGGAGCATACATGTAGTTGTAGAACACAGGTGTCTTTTTGCTCAGCCGGTCCATGTACTCCCACACAGACCTGCACGGCTGGGGGCCCCTCCTCTCCCCTTTCTCCTCATACAGCAGGCCTGGGGGGAGAAGTTCAGCACTGAGCCTACCCCCTCCCCTTCTCACACAGCAGGAGCAGGATGGGGATGGGGGCACATGCTGAGCCTGCCCGCGCTCACCCAGCTCGATGCGCTCGTAATCAGAGTCCAGCAGGAAGGTGCGGAAGCGGCGGGATACGTGGTGGTAGCTGAGGAACTTGAGGTAGAACTGGCTGAACTCAAACTCCATGGGGAATTGCAGGTGGACCTGGACCGGCACACGGACCGGCACACGCACGGTCAGTGGTCAGTGCAGCTGGGCCAGGGGCCCACACACGGCCTCCCGCCACCCCTACCTGGTGCACGCAATCCAAGAACTGCAGGAAGATGGGCGTGAAGCCACTGCTCTGCCCGGCCAGGGTGTGGGCCCCGCGGTGGCTGAAGCGATGCCCGAAGGACAGCCACTCCTTCTCCACCAGCAGCCGGAAGCCCTCTAGGGTGCGGTAGAAGGGGTCCGAGAGCAGCTGCACCAGCGACACGACCTGCAGGCCTGCTCGTGAGGACCCAGTCCCCATCCCCGGCTCCGCACGCATCCTCCCGCCAAGCCCCATCCCTCCAGCGCACCTGGGTGGTGACGTCCCAGCCATCCTCCAGGCTGACGAGGACGGAGGAGCCCGAGTCTAGCAGCTCCACCACCAGCACAGACACGCGCAGCAGCTTGTGGATCTGCAGAGACGCCCATCACCACGCCAGGCCTGAGGGCGGCCCTACCTCTGATCATGTCGAGACCCCAGAACCCCAGGCCTGCCCCAGCCCAGGGCACCCCCTGCCCAAACCCGCCCAGTTCTAGAGTAGCCAGCATGTCCTGGGGTCCTGGGGCTGGTGTGAGCTGAGCCCAGCCCACGCGGCCCCACAGTTCCCGCCAGGCCACTGGGTCCGTCACACACACACACACAC
>NW_022103898.1:326576-335689 GCF_000313985.2 Echinops telfairi | reverse complement strand
CCACTCCTTCTCCACCAGCAGCCGGAAGCCCTCTAGGGTGCGGTAGAAGGGGTCCGAGAGCAGCTGCACCAGCGACACGACCTGCAGGCCTGCTCGTGAGGACCCAGTCCCCATCCCCGGCTCCGCACGCATCCTCCCGCCAAGCCCCATCCCTCCAGCGCACCTGGGTGGTGACGTCCCAGCCATCCTCCAGGCTGACGAGGACGGAGGAGCCCGAGTCTAGCAGCTCCACCACCAGCACAGACACGCGCAGCAGCTTGTGGATCTGCAGAGACGCCCATCACCACGCCAGGCCTGAGGGCGGCCCTACCTCTGATCATGTCGAGACCCCAGAACCCCAGGCCTGCCCCAGCCCAGGGCACCCCCTGCCCAAACCCGCCCAGTTCTAGAGTAGCCAGCATGTCCTGGGGTCCTGGGGCTGGTGTGAGCTGAGCCCAGCCCACGCGGCCCCACAGTTCCCGCCAGGCCACTGGGTCCGCCACACACACACACACACACACACACACACACACACACACGCTGGTGGACACAGCACTCACAGCCCAGCTGGCCTAGCACCTGCCTCTGCCCTTGGGCCCCACCCTGGCCATCAGGGCACAGCAGGGTGCAGCCCATGCCACATCCAAGCCACCCCACATCAGTGGTGCCAACCATGCATGTGGGAAACAAGGATTTCTCCTAAGTTGCCAAATTAGCTGCTTGCGAACGACTACACCCTTGGAGGTCATCAGAAGTAGCTCAGGGGTTATTTTCCCTAAGAGCTATCAGCCATCTAGAGCAAGCAGTCCCCACTGTTTATCCCACAACAAGTAGGGCCCACTCCCTTCTGATAGGGATAGTAGTTCCTTGTAGGAGACCCCAGAGAGGTCAAGCCCACCCAAGGGTGACCGAGGTTAAACTGCCATCATGAATCTAGGGTCTGCCCATCTTGTCATATGTATGCCTCTAGTTCCTCCCCTTCCTATCATTTGTACAGCCCCTTCCTATGACGTGTATGCCTATTGTATTGCCCCTTCCTGTGACATGTGGTTACCTGTAATCATGCCCCCGAAGTAGCTATAACCCCTGGTGAGCAGTAACTCCTGCCTGTCCTCTAGCCTCCTGCCCAGTCCTCAAGCATCCTGCTGGGTCCCTGTCCCACCTCGCCTTGGCCCACACTGTGCGCGGACCTAGCTGGTAAGATCATGGTCATCCAGGAGGTGAGCATGCTACCATGAAATGTGTCAGACTCCATTAATTCAATCTCTCATGCTATGACTTTATAATAATCTTTATGTATCTCAACCGTACAACTGTCCCTATCAAACCCTGTGATTAGTGGTGGGGGGCTGGAACCCCCTCCAACCACACATGCACCTCCTGGGGGGCAAGTTATCAAAGCAGCAAAGCCGGCCCCGCAAACCTGGCTCAGCCACTCGGAGTCCTCCAGTGAACGCAGGTAGGAGGCAGGGCCAGGCTCGGCAGCGGCACAGCCCGGGACGCAGGCCTTGAGAAGCTTCTTGAAGCTGGCCTTCACCTGCCGCACCTCAAACACCTCGATGGGCACCAGCTCCCACTGCTGCAAAGGGTCCTGACGTACACCCTGGGGGGGCCGCGCTGTCAGAGGCCACAGGGAGGCAGGGCCCAGCGCCCACCCGGCTCAGCCCCACCCGTCTGCCACCTTGAACTGAGCCTTGTCCCCGATGATGTAGAGGGCTGCACGCTGGGGCCGCAGGAAGCCGGGGTCCGGGGGCGCCCCATTGGGCTGTGGAGGGCCCAGCACATCTCTCCCCGCCAACCGGGAGCCCACGTCCATGCCAACACCACCGCCGCTGCTTCGTCCACTCGCCCGGATGCTGCCCCATTTCCCTGCCGGGTCAGACAGTGAGTGGGGGCGGAGTAGGTCTAGGAAAGAGGCCACTGCCCTAGTTAGTGGGGGCATCGGGCTGTTAGTGCCTCAGGTGTGGGGGACACAGGCCTTTACTCAAGAGCAGTGAGTGCTGGTGTGAGGATGCAGTGCCGCGCCGCGAGGGGCGTTAGTGCCGGCCACAGGCCTGGGCTGGGCGGCCTGGTACGGTACCTCGGGGCGCGGTCCGTCTGGAGACCGAGGCCGCCATGGGGTTGGACAGCGTAGTGACCCTGGCTCGGGGACTGGGAGCTGGGGGCAAGCAAAAAGAAGGCTCAGCTGCCCGGGCACCCACCACATGCTGCCCAGCCAGCCTGGCAGCAGAATCTGGAACAAGACCCCCAGAGTATAAAGCAGCTGGGTCCCGGGCCCAGGCCCACCCCACGCCTGCACACTCCGGCTCAGCTCCATCCTTTCTTCTCTTGCCACCACCTCTGTCCCCAGAGGCCAGAGATCCTCCCTCCCAGGCGCACTTACCTCAGAGGAGCATGAGCCAACCCAGGGCTAAGTGGGGTGGGGGTCCCAGTGCCCGCCTCAAACAAACGTGAGGGCACCCATCACTAATATGCTGTGCCCTTGCGAAGGACCAGAGTCCGGACTGAGCCCCAACACACACATGCCAGCAGGGGACCCTGGAGGTGAGGCTGGGAGACAGCCAAATGTTTGGGGACGTCAAGGGGATGGAGGTGGGGGACAGGCCAGGGAGGCAGCAAAGGTCATGGGTGCCCCGGGAACACTGACAGGCCACAGAGTCGGGTGGCCTTCACAAGGAATGACCTGAGATGACCCTGACCACAGGGCCAGGGTACCCTGGTGGGAGCTGCCCCAGAGTAACAACAGTGGTCTCCACCACAGGGGTCAGGGCTCCATTGATGCCTGCCAGGGGTCGGGGTGCCTCCTGGGGCCCCCACTATGAAGGACGGCCGAGGTGAGCTCTGCCACGGGGTCAGGGAGCCTGGGGGGTGGTGGGGAGGGACAAAGAGGCGCTGTCCACACTCCAGGCTCCATTTGAACCTCAGAAACCCTCAGAGGACAGAGGGGAGCAGCCTGGCGGTGTGGGAAGGAACGCAGGAGGGGGCAGGAATGGGTCCCACTCGACCGCCAGGCAAAGAAGTGTGAAGGCGGGCACAGGGGAGGGGAGAGGTGGAAAAGTGGCAAGAGTCCAGAGTAGAGCCTACCTTTAGCCAGTCGGGGTGCAGGGGGAGGAGGAGGGGAGGTAGGGACGGAGCACAGAGCAGCAGTGGCTCCATTGCAGATGTGGCCACAGTGACTGAAGGCCGAGAGCATGGGGACCCATGAGGTGGGGGCAGGGCAGGGCCCTCACCATGGCCACCCAGGTGGGCAGAGGAGAAGCCACTCAGGGTGTTGCGCCCCGAGGCGTCGGCGTAGCGTGGCATGGAGCTAACCACGGCCTGCAGGTACTTCTCCTGCTCCAGGCTGCCCGAGTCTGTCTGCGATTGGCCTGTGGAGGGAGGGGCACTGAGTGGGTGGGCCCTGGCCAGCCTGTGGGCGTGGCACCGGCGGAGAGGTGGGCGGTGGGCACACCTGGTGATGGGGCGTTCTGGGTCTTGAAGAGGCCAGCGACACCCTTGCCGTGCAGGCCGCCGGAACGCAGCAGCACGGCCCTCGAGCGCCCACTGCGCCAGCACACCACAGGGAAGCGGTTCTGGCGGTAGCAGCGTGACACGCGTTGCAGGGCGTTGTCCTGGACGCTCTGTGGCACGATCAGCAGCCCAGGGTAGCTGCGGCAGATGGCGTACATTCGGTTGACCGGTGAGATGCGGAAGGGCTCAGACTTGGCGCGGCTCAGGCTGCTGCTGAGCGTGCCCAGGCCCAGGCGCTGGTAGTCACGGCAGCACGCCCGCTCCACCAAGCTGCTCATGGTCATGCGGTCAGAGGGCTTCAGCGCTGACGTGGGGGTCAACGTGCTGGGCTCTGGCTCGTCCGACACTGCAGAGGCAGCACGTGGTCAGCACCTGGGGTCAGCTAGCGGTCATCAGCACACAGAGCAGTGTCCAGAGGAGCCACCTGGCCACTGCCTCACCTGAGATGGCGTCCTCCTGGTCGTCGTCGGGGGGCTGGCTACGGGGCTCCCAGCTGGGGGGGTTGTACTTCTTGCGCGTCACGTACTGCCTCCCCATGGTCTTCTTGGCATTCTTCACCAGGTTCCGGGAGAGGGTTCTGTGGAGCAATCGGGTGGGCAGGGTGAGCAGGACAGGAGGGTGCCCACACGCTGGTCAAGGCCATGCTGGGGAAGGAGCCATACTTGAGGGATGGCCCCTTGTCCTTGGTGGCACGGGCTGGCCGGCTGGGTGCGTGCACGGCTCCCCCAATGAAGGCGAAGGTGTCCCTGACGTCAGGGGGGTACCGCAGCTTGTGCAGCTGCTTGCGGAAGAGCTCGGCACTGTCGGAGCCCACCTCCTCATCAAAGGCCATCTTGAGCAGCTGTGAGAAACAGGGTACCCTGAGCACCTGCTTGGCAGCCAGGGCCCTCCCTCTGTAGCCGCCAGACACACACACACACACACATACACACACACACACAGGGCCCTCCCTCCGCTGCCACCAGACACCACACACACACACCAGGGCCCTCCCTCTGTAGCCGCCAGACAGACACAGACACACACACACACACACACACACCAGGACGCTAGGACCCTCCCTCTGCAGCCATCAGACACACATACACACACACCAGAGCCCTCCCTCCGCAGCTGCCAGAGAGAGAGAGAGAGAGATACACACACACACACACACAAACCTGAGGCTATGGGACAGGCTCAGATCCCTGCAAAGGGAGCTTGTGCACACAGCCCCCACTCTGATGTCTCAGGGGACTGCCCACAGGCCCCACCCCCATGGGAGGGACAGGCACAAGGCTCTTACTGGACTGACAACTCAGCCGGTGCGCTGTGGACTGGCCACTCTGGAGGCCCCCACCAGCACCAGGGCCCTAAGCCTGGTGGGGCTGACCAGGAAGGTGCACACCTGGCAGTCCCTGTGAGGCCCACCTGGAAGGTGCAAGAGCGTAGCTGGAGCCCATCCTGCAGGAACTGGTCCACGTGGGTCTGCACACTGACGCGCTTCTCCTTGGTCAGCGCGGCCACCGGGAAGGAGCGGGCTACCACCTGCTCCCCGACTAAGAGCAGCTGGGGTCAGAGGCTGGGGACAGGGACGGGGCTGGGGAGCAGGGGTGAGGGCGCTGGGGGACTGGGGAGGGGCAGGGACGGGGCTGTGGAGCTCAGCAGGGGTGGGGGAAGGGTGCCGGAAACAGGGATGTTGAAGGGCTGAGAAGAGGCTGGGAGAGGCTAGCAGGGACGTGGGCATGGGGGTGCTGGGAGGGTCAGGGCTGGGAAAAAGGGGGAGGTGTGAGGAGACGGAGACGAGGGGCCTGTGGAGGGGCAAGGGGGTCTGGAGGCTCACCCAGGGGGTCAGTGGGCATGCCTGTGAAGATGACTCGATATGTGGTGAGGAAGATGGCGCCCTCAGCCGGCAACAGCGCGGGCCCCCCCCCACTGCCGCCGGCCCCTGCCTCACGCCCGTCGGGGAGCAGATAGACACGGAGACCATCCAGCACATACTCCTCGCCGGGCAGCAGGCGTGGCCGCAGCAACTTGGGCTGCAAGGGTGGGGAGTAACCTCAGGAGGCGGTGGTGGCCCTACCCCCCTGGCCCCCCTCCCCCGCCCATGGCCGCAGCCCCCACCTTCTGGATGGGCGGCAGTCTCTTGCTCTCCCGGTGCACGGCCTCAAGGGTCTCAATGTGCATCTGGACGATGTCTGAGGGGAGCAGGTCTCAGGCCAGGCCGTCCACAGCCACCCCACGGGAGGGAGTCAGGCCCCAGCCCCCCATACCTGGCACCATGACATGCAGCCCCTTGAGATGGTCGCTGGTGACCCCACTCTCCGTGCAGACCTTGTCGACAAAGCGGTTGATGAAGCGGACCACAGCCCCAGCCACGTCGGAGGTCTCTGCATCCTCAAAGCCACTCTCTGTGTCATAGCTGCCCGCCATGCTGCCCGCCATGCTGTCGGGGGGTGGCATGTGGGCAGGGCCGCAGAGCAGGCCTGGGCAGGGGTGGGGTGAGTGGGCTGGGGCAGGGGCAGGGGCGCACCTGTTGGTGACCAGGCTGTTGCTGGCACTCTCCAGCTCACCCAGGCCCGCACGCTCCCGCAAGAACCTGCCCCGGCTGCTGTCCAGGGGCAGCAGGAGGTAGCTCATGCGGCTGGCGTAGTGGATGGCCTGGCTGAACACCGTGCTCTCCTCCTTTTGCACAAACTCCTGTTGCTTCTTGCGGTCCAGAGTCGGCCACAGACGCCGCTGCTCTGAGGCCACGTCCAGCGCCGACCGCTCCTCCTGCTGCAGGGCCACCTCCCCCATCTCCTGCACCGGCACAGCCGTGAGCTCAGCCCACCAGCTGGCCGGCCAGACCGCCCCACTCAGCCGTCCGCTCACCTGGGAGGGAGTGTGGTCCTCAGCGGGCTCCAGATAGAGGGCCCGGATGTGAGTCTGCACGTCCCCGTAGAACATGGCCTCCCAGAACTGCGGCGTGCTCCACACCACGTGCTCCTGCACACAGCTGTACGCGAACTGCGTCACCCCGGGGCTCAGCTTCTGTGGGGCCGGCGGGTGGATCAGTGGGCTGGGAACTGGATGGGGTCAGCAGACTGGGGCTAGGTGGTGAGCACATTGTGATGCGGGCCTGCTGACACTCACCCGGCAGAAGGCAGTGACCAGAGGTAGCAGGGCAGCCGCGACACCATGCTCATCCATGGAGGTGCAGTCCTAGGCAGAGGTGGCCCTCAGCGTGGCCTGAGACGCCAACGTCGCCAACCTCCTCCCGCCCCCATGGGAGGGGTGCTCACCTGCAGACAGCAGTTCATCATGCGAACGACAAAGTCAAACTGCTGATGGTCCAGGACGGCCCTGTTTTGCTGCACGTGGAGGTGTAGCTCCTGGGTGAGGCAGTGGCGGGCAGCACGGCCCTTCAGGGCCCTCAGCACAGCCGGCAGCAACTAGGGACACGGTCAGGTCACAGGGGCGCAGCCAGTGGGAGGCAAACGTGGGATGGGGAGCATGAGGCGGGCCAGGCAGTGCACACCAGACACGGGCCAGGCCAGGCCCGGCTCTGTCCACCTACCACAACCACACAGCATGCACTGAAGGCAGCCAGACCCAGGGCAGGGCTGCCATGCACACTCACGTGCTCACAGGCACACACAGACATAGGCCAGGCCCGGCTCCCAGCTGCATTCACAGCAGCCAGAGATGGGGTTGGCGGGTCCCTGAACCCCTCCATCAGCAGCTCACCTGCACATGCCCTCGCCCACACAAGCCCCTCCCCCACAACCTGGAGCTCCCCACTCAAGGGGCTGGTGAGGACAGAGCAGTGTGTGCCCCTTTCGGGCACCCTGGCCTCTGGGAAGATGCAGAGAGCACCTCACAACACGAATCTGCACCCACTCATCTGCCTGCCCACTGCAGCCCACAGGGACCCTGGCTGGGGGTCTGAGCCTGTGAGCAGCCGGGCACCTGCCCCCACCTTCTTGGCCTCCAGCATCTTCCCCTCGAACACATAGGCAATGCAGCTGCGGACCACCTCCAGCCGGCGCGCGCTGTTGGCGTGCAATGCACTGCTCCTCTCAAGGATGGCGGCTGTGAGGGCAGAGGACACTCAGCCACCAGCCCCAGGTGGGGGAGGGGGGCGCGGGGGAGCCAGACCCAGCCCAACGCACTCATGGGGGGCCCCAAGGGCACAGTGGTCCTCTTCTCGGCCCGCACGGCCGGAGGTGCGCCCTGCAGCGTGGCGGTGGCCTGGTCCACGATCCACTGCACGGTGCCCTCGTCCAGCCGGGGGAAGGGCCGTGGTGCACGGCGCAGGTGACTGGCTTCTGCCGGCCGCTGCACCTTGTGCATCGTCACCGCAGGGTACGGGTTCTCCTGGAACAGGGCAGTTTGAGGGGCGGGCCCTGCTCCCCGCCCCCACCCGCCCCCTCCGCCCTCCCCACCAGCCCTACGTTCTTATACAGCTGCTCTGCTAGTTCCCTGACGTGCCGCAGGGTCCGATGGGGGTGGCTCTCATCGGCCCGCATCCGTGCCACCTCGTGGGCCACCAGCTGTGGGACAGGGCAGGCAGTTAGCCAAGGAGGGAGGGGGCTTCCCTAGAGGCCAGGGGTCAGGGCGGGGGCTCCCCAGGAGGCCAGGGGTCAGGGTGGGCAGGCTGGGCCAGGGCAGGGTGCACCTCATCAAACAGGTCCGTGGGCCGGTAGGGGACGCCACGCTCCGACACGAAGCCTGCAAAGGCCATGCCCTCCAGCACCTTCACCAGGAAGTCGTCTTCCGCCAGCCCCCGCTGGCCCAGGAAGGCTGCCTGGGGGCACACGGGGCTCAGCTCTGGGGACCCTGCCCAGGGACCCTTGCCACCGCCTGGGCCATCGCGGAGCCCACCTTGTGGAAGCGGATGACTGGCTCAGGGTGGATGCGCACAATATGCAGGCACCAGCGGTAGCCCTGCAGCAGCTGCGCAAAGAGCCGCAGGAAGACAGCCCGAAGCTCCTTGTCCTGTGGGTGGGGTTGGTGAGGGTGGTGCTCCAGGCCCGCCCCACCCAGGCCCCCAACCACCCCAGAGCACCCACCTGCATCTTCAGGGAGGAGGAGGAGGTTGTGGGAGGTGGGAAGGCTAGGTCAGCCAGCTCTAGTTCTGGATCCAGGACCTGAGGGGCAGGGAGCAGGACTCAGGGGGCCGCCAGCTCCCAGTGCTGGGGTCCCTAGTCCACCGCGCAGGTGCTCACCATGCTCAGCACACTGTGGGTCTGGCTCTGCAGAGGTTCTGGCAGGGGTGGGACGTGTACACACTCGGGGACGGTCACCGTGCCTCCATCAAGATCAGCAATGATCACGTCTAGCTGTGGGGGTGGGGCGGGGTAAGGGTGCCTCATGACTGTCAGCAGAGGGGACACTGTCTGTGAGTCTGTCTCAGCAGCGGGGACCCTCTCTGTGCAGCCATGGTCAGCAATGGGGACACTGTCCATGAAGTCATGGTCATCAGTGGACACTGTCCGTGAGTCCGTGGTCAGCAGCGGGCTGAGCCCTCACCAGCTCCTGGGTCTCGGCCTGGAAGGCGGCGTTGACCCCGATGATGAAGGGCGTGGGCGTGCTGAGCACCTCCAGGAGCTGAGCTGGCAGGATGGGCACGTAGGTGAAGCTGCAACAGACTAGGGCTCAGT
>NW_022103898.1:324294-326427 GCF_000313985.2 Echinops telfairi | reverse complement strand
CGGAGGGGAAAGAGCAGCGCCAGGAGGCCCCGGCAGGCGTCGGCCAGGCGTTGGTAGCTCCGGGACAGGAAGAGGATCTTGTGCTCAGTGAGTGCCGCGCAGAACAGAGCCAGCACGTTGGTGATGCCTGAGGGCCAGGGTGAGGGTGAGTTTGGAGAGGCTCTGGGGGGCCCACCTCCCTGGCCTCCCTGCCCCGGGCTAGGCTGTGGCTCGGGATGAAGAGCTCACCGAGCTGGCGGAAGAGTAGGGCCACACTGCAGCAGCTGACGGGCAGCGAGTCGGTGAGCGGGGTCTGGATGACCTGCCGGTCCCCTGCCCCCAGAGAGATGGTTCTCTGCAGAAGAGAGCAGCAGAGACTCAGGCCAGTAACCCAAGCAGGTGATGTGAGCCCAGCCCGAGGGGGCCAGGCCCTGCTGGGCAGAACAACAAAAGAGTCCCTACCGCTCCTTCCTCCACAGAGTCCAGCTGCACGGGACAGACAGGCAAAGAGACAGTTAGACACACAGTGGGCCAGGCCACGGCAGACAGGGACAGGCCAGACACATGCACAGGGGATGGGGAGGCCCAGGGGAGGCCCACCTGCGAGCCCCCGGCCAGGGGGATGGTGCAGGTCAGCAGGTTCCCAATGACACTCTCCAGGGACACGCTCAAGCCCTCGACGTGGACCGTGTAGATGAGCCCCAGACTGTTCTGCAGTGACCACAAGTGGAGTGGAGTCACAGCAAGCAGGAGACCCTCCCACCCCCACTCCCCCGCCCCAGCTGTCACCTCACCCTGAACACCTCGGAGTGGTCCAACCTTGACACCAGCACCAGGGTCTTCGGAGCAAAGAGCTGGCTGGCGGCTGTGGGCCGCCCCTCCTCTGCTGCTGGCTCACTCCCCACGGAGTCCTCAGTGCACACAGCATCCTGAGAGCAGACACCCCATTGTCCCCGCAAGTCCCCAGCCCCCACTCTGCATGGGAGGGGCCTGGAAGCAAGCAGGGCGGCCCGTCTGACCTGGGTGGGCTCCACCGGCTCCCAGAAGGTCAGGCAGGCGCAGTAGTGCCGTTCGGAGCTGATGTCAGTGAGGACAGCCACGAAGAAGGTCGGTGGGTTCCGCTCAGCACACAGCTGCCACCCGCTGGGCTGGCAGAACTGCACGGAGGACTGGCGGTCAGCCCCATAGCCTGGGTCCCCTGTAGGGCTATGCTGCAGCCAGGCAGCCCAGCTCCAGTGGCACCTCGCCCCCTGGGTCCACAACAGCACTGGCCAGGCCTGCAGGCCCCACCCAGCGGGTGCAGGGGCCCAGCTGCCTCAGACTCTGGCTCCGCCTCGGAGGGAGAAGGGCAGAGGGGGTGACCCTTTGCTCCAGTAGCAGCCCACCCACCCACCCCAGGCTCCTCTTCCCACGCTCACCAGTTCAATGCCCTGGGGAAAGGGGTTGTCCTCCCAGTCCTTCTCTGGGAAGCGCTGCAGGATCTGGCCCTGGCCTTCGCCACTCCCTGGGAACAAGAGTAGGGCTCAGGTCCCCCTGCCTGCGGAGGCTCAAGGGTCTAAGGCAACTCTGTGGGCTGGGGGTGGGGCGGGCCCTTGGTGGTTCACCCCTGGTCCACCCCTGCTAGTTAGCTTGACTAGGGTCCATGGGCTAGATCCCTCCACTACAGAGTCTGGGGCTCACCCCTGAGCCGTCCAGGCCACTGCCCGGGGTGGACAGGGGTTCTCTCCTGGCTCACCCCAGTCACCCCAGGAGTGAGGCCCACAGGTGGGAGGAGGTAAGAGCTGTGACTCACAGACCTCAGCTTCCTGCCCCTCCCCCACTCTCACTGCAGCTGAAGCAGCCCAGCTGGGACCAGACCCGAAGAGGAACAAGAGGGGGCAAGTGTCTGCTGAAGCTAACGACACTCGGGCACACCTGTCACACTCACCATTCGCATCCCCACCTACTGACACACCTGATACACATCTCACCCACTGCACTCTTACACAACCCTACACATATTCATGCACACCTAACATTCACACTCGTCACCCATTTATACATGCACACCTTACACACATCCCCTACTCATTCCCCTACTCACTCATGCACACCACACACACACACACACACAGATGCACACCCAATACACTCATCCCCTACTCACTCATGCAC
>NW_022103898.1:321341-323633 GCF_000313985.2 Echinops telfairi | reverse complement strand
CCTGGGTGGTGTTTCTATATCACAGCCACAACCACCCTGGCCACTCTTGGGTCCTTAGCCCACCAGGAGTTAAGTACAGGGCTGCCAGGGCCCAGAGCAGGGCTGGGAGCTGGACCAGAGGCCAGACTCGCAGAAAATGGCCCAGGCTCAGGCCTAACTAAGCCAGAGCAGGACTCCGGCCCAGCACTCAGGGAAGCTGGGCCCGGACAGGCTGAGTGAGCGCAGAAGGATGCAGTAGCCCCACTATGCCCCACCTCCCGCTCTGTGTATCTCACAGGAGCTCCGTGGGCCCCTCAACACCCCAAGAAACCATCATCAGCCCCTCTCCTCCCAAGGATGCCTGTAGGCCAGAAGGTGGGGCCCGGGGTAGGGTCCCACTGTGCGCTGATGCCTAGAGGGGGCCAACCAGGTCAGCAGGGGATATTGGGGTGGTGAGGGAAACCCACAATCTCCTATGTGACCCCAACTCTGCAGAAGACCCCCAGACTGTACAAGAAGAGACCCGTGACCTCCTAGGTCCCCTAAACCCTATGACCCCCACATCCTTCCCTTCATACATCCCAAATCCAGTTGCGGTGAGAGGCAAGGTGAAGTGGGTAGGCCTCATCATGCCAGTGCACTGGCCCCACGTACCACGCAAGTGCCCAGGGCGACCTGACCCACCCCACCACATTCCACAGCCCCTCAGTTCCAGAGGGACCTGGCCCAGTCCTGACTCCAAAGCCACAGCCCCTGTGGGCTCCCTCTGGGAGTTGGGAGCCTGCTGTGGCCTCCCAAACAGCCCCAACCTGCTCTGAGGGCGGGCCGGCGGGCACATGGGTGGGGACAGGAGCCATGCTCAAGAATGAGCTGGGGCGTCAGGGGGCCAAGAGGAACCCACAGTGGCCGTCTTTTCTCAGAAGTTGGGGGTTGGGAAGGCACTCACAGCCAGGTACCCCCAAACACACAGCACCCTGGGAGCCTGATCACTGAGCCACAGACTACTCCACTCAGCCAAGACGTGTCACGCCATCCTAGAGCCACGGCCTGGAGGAAGCTGGACCCCTAGGACAGAAGGAGGCCTTAGGCAGGGCCACCGGTCCCCACACACATTGAGACAGAGCCCCTGCCAGCCTTGCCCCACAGACACCTCCCAGACATGCCTACCTGATAATGACCCTCACTCACACAACCCGCAGGACAGGATGTCCAGACCCAGGCCTGTGTCTGCCCTGATGACCATGGAGCCGCTCAATGCTGTCACCTCTTCCTCACCAGCCCAGGCTGACCACTGGGGCCCACAGACCACCTGACTCCACACTTCTGGTACCTTCTGGGTCCAACCACATGTCCATGCCCTCAAGCTGTCCCTTCCCACTGCCAGTGGGCTGTGTGGGGTCACTCCTGCACGCTCTGAGACCACACACCACAGCCAGCTGGCTGTGTGTCTCCCCATCTACCACCCATGCAGTCACCTCAATGCTCCATGCCCAGTGCCACCACCTGGCCCCTCGGCCACTGTGCCCTTAGCATCCTCAGCACCGACAGCCACTGAGCATACCCACCCCTGCTGTACCCTGCACCCCTCATACACACACACATGCACAGACAGACAGACACACACACACACACACACACACACACACAGTCTTCCGTACCATCAGCCTATGCTAGCGCATCCCTCCCTGTGGCACCCGGCACCCTACAAACAGGCACAGGCTGCAGCCCCTGGGCCGCCCACAGACCCTCTGCTCCAGGCAGCATGGCCCCATCGCCAGTGCCGGGCGGACGGGCAGAAGCTGTCACCCAGGGGACTCCCCCTGTGGGGAGAGACTGCCAGGCTGTGCCCGCGGGGGGAGGAGGGAGGAAGCAGGGGGCGTGCGGGCTTCTGCAGGAGGAACTGGAGGAAGAGGCGGGCCAGAGCCACTTTCGGTGGGCCTGCGAACCCTGACTCGGGCGCTCCACGCTGCTCGCGCTCACACGCAGTGACAGCGGGGCCAGGCTCAGGCTGCGCGGTGAGGTCATGCCCACAAGGGCCTCTCCGGCTCCCCGCCCCTCCGACCCAGGCGAGGACCCCGGAGCGCTGGACTCCAGGGCCGGACGCGCAGACCCTGCCGGGAAGACTGGCCTTGGCCTCTAACATTTCCTCCCCGGACTCTTCAGCTCCGAGGCTATTGCCCCCCAGGGGACCCCCCCCGTGTTCCACAGGCCCGCAGAGGAGACCCCTGCACCTCGGGTCCAGCCAGAGGCCGCGGGGCTCCGAGAAGGGGCTTACAGGCGGCACCTCTGGGCCAGCCAAGGTGCGGGAACCGC
>NW_022103898.1:293617-321150 GCF_000313985.2 Echinops telfairi | reverse complement strand
GCGGCCCGAACGCCACCAGAACGAAGTAGTCCGCGAGCCGGGCCATGGCGAGGGGCGCGGGCGGACTCCGCGGCTCGGAGACGCGAGGGCGGCGCGCTCATGGCCCGGCCCCAACCCCGGCCCGGACTCCCCGGACACCCCGGATCCGCTGGGCGGCAACAGCGGCAGCGACGGCCAAGGCTCCCGCCGCCATCTTCCCAGCCAGCCGGCCCGCCCGGCCGCGCCGCGCGCCTGCGCGTCCGAGTCACGCCCCTAGTGGGCGGGGTCCTGAATAACACGCTCCCATTGGTCCAGTAGGTACGGGGGCGGGCCTTGAGAACGACGTCCCGCCCCATGAGCGGGTGGCCGGGACGGTGGCTCGGGCGGGTCAGCTGCTCGGGCGGGGTTGGGTCAGCGAGTGGCTTGCTGACTGGCGCTCGCGGTCTCCAGGCTCTGTCTTCCTAACGGTTTGCAGGAGGCTCCCAAACTGGGGAGCAGCCGAGGGGACCTGTGCATCGCCTCGTAGTAGGCCACCCGGCAAGCGAGGGAGAGTGCCCCAGCCCTGTCCTTGTGGGGCGGCACCTGGAGCCCCAATGGGTGCACACAGTCAGGGGAAGCTGCACACACACACCCCTGGCCCAGGGCGTATCCCCCAAAGCATGCCTAGTGGTGACCCCACCCCAGGCTCAGTTGGGCCTGTCCGCTGCTTGCCGCGATCAGGGAAGCGGTAGGGGGAGAGAGCAGAACCCCCTAAGAAACCCGCCAGAACCCTCCAGGCCCTGCGCCCTGGCCCTGGATTACAGCCCTGCCCCTCCCTGGGCCCCTGTAGTTGACTGGGATTACCTTCCACTTACCTGCAAAGAGCCTGTCACTGTGCCATTAACACACACCGCTGAGCTCGCACGTGGACCACCGGAGCCCAGCAACTGGGCAGGCCTCCTTCTCTCCTGCCTGGCCTTGGGACTGCTACCCTGGTATCCTTACCTAAAGGGACCTGCAGCCTCTCCTGTGACTCCTTGCAGACCACAGTGCTCTGGGACTTCCTCCCACGCTGTCCCCAGGGTCACCCACCTCTCCTTACACCCACCAGCCTGGAGCCCGCAGCTCTCCCTTCCTCCTTCCTTCCCTCCCAAGCCAACAACTCCTCTTGCCCCAAGCCTTTTCTCCACTGGCCCCACCTGCCAAAGCCAGCCTATCCACTGCTGGCCACTACATCCACCAGGCCTGCGCCCACCACAGAGAACAGAGTGACCCATGGTGGCCCCCTGACCCCAGCCTCAGCTAAATGTGTCCCACTGCTTGGCTCTTCTCACACTCTCAGCTCCCTGCCACCTCCCTTACAGGGGCTTCAAGTGGACCTCCCTCCTCTCCTCCCACCCTGTTCCTGCCAGCCCCCTCCCCCGTGCTCAGCCCATCCCTTGCAGGGACCCTGGGCACCTGTGTTCAGCGTAGGTTCTTCCACATGAAAACAGGCACACGACCTCTTGGGCCTACCTGCGCTGCCAACAGCCTCTGGCATTTTCCTGCCTGGCACAAACTTGAAAGTCATCCATTCCCAGCAGGGCAGAGGCCCACGAAGCCTGCTATGGCCCTCTTCCAGCCCACCAGGGGTCTGTGTGAGCTTCCAGAAGTGAGCCAGCTGCTTGTGGGTGTCCACCCTGACAGCTGCCTAGGTAGGGATGTGGTATGAGCAGCACCAACACCCCTCATCTACTGCACAGGGGACGGCAGAGACTGAGGAGCACCATCAGCCCAAAACCAACCGGTGGGAAGCGGTGACCACACAGACTAGCCAACCTTCTGGCCCATTCTGACACCAGCCCTCCCTCCCACTGTTCTCTCTACTTCTCTGCTGGGTTTGTGGCAACGATGTTCAAGACTCAGCAGTAACATGACTAGGAATGACTCAAGACAGTTCTTTGATCATGACATGTCAGCCATGACCACAGGTAGGCCTCCCACGAGCCCCCTGGGTCTGAAGTTTGGCCTCTGCCCTGCTTAGGCAAGTGTCAAGAAACCCTTTAGCTCCACCGACAAATGCCTGGAGGCACCCCACCCCACTGCCAGGCCTCCTGCCTGAAGGCGCTCAGATCTGTCCTGCAGGGGTGGGTGAGCCTAACTTTCCAGGGCCTGCAAGTGCACTCAGCAAACCTCTGGCTCTGGAGCCCAGAAGCCCACTGTGCCATCCTGAGCAAGTCTCCTGGTTCTGCTGCCACCCTCTCCCCCATCTCTGGTGCTAACAGCTCACTATCTGTCTCCTGGGTCCAGGAGGTTCTCAGCCTGGGGACCCCAGGATCAAAGGACAAGCCTGAGCCATGAGGTCCCTTCCCTGCTTCTAGGATTGGCTCCCTTTAAACTTCTGTTGTTGTCTAGTACCATAAATGAGTAAGCTCTTTCATTGGTCTCACGAGGGTTGTTGTTTTTGAGCCCATTGTTGCAGCCAGGGTGTAGACCCCCCTCCCAGAGGGCCTTCCTCCTTTTCAATGACCCCCCATGTTGTCACCCACCAACTTCCTCACCGCGGGGTCGACAGACAGCATCATGACCGACAAAGGACCGACTGACCGAGTTGTCAAGGGTTCCTGCTGGCTTGGATGTGCAACCAGTGTTCGTGGAAGCAGTTTTCAAGAAAGCAAACCTTGCGTGGCATTGGCCACATCGGCTGCACGAGACCTCTTTAGAAAGAGCAAAGGTGTCACTTTGAAGACTATGGTACCTCTGGCCCAAGCCATGTTTGTCCTCACTTTTACGGAATTAAATTTCTCCCAGCATCACTTGATACTTTTGTAATGGGGTGGGGGCAGGAGCAAACTCCAAATCTACTGCACATGCACATGCACAAGCACAGCACACACACACACACACACACACTCCAGCCCACCCCAAATCGAAGATATAAGTGTGCTTGCCCTCCCCACAACCCACACAGAGGAACTCACTGGGGTGGGCTTGGGTCCTCTTGACGGAATTAAACTCAACCCCCTGCCACCGAGTCGGTTCTGCCTCACAGCGCCCCTACAGGACAAGGTGGAACTGCCTGTGTGGGTCTCTGAGACGGAACTCTTTTCAGGGTCAGAAAGCTCCCCCTGTCACGTGTGATCTTTTGGTAATGGGCAGGAGTAGGGGGAGCATAGAGATTTTTAGAATACAGCGGAGGAAGCAGACCCGGAACTCACTGCCATTGAGTGAGCACCAACTCTCACAGCAGAAGCAGACAGCCTCAGCGTTCTCTTGAGGGGCAGCTGGTGGATTGGAACTGCTGATCTTGTGGCTAGAGCCCAAAGCCTGAACCACAGCGCCATCAAGCTCCAGAGGCTCCTGCTACCAGGCAGCCCAACCCACTGTCGTCCACCCACACTGACTCAACTCACCCCAGGCTCCTTCCACGGAGTTCATTCGACTCGCGGCCACCCTTCCGGACAGGGGGAGCTGCCCTGTGTGTTTCCCACACTAACTCTTGCTGGGATTAGAGTCTCATTTTTCTCCTGCAGAGCAGCTGGTGCTTTAGAACGCCTGACTTTGTGGCTAGCAGCGTAGCCAGAGCTGGGTGATGTGCTGTGGCTTGGGAATCGCCTCTGTGGGGAAGGGAAAGGCCACGTTGTCCCCTGTCCTGCCCCTCCTCATCCAGTCTCCAGAGCCACGAGACTCAGCCAGTCCCAGTCGGGGTTTGGGGACATGTGGTTAGTAAGCTCTCAGGAGACAGGCTTGGAGCAGGTGCCCTGGGAGTGGGAGCAAGGCGGGGAGGGGCTGGGAGGCACCGGCAGGTTTTGATCCCAACTCCTCCCCCCTCCCCCCACCCTAGGCAGAGGCTGAGGAGGGGCCTCCTGCCCAGTCCGACCCTGGCTCCGCCTCCACACACGCCCACTCCCACCTCAAAGAGTATTTAGTTCAGCAGGCGTCCAGGGCCCCTGCCATCCTATACCAGAACCCCAACCCTCTGCCTTCTGGCCCCAACACACCTCTGGTCCCAGTCATTTTCAGGCCCAGGGGACCAGCTACAGTAACCCGACACCCTGACCTTCGAGAGTGCCCCAGGAGCAGCAAAGGAGCCCTGACTCCAGGACCCCTGCCTGCCATGGTGAGCCTCCAGGCCTGCACCTTCTTCTGCATCAGCCTCCTCTTCCTGCAGCTCCAGGGTCTGCTGTGCCAGGAGAGCTGGCTGCGGGCTAAACCCAGGTGAGTGCAGACAGGACCAGTCCCAGCCCGCCCCTGGCTCAGCAGGGGGGCAGGATGCTTGGGGGGCCCCCCAAACTAAGACCAACCTCCTTCGGTTACTACAAGCTGGGTGACACGCAGCCTTGCTCCCACCATGAGGCTCTGGCTCTCCCTTGGGTAGGGGATGCTGGAGGGACACCCCCCCAAGGCTTCCCAGCTCTAGTTACCCCAAAATGGGCCTAGGACAGTCACCCCAAGTCCTGAATGTGGAAGCTCACAGAGCCTTGGGGTGTACTTTGCCTGGGGAGGCACAGGTGCTTATGACTCGGTGCCAATAAAGTGGCTGAGACACCTGGACCTAGTCCCTGAACCCCCCAAAAGAGTGCCAGTCAATAGGGTGGGGCTATGGGCTTCCCCTAGCAGTGCCCCAGGCTGCGGGGGAGCCCAGGGGTTCCCCTAATTGGAGGGGAGATGTGGTGGGTTTGGGGTCCCTGAAGGCTGGACCACCCCGTCTCCTCCCCATCCCCTGTGCAGGAAGTCCCTGGCTGGGATCCCTTCCAGTGACCAGCTGGAGCAGCGTCTCCTGCCCCAGACTTGGCTCCCCAAGTGGCACCAGCCACAGAAGAGCTACAGCCTGGACTTCACCCTGGACCAGCCTCTGAAGAATGATCACAGCCTCCAGCCAGGCACCAGCCAGTCCCCACCCCACTGGCCAGGCCCCAGCCACCCCCGCCCCCGAAGACACCTTACCTGGCTCCGGAATAATGGCTGCAGGCTGCCAAGCTGCGAGACAGACAACCTGGCTTACCTTCTGTGGAAGTTAAACCATGGTAGCAAGGGCGACACCAAGAACCCCAACAGCCCTGGCTGACTGAGCTGGCCACACCGCCCCACCTAATCCTGTGTCCCCTCACCCAGAGCTCCCACAGACATGCAAAGAGGGGTCCAGGTCCCCACAGGGCTCGCCCTCCTGGCAAAGTGACCCCCACTCCCCATATGCACGGCCCGAGGGCTGGGGGCAGCCTCTGCCTTGGGACAGGTGCGCCTTGGTCCTCACCCTGCATCTCTGCTCTTCAGCACTGTAAAGGAGTCTCCCTCACAAGGGGGTTTGGCTTCTTGAAGCTGCTTCCCTGTGCACCCATCTTGGCTCTCAGTAAAACGCAGTCTTGGCAAATCGCATCTTTGTTCTGGTATCATGATGCCGTCGGGGGTCCAGTTTGAGGATTCTGGCTTTCTTGACAAAGAGGGGTCTCCACACTGCAGGTGGTCATCTTTGCCCTCCATCAAGAGTGCCCCAGGCAAACAGGTGGTGCCCCTGCACCTTGCAGCCTGGCCCTGAGCCTCCTGCAGCCCTGGCGCGGCATGGCATCTTCGCAGTTAGTGCAGCCTCCTGGGCTCCCTGCTCAGCAGACAGGTGGAGCATGACCACAGCTAGCAGGGCCCTGTGAGAGCAACTCCACACTGAACCCCCAGGGGGCTCTCTGAGCCCTCCCTGGGCCACCATGTGCACCACTGTTGTGGGAGGAGGGTCATGTTGCCTTCATTGGGAGGGTCAGTACTGGCAGCAGTGGGAATGGAAAATTTGGGGAGGCATGGGGCACAGGGAAACAGCTGACACATCACCCACATTCTGTGCCCCTGCCCTGTGCCCCTGTCTCCCTTGGTGCTGGCCCTCACCCCTGTGCCCCAGCTCTGTCCTCAGTGGACACTCAGAGCACTGCCCCCCTGGCTCCCCGCCCCACCCCCATCACTGGGAGCCCACAGCTGTGACCCATGAGGCTGCATGCTGGGCAGTCAGCCTCTTCTGCATGGCCAGGCACTGCCCAGGCCTGGGTCTGGCTCCAGCTGTGTCTCAGATGCCCCGACAGCCTCCCCAGGAAACCATGGCCCAGTCCCCACTTCTTCCTGGCCTCCCACTCCATCTTCGCAAAGGGATTTGGACCACCTTGCTGCCCCCACGGAGGAGCAGACAGGAGACAAATACAGGCCCTTCCCAGCTCCCCAGCCTCTCACTAGGACCAGCAGGCCGTGCCCAGCCCTCTTGGACTCCCTCACCCAGCAAGGTTTCAGGAAGTGCTCTGCAGGGAGACCCTTGGGAGAGGCTGAAGGGGCCCCAAGAATCCAACCAGGTCCCCAAAGGCTGCAGTGGGCAGGCAAAGACCAAAGAAGGGACAGAGAAGGAGGCAAAGGGATGCTGAGATAAGGGGGGGGGGTGCCTATCAGAGGGCAACGAGGTCACGGCCACCTGAGAGGCCTGATGGTGCCGCAGGCACTGCTGGTTGGAGGGAGGGTGAGTTGGCGCAGGCTTAGTGAGGAGCAGTTTCAAGCTCCCTGTGAGGAGGAGACACCTGCTCAAACTCAGACCCAGCGTCTCTGCCGCCAGAAAGGCGCTCCGGACCTTCTTCCCACCTGGCCTTCCCAATCCCCCCATTAGCCAAGGCTCATGAGTGTCTGCAGCAGAGGGAGGTGTATCTTCAAGCTCCTCTGGCAGTGATTCTGACAGCGAAGTTGACTGAAAGTCAAAGAGGAGTAAGGCAGTCTCTCCGGAAGATCCTGTAAGGAAGTACAAGCCTGGGGACTCGCTGAGCTCCGTCCCCCTCCAGCACCCTCAGATCAGGAAAAGGCAGCCTGTCAGAGAGGAAGCCCGTGATAACAGAGACCATTGAATGGGTCAAGAACGTGAAGTGCAACCAGGAAGCACAGGTAGTTCTTTAAGCCTGGAGCAGCAGAGCCAGCTGAAGGAGTAGATTTCCAGCGTTGATGACACAGGAGGAAAACTTCAGAATCTGAACCACGTCCCGCCTGTGGGGTTCTGGGGAACTCCATCTGTCTTTTTACAGTGGTGTGTATTGGCTAGCTGTTGTTTCCCACGCTGTTGGATATTTGAACTGTAGAACAATCTCTAAGATGAATACTTTTTTTAAAAATTGCAGTATTAAAAATGTTCTGCGTGAAGCTGACTGTCAGCTTTATTAAGGACGACTGTTTGCACCTGCCCCTCATGTGAAAGAAACTCAGGTGATCCCATCTCAACTCTGGTGGCCTGCTTTGATCCTGAAGAGTTGGGACTGTGCGAGGACTAACGTCATAGTTTGTAAACCTTTCAATTTCAAAAGAACCCGTGGTATTAAACTTATAAACTCAACTTGGAAATCTGTAGCTCATTTTTCTCTTCCAACCAAATGACTAGTTTCTTAGACTTTTTTTTAAATAACAGTTTTATTGGCACATAATTCACATATCATACAATTCAATAGTTCAATCATATGACTTCTGAGACTTTTCTACCCCGATAATAATTTCAAGCCCCTCCCCTCTTTCCCTCCATGTTCTTTCACTGACTGCATGTTCAATGTTTACTCTTTGAGTACATTGTGCTGGTCTGTGCGTGTCAGGCACTGTGCATGTGGTTCCAGTAACGCACTTGTCATTGGAATATGATATGGGAACTACAATCCCTGACTCGACTGTGCTAAATCTTAAGAGAAGTAGTGGGACACCAACGTGGCTTGTATGAGAACTCCGAGCAGGTGTGGTCTGGCCCTGCGGTGCTCGGTGGCGGTGTGATCTTACTCTTCAGTCTGCAGGTGATCAGGACCTGCATGGCAGGTTTGCGTTCACTGGTAGCTGGGGAGTTTTCAAAGTTTTAGAGTGAGGTCAGCATCCCAAGGGCAGGAGGCTGAAAAGGGGCGCTCCACCCCATCAGCGCCCAGCTCCACTTCATTCCTGGCCCATAGACTAGTTCAGGAGTGTCCAAGGCCATTGCAATTTCAGACCAAATCCCCAACCTGGAGCAGGCCGATTGAGCCTGGAGTCGCTCTCAGGCCCCAAGCTGCACCCACAGAGATCATCGGAAGAGCCTAGTCCAGTCACTCTGAGGAGTGCAAGGCTCGGCTGTGGAATCAGCTGTCTGTACCTACAGTTCCCTGGGCACCCTGTCCAGAGACCTGGGGTGTGTGGTGCCAGCCACTGACCAGACCCCGGTGAGCAAAGGAAAGACCAGCCCCAGCCCTGCCCCTGGCTCAGCAAGGGGCAAGGATGCCTGGAGAACCCCCCCAATGTAAGGCCTGCCTCTGATTACCACAAGCTGGGTGACCCGCAGCCTTGCTCCCACCGTAGGGCTCTGGCTCTCCCCAAGAAGATGGTGTCTGCCCCAGGACAAGCCACCCTAAGTTCTAAATGTGGAGGCCCAAAGAGGCTAGGGGTGCTCTTTGCTGTGGAGGACAGGGGCATATGACCAGGGCCAACGAAGTGGCTGAGTCACTATGGCCTGAACCCCCAAAAGATTATGGGATAGTGTCAGGGCTATCAGCCCCTCCCAGCAGTGCCCCAAGCTGGTGGGATATCCAGGAGTTCCCCTGAGTGGAGGGGAGAGGTGGTGGGTTTGTGGTTCCTGAAGGTTTGACCACCCCATTTACCCTCCATCCCCTGTGCAGGGAGGACAGCGCCCGTTCCCCCCCCCCACCGTCCCCCCCACTTCCCAGCAGTTGTCATGTGCAGTCCCCCATGCCCAAGCCTGTGTCTGGAAGCTACACGGGGCCACCAGCCACAGAAGTGCACCAGCCTGGCCCCCACCTGAGCCATCCTCCGGAGAACCTGCCCCCCACCTGGGACCGCACCAGCCCAGCCTGGCAGACCCCACCCTGAGCCTGGTTCCTGAATGTGATGGGCAACCACTGTGGACCCCAGCAGCCTCCACAGCAGCAGCTAGGAAATTGATGAAGTCCCCGGTCAGTGCTGGTCTACCCACCTCTGGCGGCGAGGGTGGGGGCAGCGCGGGTCCTGGGCAATGCGGGCGGGGAAGGTGGGGGAGTGCTGATGAGCCTGCCACACCCTACACACACACACACACACACACACACACACACACACACACACACACACACACGTCTGATCCTGGGCCAGCCCCTAGAGCTCCTGCAGACACCAGAGAGGGGCCCAGGCCCCCGCAGAGCTGGCCCCAGCACCCAGCCTCCCGCACCTGTGAACCCGACTCACGTGGACATGGACCGGAGGCAGTGGGACAGCACCAGCTCTTCCCCTCCCCTCAGGGGGACACGGCTTCGGGAAGGGGCCTGGGTAGATGGAGTGTAAACCAGGGTCCTGAACCCCAGGGTGGATGAGAAAGGCTGAGCTGTGTGCTGCCTGCGGCCCCTCCCCCACAAGCCCCGGCTTGGGTAAAGCCCCCCTTTGCAAGCCCTCCGGCTTCCCCTCTTGCCATCCCAGCCCTGGGCAGAGCTGAGGGCACTATGCAGGGCTAGCTCGCTCCCTCTGCATCCCTACCTGGTGGTCCAGGAGCAGTGGTAGGGAGGGGTGGGGCACAGAGCCACGCGTGTCTGAGGGTGGGGCTCTCCTTCCACCCCCCACCCTTCCACCCCCCCAGAGGCCAGGGGCAATCTCTCCCTTTGCTCTCCCAGGTCCTCTGGCCCTCGTCCACCACAGTGGGGTCGGGGTTGGGGGGAGCGGGAAGGCAGTGACCCTACCCCCACCCTCCTGGACTTAACCCAGAGGCAAGTGCCTCTCTGCCATGTCTACCTGCCAGGGGATCCCCCAAAGGAAGGGGCTATGTATTAGCCCCTTGCATTCCCTCAAGAGGGTGGGATTGGTCGAGCAGACACACAGGCACTGCCCAGGGACCCAGCCGGGACTTGAGCTCACCCCCGCCCCCTCGCCTACAGGGCGCTGGCCCTGATGACCATGCCCCCTCCCTGCCCCCCAAGAGGCCGACTTATCACCCCCGCTTTAGAGAGGGTCCCTGGTCCCTGCCCCTGGCTGGAAGCCATCCAGGAAGGCTGCCTGGAGGAGGTCTGGCAGGACTGGGACTGGCCAGGGGAAGGGGGAGAGGCTGGCAATCCCAGGCTTGAGCCCCTGGCCAGTGGCTGAAGGCAGCTGAGAGAGCCAGGCGCCTCAGCCTCAGGGCCACTCAGCCACTGAAAGGCGACTATCCGAGAGACCGCCAGGGCCTGGTGTATTGGCAGAGTGGGGGTGGGGTGGGGGTGGGGCGGCAGGGAGCAGCGTGTCTGGGCGTGGCTACAGAGACATGTGGTAGACATTGGGTGGACAGGGCAAAGGCAGTGGGGTTGAGGGAGGTTGGTACACAGTGTCCACAGTTCAGCTCTGCCAAGACCCCCCAGGGCTCCCCGAGTAAAGTCCAGCCTCACACCGCCCACCCTCATCCCCACCCCGGCTCCACCATCCAGAAGCAACCAGTGCCCCATGACCTGTGTCCAGTCTTTCCCTGGTACACACTGTCCCCCCTGCCAGATACACCTTCCACTGACACAAGCACATGCCTCACGTGTACAGGATAGGCAAACAGTGCACAGACATTAGCCTGTCACATGCACGTGCACTAATGCACACACACAAGCATGCTCACACAATAGAAGCATGCACATGCATGAATGCACACATATACAGTTGTATTCACACTAGGTAAGCACACACATGCATGCATGTACACACAGGCATGTACACTCATGCACATGTATATAGGCATGCCCATTCGTGCACGTGTCACATGCATGTAGATGCATGCACATGTACACAGGCAGCATCCTGCTCCTGCTCACCCTGGCACCCTCTTCGGCGTCATCAGGGAGGGGTCTGCCCAGCCTCACTGAGGCTCTGCTGCTTCTCCGCCCAGTGGCCTGAGTGTCTGTCACTGTCCATGCTTGCTGTGCATGGACCCAGGCCAGGCATCCTGATTCCAGCAGGCCTGCCCCAGAGCAGCACAGTGACCCCAAGTTCCGACTGTTGGCTGACACCCGCACCCAAACCCTGGGGGCCCACCTCAGAGATCTGCAGAGTCTGGCCACTGGTGGTTCAGCTCCCTCCATTCCCAAACTTGGGAGGACTTGGGGCACACAGCGTGGTGAGGTGCACAGAGGCACACAGGCAAATCTGAGTCAGTGAGGGGCTCAGGCTGTTCTTGGGGGTGAGGCTTTGAGGTGCCGAGGTCCTCCACTTATTCTCAGTACAGCTGCCACAGACCCTGTTCTACGGGAGTTAGACCACACCATTGCCAGGACATCTCCGTCTGAGAGAGCCCCCAAATAGGTGCCCTGCTCCCTCAGGTGCCCCACCATGTCCGTCCCCACCCCCCCTCCCCGCCTCTGCCAGTTTCCAATACAGACTAGCTGCAGGGCTGGTCTCCAGCGAGTGGGCCCTTGTGGGAAACTCAGAACTAGGGAGGGCGTGTGCTCGGACAGTTTCTCTACGCTCCTACTGAAGGGGTCTCGGAGGCTGGGACTGGAGGAGTTGGGGATGCAGCCCAATCACATTCTCCTGACTAAGTTATTCCTCACAATGTCCTCCCCACCGCCCCATAAAGCCAATTTTAAGATGCTTCTTATAAGCTCACGCTTGCTTATTATACACTTGAGGGTTATCTGCTGTGGAGAGCAATCCGACTCTGTTGTCCACCCCACCCTTAGAATAAGGATCGTAGATTGTTCTCCTGGAGAAGAAGAGCTCAGGATACCTAAGGTCAAGTCAGCTCAGGGAGGATAAAGACTAGGCCGCCATCTTCACTCTAGAACTTCCCCTTCCCATTACAGGTTTGTTCCTAGTACACGTTTGACATGCCTGGATGCCTGATGATCATATAAGACTGTCTAGGGCTGTCGGAGGATACATTTTCTCTCTGGCTCCAGACGCCACCGTGGAAGAGATGAACCCTTGCGTGCCTTGTGTGTTGTCCCTGATTTTGTTCCTTTTTTTGCTGCAAAAGGAAGCTTTATTGTTTCCATTTGGTCCTCAGATGTGGGAGGGTCTCCAGGGCGGTGGCGCTGCAGCTGGCACGGGGCAGGTTGGGGCAGAGGGGCTAAAGCTGGCAGGGGGGAGGCAGAGGGTCCCTCGCAGCAGGTGGCTCGGTGCCATGCAACAGGTTCCTAGTCGTGTTTGAGGGTGAGCCTCTCGAAGAGCTACCCGCCCAGCCCTGCCTGGGGGCTGGCCAGCCTGTGGAGGTTGGTCAGGTGGTTGCCCATCTTCTTGAGGAGTTTCACCGCCTTGTCCAGAAAGTGGTTCTCCAGAAAGTCACAGAGATGGGGGTCAGCGTGAGTGGACCCCACGGCATGCAAGTCCAGAAGGGCCTGGTTGAGTTTTTTCTCCAGGCCTAGGGCAGCTTTCATGGCATCCAGGGTTCTACCCCACTCATCTTGGGACGGCGCATCCTACGAGAGGGCGCAGCTGCCGCACTGGTTCTGCGGCTTCAAGAGACTCTCGGCCCCCTCGCGCTTCTTCTCCTTCGCCAGCTCCTGTGAAGACGTGTATCATCAACGGCATCGCGGTCAAAAAAGAAGCCCAGAGAGAGGTAGGTGTCAGAGGCCCGCAGGTGCAGGTTGACCAGACGGTTGACGCCGCCTCAGCGTCGGCAGAATCATTCTGATGGATCTGAGAGCTCATGGTGCATCGGTTTGGAGGTCACCACACACAAAATAAAAGTGTTCGCTGGTCCCAATAAGAGGGGATGGTCAAGAAGATGGTCCCGAAGTTACTTCCGGAAGGGAAACTGGAGAGTGGCAGAAGGTTGGAGGCAGGGAGTCCCCGGATCTGTTCCGTTCAAACACTGTTGAAGCAAGACACAGATCCACGGGACCACGGGGTGAGTTTGAGTTCGTTCCTTTTAAAGACACAATTAGGGTCCTTAGGACCCTATTGCTTGTGGAGGCTGGTCCCCCAGAGGTCCTGCTGCACCCTGGAGCTCTGTCTGGTTGGGGATGCCATTCCCTAGCCCTGGATGCAAGGGACACCCCTAACTCAGAGCCCAGTCTGAACTTGGAGTCTCTGCATTCTACTCCCTTTACCTGGAGTTGGGGGCCGGGGTGGCAGGGGCTCTGCTACAAGTAGATCACCCAGCAGAAGGGTCGGAGTTGCTCCGGGGTGGAGAGCTGGCATCAAGCCAGGGACTGAGGCCACTGGGGACTGGCTGGGCTGACACATTAACCCCAGGAGGCCAGGCGGGAGGGCAGGTGGTCACTCATTACCAAGGCCCAAGGCCAAGGGGCTGGGCGGTGTCCAGTCACTTATGTAATCCCAAGCCTATATAGAACCCCTGGCCTGGGGGACTCCTGCCTGCCCGCTGCCCCTGTCCTGCTCACTATCAGAATGAAGATGGCCGTGGTGAGTCCTGGTGCCCGTCCCACCCCTGTCCATCACAACCCCCAGTCCTCGCTCACTGCTTCTTGAAAGTCCCATCCTGCCAGTGGTCAAAGAGCTCTCCGCCCTGCTGGTTCCACTGGAGCAAGGGTCAGCCTTGGGTCACGTCTCTTCAGGGCAGCCGGCACTTCCTGGGCCCCAAGCGCCAGGCCAGGCCACTCAGCAGCATATCCTGGGACCAGGCTTCCCTGGGTGAGGGGCTAAGAGCACAGGGAGGGGAGAGAGGCCTCCCCAGACCAGGGGGCCTCTACTGCCCACCCCTGGGCCTCTCCCACCCACCAGGCTCCCTGCCGCCCTTGCTTGTCCGTTAACCCTCCTCCCCAGGTCCCAGACCCCACAATGGTCGGCAAGCTGGAGAGGGGGCTGGGGATGGACAAGAAGAAGACCAGCTTCCGGAACTACACTGTGAGGACTCCTGCTTGGCCCACCCCATGGAAAGGGTCTCCTGGGTTCCCCCCCACACACACACACACACAGAACCTTGGCTTCTGGGTCACCCCTGTGCTGCCTGCCCAGCCCTGCAGAGCTGAGTTCCTGGGTCACCCAGAACAACTTCATGGGGCACCATGTGAAAGCTCCCACTGGGGTCATAGGGTCCAGGGTGTGGTCAGCCTGGGAGGCAGCGGGGTTGGGTGTGTGGGCTCTGGGGGCCAAGGCAGCAGGAAGCCCAGGCTGACCGATGGCCTTACAGTCTGGCCCGCTGCTGGACCGAGTGTTCACCACCTACAAGCTCATGCACACACACCAGACCGTGGACTTCGTCAGGGGGAAGGTATGGCTGTGGGGTGCCCTGCCTGTCCTCCCTCAGAAGGGTCTGGCGGCCGACAGCCCCACTGACGGCCTCCTTCGGTCCAGCATGCCCAGTTCGGGACCTTCTCCTCCAAGAAGATGACAGTCCTGGAGGCTGTAGACCTGCTGGACCAGCTGGTGGACGAGTCGGACCCGGATGTGGACTTCCCCAACTCCTTCCACGCCTTCCAGACTGCGGAAGGCATCCGGAGGGCACATCCCAACAAGGGTGAGCATCCCCCAAGTGGGGGCAGGGGCCATGAGCCAGATCCGGCACCCTTCTGAGCCCGGGTCCTGCCCTGTCTCCCCCAGACTGGTTCCACCTGGTGGGGCTGCTGCATGACCTGGGAAAGGTGCTGGCCCTGGCCGGGGAGCCCCAGGTGAGGGGACCTGGAGGCCCCCCAGCTGCAACCCCCCCCACACACCTACTCCGGTGCTGCCAGTCCCCAATGGTCCATGCTTGGGGGAGGTCTGGCTGGAGGGGGAGCCTCAGGCACACTGCCCCCACTCAATGCTGCCTGTCCCCAGTGGGCCGTAGTTGGAGATACCTTTCCTGTCGGCTGCCGGCCCCAAGCCTCTGTGGTCTTCTGCGACTCAACATTCCAGGACAATCCGGATCTCAAGGACCCTCGATACAGGTGCCTCCCCCGGCCCTGCTGGCCCCGCCCTCCCTGGGGACTGCCTCAGGCTTGAGCCCACCTCTCCTGCAGCTCTGAGCTCGGGATGTATCAGCCTCACTGCGGCCTGGGGAACGTCCTCATGTCCTGGGGCCATGACGGTGAGGCTTCCGGGGAACGGGGGTGAGGGGGTGGGGCGGGACCCTCAGCCAGGGGCCTGCCAACGACACCTCTCGCCCACAGAGTACATGTACCAGGTGATGAAGTTCAACAAATTCTCCCTCCCGCCGGAGGTAGGGGCATCAAAGAAGCAGCCCCGCTCCGCCCCTCCCATCCCAGCCCATCTCAGCCCCGCCCAGCCTCTCAGTCCCGCCCAGCGCAACTCAACTCAGCCTCGCCCCGCCCCGCCCCGCCTCTCAGCCCCGCCCAGCTCAGCTCAACTCAGCCCCGCCCCGCCCCGCCCCGCCCAGCTCAGACAGCTGAGCGCTGTGTGGGTGCAGGCATTCTACATGATCCGGTTCCACTCCTTCTACCCGTGGCACACGGGCGGTGACTACCGGCAGCTGTGTAGCCAAGAAGATCTGAACATGCTACCCTGGGTTCAGGAGTTCAAGTATGGGCTTGGGAACCTGGGGGGCCGGGCAGGGGAGGGAGACCAGCCCTTGGACCTCACCACCCCGCCCCCGCAGCAAGTTTGACCTCTACACCAAATGCCCGGACCTGCCTGATGTGGACAGACTGCGGCCCTATTACCAGGGGCTCATCGACAAGTACTGCCCCGGAGTCCTCTGCTGGTGACTACCCCTCCCGCCAAGCCGACCTTGTGACGATGGAGACAAGTCTGGCGCACCCCACCTCCCTGATGGACCCCACCCACCCGTCTGTGCTCAGCCCTGCTTGCACCAATAAAGACCTTGAAGTGACTTGGGGGTCTGACCCTACCCCGGGGGCGGGGGGACCTATGCTCACTAAGGTGTGGTGTAGTGGCTTCAGGGGTGGGCCAGGCCGGCCAAGGGGACCTTGCACGCAGGGCTGAGACCCACAACCTGGATAACCTGCCCAGGTTTCCTCTCTGCTCACTGGCCACACTGCTGTCCCATAACCCCACCCTCCAAAAGGGCTGCCCAGTCTGGGCGCTATTTCCTCATAACCAGGCACCTCTAGAAGACCCCTAACAGCAGACCCAGGTCCTGGGGCTTTTCTCCCAGCCCAGGAGTGACCACCTGAGCCCAGGCCAGGGGCAGACTGCCTGCACCCCCACCGCCAGGCTCTCCCTGGGAGCACCACCTCCAACAGGATCTGAGAGTGGGGACATGGCCTCAGATTTCCACCCAGCCCCCTGCACTGCCACCAGACACCCCCCACCCCTGGGACCACTGGCCTTGGGCCAGAGCGGGGTCAGTGTACAGGAGGGGCAGCATGGGTCAGGCATACAGCACAGGCCAGAGACTGGAGCAAGACCCCCCCCAAAGCAGGAAGGAGATCCCCAGTTGAGAAACAAGATCCAGGACTGAGACCCTAGTCCAGAATGGTAGAGGCACAGGTCAGAGAAGGGGCCGTGGCCATTGTGTGGAGGATGAGCCCCCAGCAGAAGCCCCCCTATCGCAGTCCCTCTGACAGGTAGTTTTCTCCCCCAAGTGCCTGCCTAGTGGAAACCGGTGGGCAGGGCCACAATGAAGGGGTTTCAGGGAAGTCAGGCACCCAGCAGAACCCTCTGGGAAGTGACATCACACAGGTGCCCCGAACTCAGCCAATAAGGTCAGTCACTACCCTCAATAATGATCCCCCCCACCCCCAGCAATTCAGGAGGGGTTAACGGTATAAAGGCAGGGCCTGAGGTGCTCTCTCTCGGCCTCAGGATTTTCCTGCTCTTGGTTCCTCAGCATTTTTTTTCACGGGGTTTCTGCACTCTCCTGAAGTGGCCATCTTCAGTCTCGAGCTCCCCAGGGGTCCCCATGAGGCCTTGTACCCTTTCCAGAAATAGCATGTACTGTTCAAGACTGTAATACCTGAAACTTCCCCTTTCCCTCATAAAAGTCACCTGGATTACAAAAGTGCTCCTGCCGTGCAAATTCTTTCGGCATTGAAAAGCAAGAACCCAGGTTAATAATCACCCCAGAAACCCAACACCTCTGACCAGAGCCCTGCAGCCCCCAAAACTCCACACACAGCTTCAGGCAGGGAGCAGGCCCAGGAGAGCTGATGTGGACATGTGGGAGTTGTAGTGTGCATGCGCATTGTGTGCGTTCAGTGTGTGTGGGTGTGTGGTGTATGTTGTGGGGTGTGAGTGGGGTGTGCAGTGTGTGTGTGTGTGTGTGAAGTGGATGGGTGTCAAGACTGTAACTACATGAAGGGGTAGAAAGTCTCATCTTACTCTCATGAAGCGGATGATGGTTTTCAACTGATGGCCTTGCCAACACGTGCCCACTGCTCCACCGGGGTTCCCCATGTCACCCACAAGACGCCGGCCCTCTGAAGCAGCCTGGCACATCCCAGTGTCAGCCATACAGTGTCACTGTCCCAGGGTCCTGGAGGCTGCTCTATGGAGCTGGGGAGGGTGCCAGCTCCCCAGCTGCCTCTGGCGATGCCCATAAGCCCAGGATGCCCCCCCACCCCCCGCACGCAGGAGCGAGGCCACTGGTCATGGCTTGTGCCCCTGGAGCATCCAGGCCAGGCTAGGCGGTGGTGCCACAGAGCAAATACCAGAGAAGTGGCACAAAATGCCCTAAGGACATGGGCTAACAAGATGAGACCCCCATCCATGAGGCTCAGGCCCTACCCAGAGGCACCTGGAGCTGGTTCCCGGAGAGCAGTCTGGGTGTCTCTCCAGCGCCTGTCACGGGCAGCAAGGTCCCAGCTGCAGGGTGTTTGCCTCATTGCTCGGGCAGAACTGAAAATCAGGCGCGAGGCCACTCTTACCCAAGGCCACCCACTGGGACTGGGCTTGGTGCCCCAGGGCGGTGCTCTGGTGAAGGCCAGTTCCTTCTTGGCTGGGTGGCTGGCCCTGTGTTGAACCGTTTGCACCTTCGTTCAGGGCCTCCTGGGGCAGAAGCCAGAGTGGGTCAAATTGCACGGGCCCAGGCTGGGGCACAAAGCTTATCACCCAGAGCTCACAAGCAAGGCCCAAAGAGGGGGCTCTGCCTCAGCCTGTCTGCGATGGGTTGATGGGGGTGAAGAGATTGAAGATGAATGAATTCCTGCCGCAAGACCCGACTTTCTCTCCTTGCTCTGCATGGTCATGCCAGAGTGCCAGGGACACCCTGCCCCACCCCAGCTGCATAGGGCCCATTGGGGTCCCTGAGTGGCCATGGGCCAGCACTCTTTCAATGCCCGGTTTTGACTCACAAGAACACACTGTCCAACCGATACCAAACGCACTGCCACGCATCCCGAGAGTGGCTCAGTGGGTTTCTGAGGCCGCCAATCTCCACAGGCGCAGACAGTCTCCTTTTTCTCCCATGCAGTGGCCTCTGGGTTTGAACTGCTGACTTGGAGGTTGGCGGCCCAAGACCACCAGGGCTCCTTCAGCGGGAGGCAGTATTCAGTTATCGCGGTCTTTGTCGGCATAAGGCAAAATAAGCCTGTCACCCAGAAGGAAGCCAAGCCCCAAAGCGAACCCACCGCCCTGAGCTGATTCCACAATGGTGGTCTTTGTCTCCATGAGCAATGGGACTTCCAAGTGAAAATTCGGATTTGGGAGACCCTGCGCTCACCCTCACCTGTCATATTCTTTGGGTGTGGTTCAGTGACCTGCCTGCCTGCCACGTGGGTAGCACGTGGTCTTCAGAATCCTCTCTGAGCGAGAAAACTGCAGTGGGCCCGACAGATCGCTGGAGTGAAACAGATCCGCGGACCTAAAAAAGCTCCTCAAACGGCGGCGTCGGATTCAAATGACAATGGATCTCGGAGAACGGACCTGCCATCGCTCTATGCACTCACCTCTTCCTCCTAAAATACGGTACTTTTTCTTGAAAATGTATTGATTTATTTTTCTTATCTCCTCCCTCTCTCTCTGCCGGTCCCCCCTCCCCCACTAGCCTTCAAGGTTGGCTTCTTTGGGTTTCCTTTATGACAGCGGTCTCCCGTGGTGCTTGCCTTCAGGAGCCCAGCTCTGCTGAGCATGGTGGCTGCCTGGCAGTTTCGTCTTTGAGTTTCTGGGATGCATCACATTCTGGTACGCATGTACCCGCTGCTACGCAGAGATGGCAGTTGGTAGACAGCACTGCCAGCAGTCTACTCATTCATTGTTCTTTCTCTCTCTGGGGTCTGGACCTAGCCGAGAGATTGCAGGACCTTACGGTGTTTGGATTCACATTTATTTAAGGAAGCGCCCTCCTGTTCTCCACGGTGGCTGGACAATTCTGCAAGCCCACCAGCCATGTAGGCGCGGCATTCCCGTCTCACCGCATCCTCCCCAGCTTTTATTTTCTGTTGTGTGTGTTTTTTAAATTTCTGCCATCAGTGTCGGCGTGAGGTGCTATCTTACTGTTTTAGTTTGTATTTCTCTGGCAGCTAATGATCACCCGCCTTCTTCCCTATTGTCACCTTTAGTGGATTCTGTTTCTGCCCCTTTTCATTGGATTATGTTTTTTCATTGGATTATTGTGTTTTTCTTATTGAGGAGTAGTTTCCTATAGATTTTTGCGATTAACTATCTGCTATATCATTGCCAGCCTCCCGCACCCAATTTACTCTTTCGATAAAGTCTTTTGATACAGAAATGTTGTATTTTGACAGGGTTCCAGTCCTCTATTTTGTCTTCTGCAGTGGTTTTCATTATGTTTGGTAGTGTTTTCATGCCTTGTATGAGGGGCTTTAAGTTTGCCCCTATTTTGAAACATTTTCATTAAAAGGTCATTGTACTGGGGGCTCTCACAACTCTTATTACAAGGTTTGCTGGTTGCCAGGCCTTTCTTTGGGTGCTCTTGGTGCACTCAGTCCCGAGACAACCCAGTGAGCAGTTCACTGTCTGCGGCCCCAGAAGCCACAATGGCAAGAACTTGGTGCCTCCTGGAAGCCAGAGGAGTGTGTTCTTACCCGGCCACCCAGGACCCTGAGCCTGGAGTGAGCATTCTGTCTGTGTTGGCTGTGGGACCTGACCAGGCCCGAAGGCCAGGTGCCTGGACCCTGCTGACTCTCTCGCCTGCCCCTTGTCCTCTACATCTACCTGGAGAGCTGATCCGAGGGCCGCCTGCAGCCGGAGGCCCAGTGGAGCCCAGCAGGAAGGCTGTGGCCTTCCCCAGGTCTTCACGCATTCTTCCAGCCTATGTGTTCAACGGCTCAGGTAATGAGCTCATTCGATGAGCTGGCCCATGGTGGGGCTTACTGGAAACACGTTTAAAGGAAAGACACACAGCTGGGTGAGGGTCGCTGGGGCCATGCGGGCAGTGCAGGGTTTACCCCAAGGTGGTCTGTGGAGACTTCAGTGGGGCAAAAGCCCTGGTGTGGGCTTCAGGACCTGAGGAAGCAGCAGGGGCCAGTGTGGCTGGAGGAGGCAGCAGGCAGGGCCAGCTCCTGGGTCAGGTGGGGCTGTGGGGGAGGCTGCAGGGTTTGCTGGAGGACCAAATCATACAGTGTGTGGCTCTTAGTGACTGGTTTCGTTAAGCATGTTTTTCAGGCCAGGGAAGATTTCAGGTCAGGGCTGAGCAATCAGAGCAGGGCTGAAAGGGAAGACCACCACGGGAGGGGTCTTTTGTCAGGCTCTTAGGGATGGGCAGCCTATTGCTGCCTGGAGCCCAGGGAGGCAAGGCAGGGAGGGAGACCACCACTGCTGAGTGTTGGCTTTCCCCTATCCCCTCATCCTGCTATCCTCTGTCTTGGCTCCACCCCACCGCACCTCCTGCCACTCCACCACCTGCCCTGTGCACACGTCTTCAGGAAGTGGGTAACTCTCCTTGTGACCTGGGGCACCTGAGAGGCCATTGAACTGGCATGCTTGCAATCAACCTGTGCCCTCTGGTGGTTAGGATGTTTCAGGTCAACACGTGGGTAAAGCAAGGTAAGGCAGGAATGCCTTGCACCAGCGTCAGTGCAGAAACAGCAGGCAGCGGGCTCGCTGTGTCTGCATGCCTGGCCCACTAGGAAGGGGGGCACTGAACACTGGGAAGAGAAAGGGACCCAGCTCAGTTCAGGAGAGCAGGTAAGCTATTGGGGCCGTTTACTTGCAGACAGAGCCAGACATGGGTGGCCTCTGCGGCTTTCCCACAAAAACCGGCTGGAGCAGCGGTTCTCAACCTTCCTCAGGCCGCACCTTTCATACAGTTCCTCATGTTGTGGTGACCTCAACCACAAAATTATTTTCATTGCTACTTAATAACTATAATTTTGCTACTGTTATGAATTGGGCGACCCCTGTGAAAGGATCATTTGACCCCCAGGTTGAGAACCACTGGATTGGAGGAAGAAGCAGAGAACTGGGGGGTGGGGGTGGGCTTGACCACTCAAAAACTGCCCGACTGCTGGGCAGCTCCCATTGGTGCTGGTGAATGGCGCTGGACGTGCACTGATGCAGGGGTAAACACATGGCCACATCCCTGTTTTTCTAGGCCCACAGAGACCCGTGGACAGCAGAGCCCACCCCTGCCGGGCCTGGTTGGAGCCCACTGCTGCGGCCATGGTGCCAATCCATCTCACGGAGGGCCTTCCTCGTCTGAGCTGCTTTTTTGCTTTACCCAGTGTGATGCCCTTCCCTAGGGGCTGGTCTCTCCTGACATGTCCAAAGTCTGTGAGACCAAGGTCCCACGAGGCTTCCTCCCAGACACGCACTTCCCCCGGCAGTCAGTGGTACATTTGATAGTCCATGCCAAGGGGGCAAGGCTTTGTCTCACAGACTTTGGACACACTGCCGGGAGAGACCAGCCCCTGGAGAAAGACATCATGCTTGGTTAAAGTGGAGGGGCAGCTAAAACGAGAAGACCCTCCATGAGGTGAGTTGGTGCGGTGGCTGCACCAATGAGCTCACCCTAGCAACGCCTGTGAGGCCGGCACAGGACCAGGCAGTGCTTCGTCCTCTGTCACAGGGCCAGGATGGGTGGGAACTGACGTGGTGGTACCTAACAACAAGATGCCACCGCCATTACTGAAGGCATTGCTTCTTTGGTCTTCTTCATTTGTTCATTGTACATCCATACGATGGGACATCATTCAATTCGACCTTGAAAGCGGATGTCCCAAGGAGGGACCTTAAAGTCAGGCCCAATGGAAGAAACCAGTCCCAAAGGGCTACATAGTGGAAGAGTCCATGCACATGAAATGCCCAGGGCAGGGAAGCAGGTGAGACAGAGAATAGATGTGTGTCCACCGAGGGCTACGTGCTGGGGTTTCTTTTCACGTCTGGGATTCTGAGATGGGCTTCGGTGCCGGCTGGACAAGAAGCGTGGCCCACGTCAAGTGAATGAAGGGCGCTGTTTGTGAGCCATATCTCAGCCAGGCCCCGACGAATACCACATAGCCGAGATCCACACCAAGACAGGGTTAGGAATTCCAGATGCCTTGAGGCTGGGTGTTTTCGGGCCTGCTGGTGTCTCGGTTAAGTGTGCAGCCGCTAACGGGGAGGCTGGATGTTGAAATGCTGTCGCTGCCAAGGTAGAAGAGACCAGCAGACCAGCCCCCAGGATGCTCACGGTGCCAGTGGCCAGTCCTCAAGGACGGCTGCAGTCACAGGGCCGAGTGGAGCACAGGACAGCGGCGATGGGGGTTTCATACCAGCCAGGCCTCCAGGTCTGGTTCTCGGTGTGCGAGACACTGAGCATCGGTCACCAGGAGTTGGGGGTAGAGCCCTGGAGCCACCCCCAGAGTGGGCACAGAACGTGCTGGAGGGGCATTAAGGGGGATGGAAGACGGACGATGGGGGCTGAGGACAAAGGAGGGACAAGGCCACCCTCAAGCAAGGGTCATGAACTCAGGGTGGTGGAAATCCACACCCAGCGTCCAGCACAGGTCTCCGTCCCTCGCTCCTGGAAGTAGTACCTCTGCTGCCCAGGCCTGGAACTGAGCTCTGGCTGCTTCAAGTACCGCCATCGTGCCCACCCCCACGCCGCTGCGGGAGCACCCCAGGTGGACAGCTCGCTTTGCGGTCGGTCTCCATTTACCTGACCCCGGCCTCATTTGTGACCCACCCCCGTAATTCCGGTGCTGTGGCCCAGGGGAAGTGGAAGGAAGGAAGGGGAGGTTTCTGGCAGGTTGGGGCTCTCCAGCCCCACACATCGACGCCTGGCTTTGTGCCCACAGGATGGGGCTGGGAGGCCGGAGTCTGCTGTCAGTCTGCAGAGACCTGGGTGGGGTGTGGCATCCCAGCTGCAGGCCAGTGCTCTAGGGGTCGAACTCTAGCCAGCCACACAGAGCTAGGGGAGGCCTGGCACAGTTTAACATAAAAGATGCCTTTTATTGGTGCACACGGATCCAAACCCTGGTCTAGCCCCCTCAGAAGCAACTCGGCCTCAGTCCCCGAGGTGAGGCTGCAGTTTCGCCCCCTCTGGACCGACGGCTCCTCATCACCAAGGTCAGAGAAGGTGTGGGCTGACCAGTGGGCCTCCAAGCCCCGTGTAGCAAGGATGCCCCGGAGAGCCTTGAGAGTAGGGAGCACGCCCACCTGCCCCTGCGCTGCAGCAGCGATTAAGGCACTTGTGTTGTGGCTGATTGCATCTGCTGACAGAGGCCTAGTTGCTGGGTCGCTGATCCCGCGTCTCCACAGAGCCGGCTACTTCTTGCGCCGGGGGCTCCTGGACCCACTGCTGCAGCCGTTTTGGGCTGCAGCTCCTGGCTCCTGGGGGGCACCTTTGCGCTTCTCCTGCCTGTTGGGTGTGGGGGGGCGGGGGGCCAGCAGGGCCTGCACCACCTTGATGGCCCCTGCCGCACCAAGGAGCCCCCAGAGCAGGTTGGGGGCTTCCAGGGGGGTCAACTGGGCTCGGACCCAGTGCAGGGCCTGGGGCAGCGGGCTGCTGAGACTGCGAGGGCGAGGAGGACTCTTGTCCTGGGGAGGAGGAGGAGTGGTCACAGTGGGTAGAGTCCAGATGGGTGGTCACCCGAGCACCCCCAGCCAGGGGCACCTCCTACCTGAAGCCCAAACTGTGAGAGCAGGTTCTGCAGCGTGGGGTCCCCCAGGGTCACCGGTGGGAAGAACTGCTCCACCCACTGGCGGCGCCACCAGCGGCTGCAGCAGGACGAGCGGTCACTGGCTGGCTGGCCAGGCCCAGTCCGCACCCAGCCGCGCCCCATGTACGTACCTCTGCTCCTCAGGCTGCGTGAACCAGTACTTGTAGCGCTGCGCGCGGATGTAGGTCGGGGGCTGCTTGTGGAAAGGGTACCGGCTGGGGTCGCTCTGAACCAGGCGGATCACTGTGGGAGGTGGGGCTCCGTCTACATCCGCGCCCCAAACTGGCCCCTCCCCGCCTTCCTCCACTGCAGCTCGCCCCACTCCCTCCACAGCTCCACCCCACCTTCTCCAGCCCGCTCACACCTGACTCCTGGCCCTGCAGCAGCCGGTGGACCAGGCCCGCGAACCAGGGGCTGTGTGTGTGGGGGCCGAGTGCAGCGAACCACATCTGCCAGTCAAGACGTGGCTGGTGGGGCGTCACCACGGCTGGTGGCCGGCTCATGTTTCCCGGCTTGTACATGAACTCGATCTCCTGCCGCGTGCGGGAGGGGGGGGAGGGAGGAAGGGGGTAATATGGGTGAGGGGGTTAGTGGCTGGTAACCCTGCCTGCCAGGTGCCCACCCTGGAGCCCAGCTGCGGGGCTCACCGTCCAGTGTTGCCCATCATAGCTGCCCTCCAGCACCACCTCGGGCCGACCCCCCAGACCAGTCATCCGCCGGAAGAGGCCGTAGGAGTTAGCCAGCTGCAGATGCTCCACGGAGCTGAAGAGGCGATGGGCCACGGGCAAGAGGCGCCCATGGGTATCTGGCTCCATGTAGGAGTAGGGCACCTGGGCAGAGGCAGAGGATCAGGGGACCTGAGCACCTGCAGTGCAGCTCAGTGGGCCGCCCCTCCCCTCTCCAGCGACCCACCAGGCTGATCGTGAACAAGGCCACCGTAGCCACGCCAAAGACAAACAGCTGGACTGCAGACCAGAGCTTCCACAGCCACCCACGCACCTGCGTCCACCTGGGGGGCGGGGAGGGGGGTAAACCCGACGCGGGGGGGTGGGGGGTAAACCCGAAGGCTGTCAGGCCTGTGGGCAGCCTGCCACCCCCGCAGCCCTGCACCACCCTTGCCCTGCCTCTGGCCACAGTACCTCCAGAGGGCAGCCAGCAGCTCCCAAGCCAGGGAGGCCCCTCCCAGCCACATGGTGGGCAGGGTCACGCTCTTGAGCCACTGGGAGAACTGGTGGAAGGTGAAGTCTGTCGGGGAGGGGCGGTTGAAGGCAGGTGTTTGGGAGCAGCCCGCCCCCACCCTGTGCCCAGTGCTCACTGGTTCTGGACTGGATGGTGCGCTGCTCCCAGTCCACCTCCAGGCTGAAGTAGTGGGCAGTGCCATAGGCCAGCAGCCCGTAGACAGCCAGCTCCAGTAGCAGGGCCAGTGCAGCCAGCAGGGTCTTGGGCCAGGCTGTGGGGAGGACGGGAACAGTTGGCTGGGGCTGGGGGAGGGGAGAGCAGTGGAGCCGGGGGAGCACAGGCTGGAGATGAGGGTGGGGACAGGGCAAGGGGAGAGGGGGGTGGAAGACAGGCGGCAGGCTGGCCCTCACAGGTGGGCATCTTCCGGCTGTGCCCTCGCTCTGTGTGCAGGTGCTGGTCGTCCAGCAGGGCGGTGGTGAGCACCAGGGTGAGCAGATTGAAGAAGTTGTAGTTGCCGGTCAGCATGATGAGAAGCTGCAGGAGAACCTGGTGTGTGTGGGTGGAGTTTGCACTTAGAGCTGGCGGGGCAAGCCCTGCAGCCAGGCTGGACTGCCCCCATCTACCCTGACCGCCTTAGCTGCACCTGTGCACCCCCATCCCCCCGCCCTGTCTGACCTCTGCTATGACTTGACCTTTCAAAGGTTCCATGTCCTCAGCCTTGCCGACCTTCAGATCGGTACCCCACCATCTGTGTGGGACGGCACCGGGGCCCACCCACCTGGGAGTAGAAGGCCGCCAGGCGCAGGCGGCGGAGAGGGCTGAAGAACAGAGGCGGCACGGCAACCTCGATGAGGAAGGTGGCAGCTACGCAGAGCCTGTGCAGCCACGCAGGCAGGTGATGGGCGTACCAGGCAGCGGGGGTGGGCAGGCACTGAGTCTCGTAATGGTAGGTGAGGGCTGTGGGCGGATGGGTGGGAGGTCAGTGCTGGCCCAAGCTCCCAGGCCCCACCAGGGTCCTTACCAGGTTCCTCACCAGTGAGGCCCCACCATGCTGGGCAGCGGCTGGTCAGCTTGACCACGCCGGAGGCGAACATGAGCCGGAAGAGCAGCCAGCGCACCAGCCAGAAGGGGAGGTCTTCATGGGGCATGGCTCCCGCCAGCCCACTCTGGGGGGGCTTCCTCTGGAGGGGGCGCTGCCTCAGTGGGGCCACCAGCACGGCCAGGAAGCCAGCCTCCAGCAGCAGGGAGTCCCTAGGGGGCAAGGATGAGTGCACAGGACCCCCTCCCCATGGCCACCACCCCCAGCTCTCCTGCAGCGGAGCCCAGGGCCACTCACCACTGGAAATACAGAAACACCTGGCCCACCTGCAAGGAGAGGGATGGTCAGGGCAGAGCAGCGCTCCCTTGGGGTAGCGGTGGCAGGAAGGTAGGGGCAGCCCCACTTGCCTGGCAGGCTGATAGGTAGGCAGCCCAGAGCAGCAGGTAGGTGAGACAACTGCGCAGGGGGTGCAGCAGCAGGGCGCCCAGGGCCAGCAGTGTGCCCAGCAGGCTCAGCAGCTCCAGGCCCTGCGCTGTGTCCAGCCCCAACCTCGGCGCCTCCCACAGCAGCGACGGGGTCTCCCACAGCTGCTGCCAGCACCCCTTGCCCTGTGGCCGCAGCATCTTCCGAGCTGGCAGGATGCCCCCTGCACCATATAGGCCTATGGAGGGGGAACATGAGCGACAGGACCCACAGGTCAGAGCCTGTAGACCCTCCCTCACCCAGGTTAGCACCACAGCCCCTCAGGTCAGCACCAGGCCTCCCACAATCAGCACCAGGAACCCCCCACCCCCGTCAGCGCCAGGCCTCCCAGGTTAGAGCCTACAGACTTTCCCTCACTCAGGCCAATACCATGACCCCTAAGGTCAGTGCTAGGCCCCTGGAGTCAACACCACAACCACCCACAACCAGGTCGGTGCCAGGCCCCCCCCAGTTCAGAACCTTCAGATCCTCCATCACCCAAATCAGTGCATGTAGACCCTCCTGTCCCTACCTGATTGCCTGGGTTAGGACACCTCACCCTCCATGTTCTTCCCTGCCCCACCACATCTGCGTGAAGCATCTATCACTGTCAGGTTCTGCCCCCTTCCCCACCCCACCCCAGGTCAGACCCGATACCGTGGGAAAGGGACCCCTGCTCAGAGGTCTACAACAACCATCCCCGCGTCCTCCACCCCGCGGTCCGCCGCCAGGAGGGGCCTTCCTCGGGTCCCCTGTCCCCCTGGACAGCGGAGCGCAGAGCGGGACGAGGAGCGGGCACTGGCTCCCCCGAGAGCGGAATGCGGGGTGTCCCGCCGTTGGCGCCCTCACCCGGGATCTGCATGTAGAGGGAAGCGAAGGCGAACATGAAGACGGCGGCCACGCCCTGGAGGAAGAGCTGCCGCGGGAGTCTGGAGCCTGCCATGTCTGCGAGCAACGCGGCCCGCCGGCAGAAGAAGTGGACGCCTGCCCGCTAGGTGCCGCCCCTTCGCGAAGTCCTTTCTTGGCTTTGAGGCTCAGCTCGGCGAGGAGGCCCCGCCCCG
>NW_022103898.1:278647-292512 GCF_000313985.2 Echinops telfairi | reverse complement strand
GTTGGAGTTGACTGCTGCCTCCTAGTAGAAGTGTCCTTTCTTGGGTTCTTGACGAGGCGTCCTGGTTCTCAGTGGCTACAGCGGTTCTCAACTTGTGAGTCGCGACCCCTTTGGGGTTCAAACGACCCTTTTCACCCAATTCATAACTAGCAAAATTACAGTTATGAAGCTGCAACGTAAATAATTGTATCGTTGGTGGGTCACCACAACATGAACTGTATTAAAGGGTGTCGGCATTAGGAAGGTTGAGAACCCTGGGCTACAGTATTCCTATCTTATCTCCTCAGTGTTAAGCTAGGCAGAGGTCTACCTATATTTTGATACTTAACTCTTCAAACGATCTCGCTGGTTTTAAGTTACATGTGTATGATTTTAAGCTTCAAATTTAGATCTCCACTCCCGTCTTCCCCATCTGTTTTCCTCTTTCCAACTGTCCACCTGACCCGTCACTGAGCTGCCACATACTGTTTAACCAGCTGTTGAAGTGACAGGACACCCCGCAGCTCCCCCACCCCACTCATCTGCAGCGGACTCTTCCCACTCTGATACCGAGCTATCACGTGAGCCCACCTGGTCGCCTTTTTCACTGGTTCAGGCCAGCAGCATTGTGGCAGCTCCCCCACCACTCCCTACCTCTTAGGCTTTTGACCCCCTGCAATCCTTCTAACCAGTAATACATTTGGCTTTAAAAATTAAGATTGGCCCACATCTGTTTGCTGCTTAGAGTGCATCCATGGCTGTCCACTTTACTTGGAGTGAAACTCCTCCTGTGGCTTCCAGGCCCTTGGGTTCTTGCCACCTTGCGAGCCTTATGTACAATGAGCCCTCCTCGATGTCATTCTTCTGTGCCAGTGACCCCAGCACCCCAGCGCCTTCCTGCCCGCAGATCTTCCTTGTCTGCTCTTTGTATGAGTGGACGCCAGAAAGCTATTGGGATAATGGGATGAAAGGTTGTGGCATTTTTCCTTGAGTTTTTCAGCTCCCCTATGTGACTCCCTGCTGGCCACTATCTACCAGGCACATTTCTGGGTTGTGGCATGCTCTGCTCCTTAGTGTGCGTCCTTGGCCTGGATCTGTGTGGGCCTGGGCTCTGTGAGGGCAGGCCTGCCCTCCCTACCCGCCCTCTGCTTCAGTGACTGCCCAGCCCACAGTCAGAGCAGAGGCGATGTTTGTTGGGGGCAAATACCTGAGCTGGTGGTGGACCTTTTCTGGGCAGACACTCAGTCTGCGGGGACACTGCCAAGAGCTGTGCCAGGTGGCTCCCGGGGGTTCAGGTTCCCAAGCAGCAGGTCTTGTGTATCACCTCGTAGATCTGCTGCCTTGGGTTTTTATGCACCCAAACCGCTGCCACCTCCCACCAGTAGACCTGCTGTTCGCTGCACGGGCCTTCTGCTTGGCACACCATGCCACCGCCCTGCGGACGGGGGTGCAGGGTGGGGAGCAAGGCAGCCACGGGTCCAGCTTGAGCAGCCCTCTTTCACAGACGTCACATGGAGGGTGTTGACATCATTCACTCTCCGGCTTTTGGTGGTGGTGGTGGTGGTGGTGGGGTGAACCCACGTTCTCACCAGGGCATAGCACTTAGGGCCTTCTGAGTGCTTGGGTGTCTCATCTTGGTGCTGGTGAAAGTTGCTGTCCAGTCACAGTGGGCTGCACAGTGGCCTGCAGAGGGGTGGGGTGGAGGCTGTGTGCATGCCTGCGTGACCCTGTGTAGGATGTTGGCTTCCCCTTAGGGCTCTGAGGGAGCAAGGTGGTGGTTTTAGGCTTCGCACTAGCTGGACTGAGGCGGGAGGTGGGGGTGGGGGAGCCCCTGCCAGAGGTCGTACAGGCCGAAGGCATGCAGGGTGACAATCAGAGTGCAGGTAGCCTTCATAGGATGGGAAGGACTGGGCCTCAGACTGCAGGGTGACTTGTCAGAGTGCAGGTAGCCTTGAAAGGACAGGGAGGGACTGGGCCCCAGACTGCAGGGTCACAATCAGAGTACAGTTATCATTGGGAGGATGAGGAGGGGCTGAGCTTCAGGGGCTGGGTGATGGACTTGGGGTGAGTTGCCTGGAAGACATCCGGGTGGGTGTCCGAAGGCGCTGTGCCATTCCCAAGGGGCTGGTGGCCCTGGCGCTCTGCTTCTCCAGTACCATGATGGGGCGTCTCCGGTTCCCTCTGGGCGTCCATCTTAACAGTTGCGTGATGGCAGCCTCCTGGGCTCCCTGTCTTCTCAGGCTGGCGCTCTGCCTGCCAGGCCACCTCCCTTCGTCTGTTGGCTTCAGGCGGAGCCGGACATCAGCCCTGCTCCATTATAAGACCTTTAGTGAGCATCAGGGTCCGATTCCAGGGTGCAAGGGTAGGATATGGCTGGGCGGAGGAGGTGTGGGGCAGAGGGGAGGGGCTGTCCCAGCAGAGCAGCAAGCAGCACAGGGCTTGAAGCAGTCTGCATTGGGGCAAGTGAGTACAGCCCACAGCACCTGAGTGGTGGGCAGCTAGGGAGGGCATCTCCCTTGGTGGAGCAAGAGGAGCCGTGTGGTGGCAGAATAGGAGATGAAGGTCAGGGGCGTGGGCTGAGCAGTGGGCAGCTAGCAGGGCCTGGAGTTGAGGTCAGGGAGGGGGTGTACCAATGGGTGAGTCCGAGGTGAGCAGGTAGGTCCTGAGGGGAGGACCAAGGGCAATGCAGAGTGATGGCTTGTCTGGTGTTCAGAGGAAGAGCACTGGGGGGCGGTTGGAGAGAAGTTACCCGAGGCCTGCTGGGTTCTCTGCTCCTGGGATGGGGACCTGCTGTTGCAGCTCTGCCCCGCCCAAGGCTCCCTGCCTCTGGTGGAGCTCTGCTGGTGGAGACTAGCAGGGCAGAGCTCTGACTAGGGGCGTTAGGGTGGGCCCTCTGTGCCTCATGACAATGTGGCCTTCCAGAGATCCCAGGAATGGGGACCACAGATACCCTGCCTCAGTCAAGGGAGTCCACAGTGCAGGGGCTGCCGGCACACCACAGTGCAGGGGCTGCCAGCAACTGCCCAACTTGGTGTGGCCAGTCACCAGGTGGGACTAAAAGAGCAGGCTCTCAAGGGAGGGGGAGGGGGACGGGGGAAGAGGGGCCAGTCAGGGGAGCCGACTTCTGAAGGGAGGAGGTGTGTGTAAAAGTGGGGCAGTTAGGGGAACCAACTGCTGAGGGAGAGGATGGATGGTGGGTGGGTGGGACTCTTAAGGGGGGAGTGGGCAGGAACACCTCCCCCCCACCCCCACGCTGGTCCCTGCCACTTCTCCAGCTGGACCAGATCTGCATTTCCTTCGACGAGGGCAAGACCACCATGAACTTCATCGAGGCCGCGCTGCTGATCCAGGGTTCTGCCTGCGTCTACAGTAAGAAGGTAGGCCTGGCCCCACACTCCCGGCGCCCCAGCCTTGTAACCCAAAGAGCAGGCAGGTGTGCAGTGCTCCACTGTGCTCAGGGACTGGCACCCACCCTGCCACCCGCCACCCCCAAGGACCTAGCCCTGGGGACCTCATACCAGAATGAGGAGCCAGGCTTGTGGCTGCTGCTATGCTGGGTGCCCACAGGCTGTGCTGGGCTGGTGCAGGCTGGGCTGGGCGCAGTCCGCTTCTAGGCGGCCTCCCTGGCCGTGGGGCATGCACGCAGTAGGGGATGCTGGCTGCCCTCCAGGGTTGGATGAAGTTTGGGGGGGACAGCGGTAGGGAGGACCCTCCTCACAAGCCCCTCTGGTGGCAGGTGGAGTACCTCTACTCGCTGGTCTACCAGGCCCTCGACTTTATCTCAGGCAAGAAGTGAGTAGTAGGGGTGGGAGGTGGGGGGAGGGGGGCTGCATCCCCTGATACCCACACGTGGCTGATACCCACACATGGATCCTATCCCCCAGAAGGGCCAAGCAGCTATCCGCAGGGCACGAGGAAGGGGCAGCCAAGGACACAGACTCAGAGGGCCCTGGGGCGCGGGCGGATGAGGTGAGGGGGGCGTGGCCTTCCGCGGTGGGGGTAGGGAGGCGGTCTCTGCCATCGGCGGGGCCCCAGCGTGACCCACATTTCATGTAGTTCCTGTCCCTGGACGAGCTGCCAGACGAGCGAAGCTGCGTGGACCTGAGGAATGACCAAGCCTCCAGTGTGAGGCACCCCCGCCCTCCTCCCTGCCGCTTCCTGGGAACCTTCGTGGTGGTTGGGTTGCTGGACGGTGCTCCCCCACCCCTAGCCTGAGAGACACATCGCTCACCCTAGCTCCTGGCTTCTTCGCAGGAAATGATCATCGTGCCTCTCATGCCCATGGCCCTGGTGGCTCCCGACGAGCTGGAGAAGAGCAGGCACCCCCTGTACAGGTGGGGCTGGGCTAGGCAATGGGTAGGCGGGGCCTGGCTGGAGGGCAGGGTGGGGCTTCGGCAGCAGGCGTGTTTTGTGCCCACAGCTGTCAGGGGGAGGTCCTGGCCAGCCGGAAGGATTTTCGGATGAACACATGCACCCCTCACCCTGGAGGAGCCTTCATGCTGGAGCCCCTGGGCTTGTGCCCCCAACTGCCGCCGAGGACCCAGAAGGGTGAGGGGATAGATGTGGACTTTAAGGGGACCCCATTGTTGCCTTCTCCTGGAGGGTGCCCCAGGGCTTGATTGCCAGTGTCACCTGGGTTGGGTGACCTCCCAGTCCACGCTGGGTGGGTTGTTGGGCCTTGTATCCCAGCCACCCAGCTGCACAGCGTCCCCAGACCTAGACTGGCAGCTGGAGACGTCAGAGCTGGACTTAGTCAGAGCTTGACTCAGGCCCTGCTGGGCTTTGTGGGGACACTAGGGTGGCTGACCCTCGTCCTGCCTATCTCCGCAGATACTGGGAGGGCTGAGGAACAGCCAATGGAAATCTCTGCTTGTGGGAGCCCTGCCTCTGCTCCCAGCTCCCCAGAGCCAGGTGAGAACTCCCCCAAACCAGAAGAGCTCTTCTGAGTAGACAGCAGATCCAAGGGCTTGCAGCCCTGCACGCCCCCCACTCAGCCTTCTGAGGTCTGCCCTACTGTCCAGGGTCTGGGGACTAAGGGTTTTGTTCTTCTGCCCCGCACCTCCCCCCCATCCCCAGAAGGCCCAGTACCTGGAGGTGGCAGGGACGATGAGGTTGACGACGAGCCAGTGGCAGAGCACCATGAGGCCACAGTCCCTGAGGTCCCTCAGGAGCTGAATCCACAGGTCAGAACTCCAGAGCCAGAGGAGCCCGCCCCTGACAGGATGGGGCAGGAGGGTGCCTGTGTGTTCCCATGAAAGGGGTTGGGGGGACTGACCCTCCCAGCCTGTGGACTCTGGCCACCCTCACTCGCAGCTCCATGTGCCCCCCAACCCAGCTGCCCTGTGGTCAGGCTGGTCACGGGGGCACTGAGTGTGTCCCCTTGTTGACAGCTGCATGCACAGAGCAGCTATGAGCCTGTGTGTGGTCTGTAGACAGGAGTCCTGTGTGTCTTCCTGCTGCATCCTAGAACCTCTGGAGACAGACAAGAAAGACGCGCCCGCCCACAGGGTTGCAGTTAGTTGAGATTGGTGGCCTGGCAGGAGTGGGTTTGGGTGTGGATGTGTGGTTATTTCCCTCCACCACCCCCATGCCTGACTTGTTTGTAAATAGGTCTCAGGGTATGTCTTAGTGTCCCCACCTGGCACTCTCTGGTCCCTGTTACTCTGCCCCAGGGCAGAATGCTGAGTCTGGCTGCAGGAGTAAGGGAGGTGCTGGTGTCTCTGCAGGGTGCTGACAGGCCCCAGAGGTACATGCTGCGGGAGCGGGAGCGGGAATCTGAGCAGGAGCCAGCTTTGGAGCCCCCGACCCGGCTGCAGGTGTGTGAGGTGGCCCCAACCCCGAGGACCTCAGGTCCTTTGCACAAATCTTTCTGGGGCACCTTCCCCAGGTTAGCGCCCATGGGGGGGGCCCTCAGCACCTGCTTGTGCTCTGTGCCCAAAGGCCCCGGATCCCTGGCAGAGCCTGGACCCCTTTGACTCCCTGGATTCCAAGCCCTTCAAGAAAGGTAACAGGCAAGGCGACTGGGAATTGCCCTTCCTCACCTGACCCAGGAGAGAGGACCATGTACCCTAAGGTCGCGCTCTAAGGTCGCTAGGCCTTCAGGTGGGCCCCAGGTCAGAGCCTCATCTGCCTCCAGGCAGGCCCTTCACTGTGCCCCCCTGCGTGGAGGAGGCTCCAGGGCAGAAACGCAAGAGGAAGCGCTCCAGCAAGCTGCAGGACTTCCACGAGTGGTACCTAGCTGCCTGTGAGTGGACGGGGCGCACTGGGGGGCCGGCCTCTAGGGGGCCTGACTGCCAGGGAGTGTATGGGCCCACCTGGTGGGGGGGCCCCTGGGCCCCTCATTGGGGCCTTGGCAGGTGCTCACTGACCAAGCTCTCACAGATGCTGACCATGCCGACAGCAGGAGGCCGAGGCGGAAGGGCCCCTCTTTCGCAGGTGAGGGTGGGGTCTGGTGTCCAGGGTGGGCAGGATGGTTTGGGACACGGGAGCCCCTCTGCTGAGCATGTGTCTGCAGACATGGAGGTCCTGTACTGGCGGCACGTAAAGGAGCAGCTGGAGACCCTCCATAAGCTGCAGCGGAGGCAGGTGAGGCCTGCACACAGCCGGGGTGGGGGCTGGGAGGAGGGGGAAGGCAGGGAGTTGGGAGCCTCACATGTGCCCCTCGGACAGGTGGGTCAGCAGTGGCTGCCGCAGGCTGAGGACCTGTGGCCTGAGGAGGAGCAGCAGTTGGAAGACCCTCTAGAGCCCCTTGGGGACGCAGGTGGGGGTTTCCCCTGCAGGCAGGGTGGGGCTTGGTCCCTAGGCTCCCTGCTCACAGCACCCCTACCACCCCCAGATGACTTTCTGGAGCCTGAAGACTACTTGGAGCCTGAGGGGATGAGGCCTGGGGAAGCTGATGACTTAGGTAGGCTGGGCAGGGTTGGGCTGGTGGGCAACAGGAGCCCCCCTAGCTGATCCCCCACTCATAGCTGCTCTCCCCCAGACCCTGAGGCCAGGCCACCAGCCTTGAGCTACGAGGAGCTGGTTCAAAGGAATGTGGTAAGCCCGGGTAGGCACTGGCAGGGCTGGGGCACTGGGGCCTAGGCAGGAGACTGAGCGCTGCCGCCCCCAGGACCTCTTCATCGCCACCTCCCAGAAGTTCGTGCAGGAGACGGAGCTGAGCCAGCGCATCCGAGACTGGGAGGGCACCATCCAGCCGCTGCTCCAGGAGCAGGTTCAGGGGGCAAGGGCAGCAGGCTGCCCGGGGACAGCAGGGTCTTCTCCCTGGTGTGTGGGGGGTGAGGGGCAGAGGGAAGCTGGGGTGCCCTGGGGGAGGGGGGAGCAGTGCTGGGGTCGTGGCTGGTCTCCCAGGAACAGCAGAGCCCTCTCTGGTGCAGGAGCAGCATGTGCCCTTCGACATCCACACATATGGGGACCAGGTGGTCTCCCACTTTAGCCAGCTCAACGAGTGGTGCCCTTTTGCCAAGTTGGTGGCCGGCCAGCCTGCCTTTGAGGTGTGCCGCTCCATGCTGGCCTCCCTGCAGCTGGTGAGTGGGTGGGGTATGGGAGGAGGGGTGCAGGTGGGGCGACCTCTGACTAACACCACCTCCCTTCAGGCCAATGACTACACCGTGGAGATTACCCAGCAGCCTGGGCTGGAGGTCGCCGTGGACACCATGTCCCTGAGGCTGCTCACACACCAACGGGCCCACACGCGCTTCCAGACCTACACAGCCCCCTCCATGGCTCAGCCCTGACACAAGCCGTGCGAGGGAGGAGGTGTTGGCAGGGTATGGGGCACAGGCCTTGGCTGTGCGACCTGCCCAGCCTAATAAAGTGGTATCGCCATTCCAGCTGCCCACCCCACCACCTTGAAATCGCTCTTTGCAGAAAGAAGGGCTGCCCCACCCTGCCCTGCAGACCACACACACACCACACACCACACACCGGGCTTCCCTTTAATGGTAGGCAGCTCAGCCCAGCACGCTGCTGAAGGCAGCCATGTGGTGCCGCACGCTGTCGGCGATCTGTTCGGCCGACTTGCTGCGGCCATAGTAGTCGGTGAAGAGGCCGTCAGGGTTGAGCAGATAGATGGCGATGGAGTGGTCCACAATGTAATCCTGGTCGTCGTCCTTGGGACCCGCGCTGTAGTACACGCGGTAGCTGCGACTGGCCTGGGCTACCTGTTCGCTGGAGCCTGTCAGACCGAGCAGCCGCGGGTGAAAGTCCTGCACATAGCGGGCCATGGCTGCCACGTCGTCGCGCTCGGGGTCTACGGTGACGAAGACTGGCTGCACAGTGGGCAGCCCGGGCTGCGCCTCCAGTTGCCGCACCACCTGCACCAGCTTCTCCAGCTCGTCGGGGCAGATGTCAGGGCAGTGTGTGAAGCCAAAGTACAGCAGCACCCACTGGCCCCGGAAGTCAGCTTTGTGGCGCGCCTGGCCCCGGTGGTCCAGCAGGCTGAAGTCGCCCTGGCCTACGGCCGCCTGGCGCAGGGCCTTGGTCCGCTGCTCCTGCCGCCACCGCTCCTTCTCAGATCGAGCGGCCAGCCAGGCACCCCCGAGTCCGGCCCCAAACAGGGCTGTGATGAGCAGCCTCGTCCGAAGCCTAAAGCTTGGTGCCGGGTCCTGGCCACCAGTCCCAGCAGGGCCTTGCCCTGATAGGGGCCTCGACCTCAGAGTCGGGACTTTGCCCTGCAGGGTTCCAAGGGGTACTGAGACCAACGGCTTGAGCCCCCACCAAGCCTTGGGCACCCGAACTGGTAGCAGCATGGAGCTGAAGCCTGCGAAAGAGCCGAGAGTTAAGGGGCCAGCGGGAACAAGGGCCGCCCGCCCGCCCCCACCCCCCCTTTAGTTCAGCGAGGGAGGTAGCCCCAGGCTGGTTCCCAAGCGCGCGGACGCCCACCAGCCCTGCCCCCGCCCTCCACACCGGTGCAGCTACTGCCTGGGGTTTTAGTGCGCTTATCTGTAATAAACACTTGTTTCTTGGAAGTGAATGAGCTTGGCTTGCACCCTCGAGAACTGACCAAACCCTCCGGCCTGACAGCGGTCCCCTCCCGGCAGACGCGGGGGCCAGCTTTCCCCCAGAGGCCATCAGGCTCCCGCCTCCGCAGGATTTGGCCCTCCTCCGGAGGCCAGGTCGAAGGAGGGGCGTGCCCCTCGCCTAATGCAAGCCCTCCGCCCACAGGACTGCCCCTTCCCCAGGCGCATACCTTGCAGAAGGAAAGAGCTATGGTGGTGGTCGCGCTGGCCCTGCCCAGGTCCGCGCACACCCCTCACCGCTCCCGGGGTTCGCTGGACCGACAGGCAGCACGCCGTGTTCCAGTGAGCATGCTCTAAAACGGCGCCGCGCAGGCGCAGATGGACAAGCAGCGGGCTTGCTTGGGTACTGCGCGTGTGCATGGTACTGGGTAGGCAGTACTTCCTGCTTTTAATGAAGGCCCGCCCCACGCGTCGGCCTCCGGCTCTTGGCGCGGGCGGCAGCGACTGAGCGAGCGCCCCCTGCAGGCGTGGCGCTGGGTGCCCAGCGGTCGGCGGTCTCCATGTTCACCCCTTCACGGGCGGCAGGGCTGGGAGTTTCTGAGCATGAGCCTAATCTAGCGCTGCAAGTCCCAGAAGCACCTCCTCCCTCCAGGCGGCGCCCAGGCTGGTACCCACGGGGGTCAGAGGGCAGTGAGCCGCACTCCAGGCCCATCCCCACGTGGGGGACATGTCACAGTGGACCCTGCCGGGCAGAGACATAGGGTGGCAAACTCCGGGAGGCGTTATCTTCAGCTCCTCAGCCCTTAAGCCCTGCAGGATTGAGGGTCCAGGGACACGCCTCATGCAGCTCCTGCTTGCGTTAACGGGGCCAGGAGGGAGCATAAGAACCAGAGGACAGGATGGGGTGGATGACCAGACTGCAGAGCACAGGGATGTCATGGACGGTGGGTCTACTACACAATAAGGCCCACCCAGAGAAGCAAGCCCACCAAACTTGGGGGTCTGCCCCCGCACAGGACCTCACAGAGGGGCACCTTGCAGCCTCCTCAGGATGCCAGTGCTTGCCAGTTTCTGGGCCTGGGCTGAAGTGGGGAAAGTTGAGCTTCATGTATTTCCCCATAGCCTTCTTAATAAGGATGGAGCCTAGGAAAGAGGGATGTCATGAGTGGGGCAATTGCCTGGGAGGTGGAGAATGTTGAGAGAGGGGTCACGGCTCTGAGCATTAAGGGTTTCCTGTGCGCTGAAGCCCAGGTTATCACCCTCCACAAGTTGAGGTGGGGGACTGAGGCACATTGTGGAGGTCAGAGGTCAGGCATCGCCATCCATAGCCAGATCAATGATTAAGCTAGGCCCCACTCACAGTTGTGAGTGGTTGTCAATCTGTGACTTAAATAAATAAACTGCCATCGAGTTGATTCCATGCATAGGGACCCTATAAGATAGGGTAGAGGGCTCCTGTGGGCTTCTGAGACAAACTGTGGGAGCAGACAGCCTCAGCTTACTCCCTTGGGGCAGCTGGTGGTCATAAACTGCTGGCCTTGGAGTTAGCAGCTGACTGTGTAATCCCCTACACAGGCTGGTACCTGTTCTCAGGAGCACAAGTCTTGGGACTGAGGAGAATGTCACCCATGTGAAACATCATCCTATCTCGGGTACTGAGGGGTAGGGGGTCTTGGTCCTGTTCTGTAGGGTGGCGGGGACAAGGGAGCCAAGTCCTGACCTGGGACCATGACGGGATTCTCCTGGGAGAAGCCTTGTGGTCCTGGTCTTGGGAACTTAGTCTGGACCAGGCCGGTCAATGGAACTGCCTGTGGTCACTGGCTCTCCAGCCTGAGGTGCAAGTGGCCACCATGATTCCTGTGGGAGGTTTGTCCAGTTCGACTTGCCTAGAGCACTGGTCAGAGCTGCTCCCAGCCCAGCCCTAGATGTGGGAGCAGGAGGGGGAGGCATGAAGTGATCTTGGGCAGTCTGCCAACCCTGCCAGCCTTCCCCAAGGATCCATTGGCACACCCTATGGTGCTCCAGTCCACCAAGGTGCACCCCAATGCCCTGAGAACCACTTTGCTTAGTGCCAGAAGTTGCTTCCACCGGGGGAGTCCCCAGGCCCTGACACTTCGAACCCTAGGCCAGGGAGTCTTGGGGTCCCTGAACCAGCCATAGCCCTGGGCCTGCAGTGTTGTTTTCTTGTTGGCTCCTCCGATCCATATCTCTGTGTTGGTATCACTGTCCAGCCTGCCCCATGTCATCAATGGTGGTCGTGCGAGGAGTGGGCAGAACAGAACCCCCAGTTCCCCTTCCCCTTCCCCCAGGGCCTCGGCATGCACAAAGAGGCGGACTCGCGGCTGCGTGGGGACGCTTTAAGCAGGCTTCGATGGGGCTGTGGTCGCCACGCGGGTCAATAGTCCATGTCGGTTAAGATCGGGGCCAAGTAGTCCGAGTGCCGGATCCCGAAGCTCCAGCCACCCGGCTTCCGGTACTGCAGATGGGTGAGGCCATGGAGTGAGCTGCCAGGCTCTGCACCCCACTCCTCCACCCCCCACCTCAGACCCTGGATTCAGGCCCCCCACCCCCACCCCCGCCTCCAGGCCACCTTGTCCACATTGTAGGCCGCGGGCCCTGGATTCAGGGTGTAGTCTTCTGGCATAGAAGTGCGCGCCAGCATCGTGAACTGGGGAGCCCGGGACTTGTAGACCGTGGGGCTCACCATGTGGTAGGCACAGGGCCCCGGGGTCTGCGGGAGGGAGGAGGGCCGCTGGGTCCCGCTTCCATCTCCCGCTGACCACCGACACTGCCCTTGCCTCTAACCCCTCCGGGGACCCCTGACTGCGTTGGGTCTGGCGGCCCTCCTCACCTTGCTGAGGTCCTCGAAGAAGGCGCCCGCGGCCCTGCGGCCATAGATGGAGTACGTTGGCGCTGACCCTTTACTGATGACGCGGGAGCCCAGGAGGGAGGGCACCGTGTAGGTCGCGGGGCCTGCGTGGGGAGGTGGGTTCTGGCGGAGCGGTCTCCCCACGCCCCTCCTGGGGTGGGGGGGTGGGGAGCCGGAATGGCCCCTTCCCGCCTCACCTGGGCTTTTCTGCTCCGATTGGGCGCCCCAGTTTCGGGAAGCGATGGTGTGCCGAGGCGCGCTGGGGTACGCCAGGTTCCCGGCTCGCTCTGGGAAGTATCTGCCTGCGGGCGGACAGGGGTGCGGACGGGGCCGCGGGTGGCGTGTTAGGGGCCCGAGGGAGTCAGACTCCGTTTTGCCTAAGCCCCGTGAGAGTCGGGCTGCTGGGTTTTGAGATATCTGCGATGTTTGGGTCCCCGAGGGGGTGGGGCTTGGGGTTCAGGTGGGGTTTCCCAGGCGGGCCTCTCGGGAGGCAGCTCGGCGATGGGGAGGTGGGGGGCGCGGAGGGCCTGACCCGGTCCGGGCGTGAGGAAGCGCGCCGTGTCGCGCGGGCGGCCGTAGATGGAGTAGGAGGGGGCGCCGTCCGGACCGCGCACGGTCATGCGCGCAGGCACCAGGTGGCCGGGCCCCGGGCCGCAGGTCTGCTGCTGGGCGGGGAGGCGCGCCCCGAAGGTGTAGGCGGGGGCGCGGGGGCGCGACGGGTCGTGGAGGATGTAGCCTGCGGGACGGGCTCAGCGTCACCGGTGCCCCGCCGGGTCCCCACCCCCAACTCCGCGCGGGCGCAAACCACCCTCCAGTGACCCGCCTCCCAGGCTCCCCAGGGCACCGACACCCGCTCCAGACCCACATCCCCCAACCCAAGTCGCCCAGGGCACTGACACCCTGCCTCCTTCCCAAGGCGTAGTCTCAGCTGCTCCGCTAAGAGCGCCCCGCCGCTCCCCAGTCCAGACTCAGCCACCGCACAGACCCCTCCCCCACGTCCTTCCTCTGCCAGTACCAGTGTTGGGCGGTAGCTGGTACTTGGGGCCAGGGCCTCGGGAAAGCGCAGCAATCGGCCCGCGGGGTCTGTGAGGGCGCCAGGAGCCGACCCAGACGTCCGAGTCCATAGCTCCAGTGACTGGCACCTGTGGATGGAGGGGTGGCGGCCCGGCCCTCCACCCCCAGTTCACGGGGAGCTCATCCCCCCTATTCCCTCTAGCTCAGCTCGACTCCGGGAGCGGGGTCCACCCGGTATGCCGGGCGCCCGGGAAACAAGCTGTGGCTTTCAGTGCTTGGTGGCGGGGTGTGGGGCGGGGCAAGCGCTTTCAGGCCATCTCCAGTCCCCGGTCCCCAAAATTAGTTCAGCAGGGAGAGTCCCGGATTTCGAGAAGGGAGATCTGGCGCTTCGGGAGAGTACCTGGGGAGGGGCTAGCCCTGAGGTCCGAGGAGGTGCACTGACCTGTTCTAATGGCGCTCAGCAGCAGAAGGCTACTGTAGGCTGGATTTCTGCCCCTGCCCAGCCCAACTCCTAGACCCCATTGTGTCCCTGTACCGCTTCCTGGCAACGGGACTGGCGGCTCTGTGCCCCAACCTGGCTCCACCCCCAGTCCCTGCACCCTCTCTGGTGGGGCCTCTCGCCTGCCGGCCGCCTGGCATTGTTAACCGCCTCATATACATGTGAAGGCTGGAAACGGAGGAGGACCATGAAACTAGAATCTATACCTTTTAATGATGATGTTGTCTATGAATATTGAAAATACCGCGGACTGCCAGAAGTGCAAACAGATCTTACTTAGCAGAAGTACAACCAGAATGCTCCTTAGAAGGGAGAATGATAACCTTTGGACAGGTTATCAGCAGGGACGGCTTCTGGGACAGGGCATCCACTGAGACTGGAAAAGTGAAGGGTCAGCAGAGTGAGCTGCCTTTACTAGTTGGGTCGGGATGAGTCGGATCCCACTTGATGACATTTAACATACCTCTTGGCCCACCAGGCCTTGAGGATGATGACCCCAATTAGAGCAGCCAGTCCACAGAGAGGAGCACATGGCCAGTCCCAC
>NW_022103898.1:271253-274706 GCF_000313985.2 Echinops telfairi | reverse complement strand
AAAAAAAAAAAAAAGAGTTGTATGAGCCCCTAATAAAACGATTAAAGAAAAAGAAAAAAAAAATCCATTTAGCACACCAAAGCCAATGATGAAGGAAAAGAAGAATTTTACTAACTTAGACAGTTTGAAATTGAACAAATATGCTATCGAGATGTGTTGATTAAAAAAAAGATGTGTTGATCATTATTGGTGATAGGAATGTGAAAATTGGAAACAGGAAAGATTTGTAATCGGAAAATATACCCTGGTGATTGATCAATCAATCGATCACATGATAGAATTTTGCAAGACCAATGACTAATTCATCGCTCATGACCTAGGTGGACCTGGACAGATGGAAGACACAAGAATCACATCCATTACGTCTGTGGGAAGAGACGCTGGGGAGGTTCATATCACCAGCCCAAACCAGGTTGAGTTAATGCTCACGTGCAAGTTCAGGTTGAAAATCATGGAAATTAAAGCAAGTTCACAGGAGCCAACATATGAATCAGATTCCATCTGAATTCAGAGACACAAGTACAGATTTCATTCATTAAATACTAATGACTGGAGACCAGAGGAGTTTGGGGATGCCATCAGGAACACCATCTGCTGGATAGCGGGGAAGTGGGTGAAGGGAGACGTTGGTTAGTGTAAGATATGACAAATGATAGCTTATAAATTATCAAGGGTTCATTGGGGGCGGGGGGAATGGGGAGGGAGGGGAAAATGAGCTGATACCAAGGGCTCAAGTAGAAAACAAATGTTTTGAGAATGATGAGGGAAACAAATGTACAAAAGTGTTTGACATAATGGATAGATGTATGGATTGTGATAAGAGTTGTACAAGCCCCCAATAAAATGATTAAAAAAAACAACCACACCATCCGCAAAGAAAAGGACATGAAAAAGATGGTGAAGAAAGGAAAGACCACGATGGATGTCAGAAGAGATTCTAAAATTCACTCTTGAACATAGAGTAGCTAAAGCACATGGAAGAAATGAAGTAAAAGTTGAACAGGACATTTGAAAAGGCAGCTCGAGAAGACAAAGCAAAACATTAGAATGAAATGTGCAAAGACCTGGACTTAGATAACCAGAAGGGGAGAACACACCCAGGATCTCAAGCCGAAAGAAATGAAGAAAAGACTCAAGTCTTGAGCTGAGTACTGAAGGATGCTGTGGGCAAAATATTCAATATTGCAGGAAGCATCCAAAGAAGATGCCAGAACTAAACAGTCCCTGTATCTGTTAACCTGGAGGCATTTCACGGAGGTAACCTGTGACCAAGAACCTGGTCCTGCAGGAAGAAGTACAGCAGCCCTGAAGGGGTTGGCAAAAAACAAGTCTTCTGGAATTGGTGGACTAGCAATTGAAATCTTTCAACAACCCAGTGAAGCACGGGAATCACTCACTGGTCCATGCCGAGAAATCTGGAAGACACTTACCTGTCTAGAAAAGATCAATATTTCTTGCTTAACTGTCCTAGGTAGACCCTCCAGTACAATATTGAGGAGGAGTGGTGAGAGAAAATATCCTTGTCTTGTTCTTGCTTGCAGGAGAAAGCATTCAGACTTTCACCTTTAAGTATGATGGAATTATTATTATTTTTTTTGTAAATGCACTTTGCCAGGTTGAGGAAATTCTCTTCTATTCCTTGTTTGTTGAGCATCTTTAGTTATTTAGTGTTCTGTAACAGAAATATCACAAGTGGATGATTTTAATACAGAGCAATTTAGTAGGGTAGGGCTCCAAATTCAGGGTGCTAGCTCCAGGGCGGCAGTTCTCAACCTGTGGGAGCCCCCTGGCTGAACTTCTTCCAAGACAGCTCAGTTTATCTATTTAGCAGTCCATGGTACTTTCAATATTCTTCTCCAGCACCACAATTCAAGTGCTTCAGTTTATTAGGCTTCCTTATTCAATGTCCAACTTTCACATGCGTACGGGGCAATTGAAAACACCATGATTTGGGTCAGGCGCACCTTAATCCTCAGAGTAACATCCTTGCTTTTCAACACTCTAAAGAGGTCTTATGCAGCACGTTTACCTAATGCAACATGTCTTTTGATCTCTTGACTGCCGCTTCCATGCATTGATTGTGAATCCAAGCAAGATAAAATCCTAAACAACTTCAAACTTTCTCTAGTTATCATGATGTTATCTATTGGTTCAGGTGTGAGGATTTGGGTTTACTTTACCTTGTGCTGTGATCCATACTGAAGGCTTCAAACCTTGATCTTCATCAGCAAGTGCTTCAAGTCCTCCTCACTTTCAGCCAGCAAGGCTGTGTTGCCTACCACAGGCTGTTAAAAAATCTTCCCTCAGTCTTCTTGCTACACTCTTCTTCATAGAATCCAGCTTCTCTGATGATGTGCTCAGCGTACAGATTGAATAAGTATGGTGGAGCATACAACCCTGAAGCGCATCTTTCTTGCTTTTGAACCATGCAGTAGTCCCTTATGTTCACACAACTGCCTCCCGATCCATGTACAGGTTCCCCATGATCACAACGAAGCGCTCTGGAATTCCCATTCTTCTTAATGCTATCCATAGTTTATGATCCACACAGTTGAATGCCTTTGCATAATCAATAAAACACAAGTAAACATTTCTCTTCTGACATTCCTTGCTTTAAGTAAAAATTGATCTGAAATCAGCAATGATGTCCCTCAAGCTATATGCTCTTCTGAATTTGACTCGAATTTTTGGCAGCTCCCTTTCACTGCACTCCTACAACTGTTGAATGATCTTCAGCCAAATTTTACTTGTATGTGATGTTAATGATGTTGTAATTAAAGTCCCACCTTCTGTGGGGTCTCTTTCTTTGGAATGGGTATGACTACGGATCTCTTCCAGTCCGTTTGCCAGATGGCTGTCTTCCAAATTTCTTTCTTTCTTTTTTCTTCCAAGTTTCTTGGCATAGAAGAGTGAGTGCTTCCGGTGCTTCTTTAGCTTGTGGAAACATTTCCATGGGTATTCCATCCATTCCTGGAGCCTTGTTTTTTGCTAGTGCTTTCATTGCAGCTTGGACTTCTTCAGTACCATCGGTTCTGCTCATATGCTATCGTTGAACCTGAGATGGTTGAATGTCAACTAGTTCTTTTTGGTACAGTGATACTGTGTATTCCTTCCATCTGCTTTTGATGCTTCCAGCATTGTTCAATATTTTGTCCACAGAATTTTTAAATATTGCAACTTGAGGCTTGATGTTTTTTCCTTAGTTCTTTCCATTTCAGAAATCCTAAGCACGTTTTCCCTTTTTGGTTTCCTAGTTCTAGGTCTTCTCACGTTCCCCGCTAATAGGAGGCGTTTCATTTCTCTGGGACAAATGGTGTGGGTGCTGGGTTCTGCAGTAAATGTCTGCTGACTTATTTATGTTCAGAAACCATCAAACTGATCTACAGCATGGTTGTACATTTTTAATTTCCTTCGTGTAGCTTGTCTTTTATTTATTTATTTTTAATTTAATTT
>NW_022103898.1:256898-269722 GCF_000313985.2 Echinops telfairi | reverse complement strand
ATTCCCTGTATTTTCAGTTCCTATCTGTACCAGTGTACCTCCTCTGGTCTAGCCAGTCTTGCAAGATAGAATTCGAGTCATGGTAGTGGGAGCGTCTTTTCCCCACCCTCCCACCCTCATGAATCCTTGATCAATTATATATTGTTATTGTTTTGTATCATACACTGTCCGCTGTCTCCCTCCACCCACATTTCTGTTTTCCATTCCCTTGGGGCGGAGGGGTGGGGGGTGGGGGGCAGCTATATAACACTTTTCCTCTTTTTACAGCCCCTCAAGATCAGTGTTTTATCTGATGGGTAAAGAATCTGGCGGGCTTTTAAGGCTGCGCGCTTCTAACTTCAGTCATTTTAACTTTTAAAAAAATTTTAAATAATCATTTTATTAGGGGCTCATACAACTCATCACAATCTGTACATATGTCATCTGTGTCCAGCACTTTAGTACATATGTTGACTTCATCATTCTTACGACACCCACTTTCCACTTGAGCCCCTGGTGTCAGCTCATTTTTCCCCCTAGGCATTTTAACTTTACTGTTGCTTTAAATGTACACATATATTGCGTTGGTCCCCCTTTTGTCGTACTCACAAGGAGCACCTGCACAGCTATCTCGGCCAGCAAGCAGCACGTGCACCCTAGGAGCCGACAGGAGGCCTGTTTCGCTCTTTCATTTTTTCTTCCCCTGCTCTCCCTCAGAGCTTCCTGTCCCTTCCTTCTCCGCTCACCCCAACCCCGGCCCAGCCACAGTCTGTAACGTCTCTACCTTTGGCGTAAAAACTCTTTTAATTTTTCTTTATAATAATGGTGTCATAAAATATTTGCCTTTTTTGAAAGTGCCTGACTTTGCTAAGCCTAATGTTCTCTAATTTTGTCCTTGCCTTAAAGTGTTTGGCAGGCTGGTCGTGTTTTCAGGATGTATAATATTCCATTCCATAATATGACTGTACCGAGTTTGTTTATCCGTCCCTCTGTTGTTGGAGTTTTTGTGTGTGTGTGTCTTTTTTTAAAATCATTTTATTAGGGGCTCATACAACTCTTATCACAATCCATGCATACATCAATTGTGTAAAGCACATTTGTACATTCATTGCCCTCATCGTTCTCAAAACATTTGCTCTCGACTTAAGCCCCTGGCATGAGGTCCTCATTCCCCTCCCCGCCCCCTGCTCCCTCCTCCCTCATGAACCCCTGATAATTTGTTGTCATATCTTGCCCTGTCCGACGTCTCCCTTCACCCACTTTTCTGTTGTCCGTCCCCCAGGGAGGGGGTCACATGTAGATCCTTGTAATCCGTTCCCCCTTTCCAACCCATCCTCCCTCTATCCTCCTAGTATTGCCACTCACACCACTGGTCCTGAAGGAATCATCCGCCCTGGATTCCCAGTTCCTATCTGTACCAGTGTACATCTTCTGGTCTAGCCAGACTTGCAAGGTAGAATGGGGATCATGATAGTGTGTGTGTGTGTGTGGGGGGGGAAGCATTTAGGAACTAGAGGAAAGTTGTATTTTTCATCGTTGCTACATCGCACCCTGACTGGCTCGTCTCTTCCCAGAGACCTTTCTGTAAGGGAATGTCCAGTGGCCTACAAATTGGCTTTGGGTCTCCACTCCGCATTCCCCCTCTCATTCACTATGGTAAGATTTTTTGTTCTGATGATGCCTGATACCTGATCCCTTTGACACCTTATGATCACACAGGCTCATGTGCTTCTTCCATGCGGGCTTCGTTGCTTCTGAGCTAGATGGCCACTTGTTTACCTTCAAGCCTTTAAGACCCCAGATGCTATACATTTTGATAGCCGGGCACCATCAGCTTTCTTCACCACATTTGCTTATGCACCCAATTGTCTTCAGCGATCATATCATGGAGGTGAGCACACAATGATATGATTTTTTGTTCTTTGATGCCTGATAACTGATCCCTTCGGCACCTCATGATCATACAGGCTGGTGTGCTTCTTCCATGTGGGCTTTGTTGCTTCTGAGCTAGATGGCCGCTTGTTTATCTTCAAGCCTTTAAGACCCCAGATACTATATCTTTTGATATCTGGGCACCATCAGCTTTCTTCACCATATTTGCTTATTCACCTGCTTTGTCTTCAGCGGTTGTGTCAGGAAGGTGAGCATCATAGAATGCTAATTTAATAGAAGAAAGTATCCTTGCATTGAGGGAGTACTTGAGTGGAGGTCCAATGTCCTTCTGCTACCTTAATACTAAACCTATAAATATATGCACATAGATCTATTTCCCCATGCTCATATATAAATATATTTGCATATGTACATGTCTTTATCTAGACCTCTATAAATGCCCTTTGCCTCCCAGCTCTTTCCTCTATTTCCTTTGACTTTCCTCCTGTCCCACTATCATGCTCAGTCCTCACCTGGGTTTCAGCAATTCCTCTTTGTTACATTACCCTTGATCATGCCCTACCAGGCCTCCCACACCCTCCTCACCACCGATTTGGATCACTTGTTTTTCCCTTGTTGGAGTTTTTGATTGTTTCCATCTATTTGCTATTATAGATATTGCTGCATCAAGCACAGGTATGTTTGTATTTTGTTCTTTATTTCTTTAGGGCATATACCAAGTAGAGAGATCGCAGGATCATAAGGTACTTGTATTCACATTTGTTTAAGAAAGCGCCATACCATTTTCCGTAGCAGTTGTACCATTCAGCAATCCCACCAGCAATGTATGAGCCTCCCAATCTCTCCACATCCTCTCCAGCATTTATTATTTAGGGTTTTTTTTTTTGTTTTGTATTTTTCAAAGAGTGCTGGTGTGAGGTGGTATCTCTCGGTTGTTAACTCATGTTCACTTTTAATGGTGGAAGTGACCAGCTAGGGGTGGGGCATACTAGCAACTCGCAAGTGAATAATAGATGTGCCTTGAGATATTCACGGATGTGCTTTTCACAGTTGAATTTAAAGAGAGGAAGACCCTTGACCAGATGAGCGGACACCGTGGCTGCAGCCCTGGGCCCCAACATGAGAACAGTTGTGAGGCTGGCCCGGACCTGTTTTATTCTGGTGTGCAGAGAGCCACTGGGAGTTCAAATGGATTCCATGGCGCCTAACGCCATGCAACGGCCATTTACAAATGTACGATATGGAGATGGAGGAGCTGTTGAGGTCAGCAGTTCAAGACCACCAGCCGCTCCTCTGTAGGAAGATGAGGCTTCTACTCCCATGCAGAGGTGCAGTCTCGGAAACCCACAGGGGCAGTCCTGCCCTGTCCTACAGCGTCACCTTGAATCAGAATGGACAGGATAGCCACGTTTGGCTAGCCTGAGTTTGGTATTGTAACACTTAGAGATGACGCTCGCCGACGGTTTCTGTCGCTCCCACCAGAGGGCGCTAAGCAGGCGGCACCTTCGCGCGAGGCTCAGCGCCAAAGAGTGGATTCGGCCGCGGAGACTTTGTAGGGCAGCATCGAACTAGCTGCCCCTGTGGGTCTCTGAGACCGGAGCACTTTGGAAAACCAAACGACTTGTTAGAATTTGCTCATAAGTGGCATTCTTTGTAATTTTGGCAAGAAATACATTGAACTCTCTGCCCCAACTGCCGCAGCCATCGTGGCCACTGGCCGTGAGCAGCCCATCAGGCTGGCCAGAATCACCAAAGTGCTGGGCAGAACCCTGCCTCCCAGGGACAGTGCACGCAGGTGCACGTGGAGTTCAGGGACGACACGGGCCGCACCCTCATCCGCAACATGAAAGGTGCTGTGCGTGGGGCGCCAAGCCACTCTGCGGGAGTCCAGCGAGAAGCCCGGAGGCCGCACAGCTAAGGCTGTGAGCGCTGAGGAGGCGGCCGGGTCTCCAGTGTCTGGTCGACCACTTGATCAAAGGGGATAAGCTGCGACTGTTCAGTAGAGCGTTTATAGTGTATATGTCAATGAAAGAGATTTATCTGTTCCTTTGATTGCTTTGTTCCCATTTCCCACGTACCTTAAATCTTAGGGTTTGTATGATTGCTAACTTAAGCGTTCGCCCCCTCCTCTCCTTCACCCTGGTTCTACATATGCTAAGTAAAACATCATTGAGTTTGTCCTCACAGTTGCGACTACTGTACAGAGTACAGCATTCACCAACAACTTCCACATGTGCAATGCAAAGATGTTAGTGACGTTTCCCGCTGTGCCGCATTTATCACTAACCTTTTCCAAATCATCGCACGGCCACCACTCTTCTCTGCCTGGTTTGAGAATTCACTGCATTGGCCATACAGAGCTCACAGACTGTACTTACGGTTACGGAGTTTATCAAGGAAGTGACAGGATCAATAGGCTACAATTCAGGGTCAGGACCAACGAGAAGAGGCACGTAGCAAAGTCTCCCTTCTTCAGTTCATAGCAGCTCTCAGCTCTCCTTGGCCATCCAAGGATCCTGACTCCTATCAGACAGATTTTTTTCTTAGCCCTTGGTCTGGCCCCCGTCCTGCTTGGGCAAGTGTTACAAAGCACATTTGACTGGGTCCAGTGCCCAGAGGCACCCACTCCAAGAGCAAGCCTCCTGCTGAAGGCCCCCCGCCCTCTCACTGTGTTGGCACACCTACTGTAGCTGCCTTGCTCGGTGGCAGCCATCTCACCCCGTCTCCTGGCTCTGCTGCCTGTTCTCTGCATGCTGCTGTGCCTGCTGCTGCTGCTGCTGCTGCTGCTCACCACCTCTGGTGAAGCAACTCTGTCTCCTGGGCCTAGGACAGTGGTGCTCAACATTCCTATCGCTACGACCCTTCAATACAGTTCCTCATGTTGTGGTGACCCCAACCATAAAATTATTTTCATTGCAATGTCATAACTGTAATTTTGCTACTGTTATGAATCAGGCGACCCCTGTGAAAGGGTAGCGACCCACACCTTGAGAACCTCTGGTCTAGGAGTTTCTCAGCACAAAGACCCCTACAGGAAGCATCTCATTCCTGACGATACTCAGTATTGAGGTTTCCTCCTTCCCACCTCCAGAATGGCTCAGCAAGATGACAAAACTGATGTTAGTCCAGGTAGACGAGAGAAACAAATTCATAGACATTCATAAGTGCACAGAAAAGACCTTTATGTACAAGAGCAATTGAATATTGAGAAAACATCCCAGCCCAGTCCAGATCAAGTCCTTAAGTCCGATATTAGCCCATATGTCCTATACAAATCTATAAAGTCCTCTTCAGACTCACGCAACACATGCAATGACACTGAATGCAGGAAGACCAAAGGCCAGTGGGTGGGATCGTGGATCCAGTGGCACTGTAAGCATCTCAGCACTGGCAGGGGTCTTCACATGGCTCCTCCAGCTCCCAGGGCTCTGAGTGCATCAGGATAACTCCATGTGGCTTCTCATCAGAAATGTCTCACAGTGAGCTATATTTATCTCCTTAGCACCTCCAAATGAGGTCACCAAGCTGCGGCTAAACTCCACCCCTTCACTCTCAAGTCTCTCAAATGTACAACAGATTATGTAACTACCACATGATCCATCTCCTCATTAGGGCTCCATGCACTTTATTTGCACTAAGCATGAAGTCATCTAACCCCTTCGTGGTCCATAAGCACCTTATTTACATAGTGGCCCCAATCATGACTGGCTCACTGCCATCAAGTTGATTCCGACTCACAGTGACCCGATGGGACAGAGCAGAACTGCTCCTGTGGGTTTCCAAGACTACATTTTTATGGGTGTAGAGTTTCATCTTTCTCCTGCAGAGCAGTTGGTGGATTTGAACTGCTGACCTTGCAGTTAGCAGTCCAACGTGTAACCACCATGCCACCAAGGCTCCTCCTGTGACTGGCTAGAATGGCCCTATTCAGTAATTTACTCCAGCACAGTATCTAAAGTGAGTCTCTTGTAGACAGAATATTAATGTATTTGCCTTTAGTAGGTGACTTTAACCCATTCACATAGAAAGCAATTACTGATAACTTCTGCCACTTGTCTGTTTCCCACAGTCTGGGAGGTGGGCCAGCTGTCTGAGCTCAAAGCCAGCTGGCTCGAGGGGAAGGCTCTCTTCCTGTGCTGGGGGAAGGTCCTTGTCCCTGTCAGCTTCTGTAGCTCCATGTCTCCAAGTTCTTAGAGACCTCATGTGGCCTCTGGCCTCTGCAATGGTTCTTGCTCTCCTCACCGTGCTACTGTGGTCAGGTTTGGGGCACGGCGCACAGAGATTCTGCTTCAGTAACACTACAGAGAAAACCCTGTTTCCAAACAGGATTTGAGTTAGTGAATTGTGCCAGCCTGGCCGATAATCACATGTGGTGCTGGTCGAAAGGTGGAGGGATAAATGGGTGGTGAAGCCTCGCCTTTCTAGTTCTCGGGTCTCTTGTTTTGTGATGGTTGTATCGGGTGCAGCTGCCTTAGCAGTTCCCTGCTTCAGCTTGCAAGATGGATTTCCTACAAGACATCCCCAAGGAGAAGCTACATGGACCTATCCCGATGCAGCCCTGGGTGCTGGAGCAGCCGTGTGGAGACCCTTGCCAGTGCTGAGATGCTTACACGTTCACGGACTCAGCTTTCCTCCTGCAGTCGGCATCATTGCCTCTGTTTTGTGAGGTGGAGGACTTTGTGGACTGGTGTTGGGTTAATGGGTTCATGTTGGACTTGTGGGCTTGGGCAGCATTGGGTTGGGATATTTTCATGATGCACCTTTTCTTTACATAAAATTCTCTCTTATACATGAGTCGCTGTGGATTTGTTTCTCCAAAGTACCTAGACTAATACAGGATTCTAGTAGCCTACTTGTGGGGGCAGACCATCTAATCCAGAGCAGCGTGGCTTGTCTGACCCCACCTGCGAGTGCCTCAGCTTTGTCCCCTTGCCCCACGAGGCCACCGTTGACCAGAGCAGCTTGGAGGGACAGGTCGCCTCTCTCCATGCTCAGCGCATGAGCAAGTCCTCACTTTCCAGAGCTTGGGACCGGTCTTCTGAAATGTTACCTTGCATATTTTAGCACAGCTCTTTGAACTTTCTTCAGTGGGAAGATTGGTGCTAATTATCATGTTGGAATCCATGTGCAGTGGAATAATGCTGCTAGGGCTCTCTCCTTTAAACACATGTGCACACACATGTACATGCACACAGATGCACATACACAGAGACACAGGTACACACACAGACCCAGAGGCACACAGATAATGGAGACACAAGCACACACACAGAGGCACAGAGACTTGGGCACAGATACAAAGAGACACAAACAGACACACACACACATTGACACATAAGAACCAAACATAGATACACACAGATGAACACAGACACGGACAAAGAAACACACACACCTATTGAGATTTTAACTGAAACGTCATGGACCCAATCTAGATCAGTGTGAGGACCACTGACATCTTTATGACATTCAATTTTCCGTGAATGCGACATCTACATGGCCTCAGGGTCATTTCTGCATGTTAGACTTAAGTACATTGATTCAGCAATGGGCTTCAAGAAGCCACCCACAACATCCTTCAGTCAAGCGGAAGTGAATCTATTATGCTCTGCAGCTCTTCCCTCTGCCTTCCGAGTGTTTGTAAACACTTTATCTTGTGCCCACGACATTTTACTTGGGGACACTGGGGTCACACAGTCTAGCCATGCCATCAGTAATTATTAATGTGTGTTTTCGGGACCACACTGATGTCTGGTGCTGTCCTTTCATTTTTCGTCCTGCCTAACGGACACTTGCCTCCTCTTCCCTACATTGGCCAGACCCCGTTGCTTCTCTTTATAACTTGTTTCTACTTAAAGCTCTGCCTGCCCCCTGCAAATGCCCTACGGGTGTTCTCTGGGTGTCTAAGGATTTCGTAAGGGATTGTTCATGTTTTCTAGGCTTTAAAAAAACAAAAACAAAACTATTCCAGGTTTCTTTAGGCAACTATAAAGTACAGACATACTTTGGAACACAAACAGAATTATGCCACACGAAGCCCACTTTCCTGGTTGTTATCGCCCTTCTGATAGTAGAGCACTTCTTGCGTTCAGCACCCCACCCCCCTGCAACAGAGAAACCGGACTAGTGCCTGCATCAGCTCTGTCCCACCCTCTTGGGGTGCGTCTGCAGCCCCACTTCCCTGTGCTGCCCTTACCACTGTGGGGAACTGTCCAGTGTGGCCAGCGTGGCCAGTTACCAGGTGGGGTGGGCTCTCCCATTGTGGTGACCCACCCCACATGTGGGTGGCAATGTTTACAGAAGACACACTTGAGGTACTCAAACTCACAACCTTCTACTCAAGGCTGACTCAGAGAGACTAACTTTTATGGGTACAGAAAGCCCAGTCTTTCTCCTGCTGAACTGGTGGTTTTGAACTGCTGACCATGTGATCGCAGTTCAGCAAGTAACTACTCCACCATCCGGACTCCTACACTTTAGATACAAGGGTGGGGTAAATGACTTAACATGGTTATTCTAGCCAGTCATCAAAGGAGCCCTGATGGGATGGTGGTGTAACGTTGTTTCTAAACCACCAGGTGCCCCTCACCCCCCAGGAGAAAGAAAGGCTTTCTAAAACCCTAAAGAGTTCTAGACAAGGGATCGACTCTAAGGCAGTGAGTGGGAAGCATCGCCAAGTGGTCTGCCTCCTGTCCTCCCTCACAGCCCAGGGGCCAGGGAAGAGGGACCTTCAGCATGTGCAGCAGGGACAGAGGACATGGTGGGGCACTCTACAGTCAGAGAGGAGCATCAGGGATGGAGGACATGCTGGGGGCACTCTACAGTCAGAGAGGAGCATCAGGGATGGAGGACATGGTAGGGGCAGGGGGCACTATGCAGCCAGAGCGGAGCAGCAGACTGGGGAAGTCGTTTGGTTTCTCCCAAGGCCTTCGGGCCCCAGACTTAGCCAAGATGTCAGAGCCTGAGCTGGACCCAGAATAAGGAGCGTGTCTAGAAAGTCCTGCCCCACCCACCTCCACCCTACCATCTGGGGGATGGTCACCTAATAGGCCCCAGGGAGGGAGCTGGGAGGGGACCAGATGGGCAAGATAGCTGAAGCTAACCAGAGCCAGGCTGGGTGCCAGGGACTTCAGCTGCCTTCTTATCCCGAGTCAGGAGGAAGTCCCCATGTCCTAGTAGGAGGACCACCTCTGTCCTGAGGACCCCAGCCCAACCTCATCAGTGGGCCCACCTGGCACCTGTCCCAGGACTTGCTCCTGAGAAGCAGATGGCAGAGACATGGGTGCCCCACCCCCTCCTCTCTCTCCCCAGAAACCAGATACAGAGGGAAGCAGGGCCACACCCAGGCAGACTATGGACCCCAGGTGAAACTGAACTCCCCCGGAGGGAGGGGGCTGGAGATGTGGTCTGGGAGACAGCCTGGCCAAGGTCTGGGCATGGGCACCAGGCCCCCTGAGTGCTGGCCCACGAGGAGTAGAAGCAGGCCAGGCATGGCTTCTCCATGGGCGGTCACGATTGTCCTCCAGGACATGGACGGGACAGTCCAGGCGATTGTAAGACTGACCCCCCCAAGAGCAAACTTTGGGGTGCTCATCGTTGTTTCCTGGCAGCAAAGCATCCTCAGAAAGGCCCTCCTATCTCTGCTGAGCTTCGAGGAGGAAAGCTAGGCTGCCAGGAGGGGGTGGGGACATAGGGGTCAAGCGGCAGGGCCACAGGCTGCAGACTTCATGCACCCACACTTCATGTTGGAAGACAAGTCCATCTCTGCCCACCCCAGGAGTCCCCACAGTCAAGACACCACACCAGCATGGTTTTCCCTGACCTGCAGGCCTGCCCATAGGGCCCGGCCCTCTGAGTTCCTATCTGCCTACCCGCAGCCCACTCCTCCCCCAGTGGAACCCGCTGCTCCGGTTTCTGGTAACTTCATCAGGGCTGCATCACATTGCCCAGGCTGCGATAGCATCTTCTTGTGGTAACTCTTCCCCACACAGTCCCCCTGCAGCCGGTCCAGCTCAGAACAGGACTCGGAGCAGGGCGAGCTTGGGTGAGAGGGGCCGCGGGCCGGCAGCTTGCTGAGATGTCAGCCGGGGACTCAGAAACTTGCCAACTGCCCCCAAGGACCGACGGGAAAGGTGAGGGAGAGGGAACCGCACCGGGGGCTGGGAGAGGCCGCTAACTCCTGCAGCCTCCCCCTGACACCAGGAGCCCCGGCCACGCAGCTAACAAGATCCAGTCCTGCAAGGCCAGGTGGAGCCTTACCCAGACCACCACAACACCCCTAATTCGAGGCTGCCCACGGTGGTGACTGCCCATCCACCTAGGCCCTCTTGACGGCCTCCACCCATCATCATGGCTCTAGGTGCCTCGGAGACTGATGCCCCCCACTGGGGCTGGGACCTAGATGGGGACGAGGACTGGGACAGCGCCGTACTGACCCTGCTGGCACTGGCTGTGGTGGTCGCCACGGCCCTGGCCCTACATTGGTTTGGCTCCGGGCAGGACCAGGAGGCAGCTGGCCCAGTGTCTGCAACCCCCCAGACCCAGCCTCCTCAGGTGGGAGCAGAGCCAGCCCCTCACCCAAAGGCCAAGATGAGTGATGGTCCTGAGGAACCAGGGCTGGGGAAGTCAACGCTCCCAGCATACAGCCAGGGTGCCCCCACTGTGACTGCAGGTGCTCGGGCCCAGGAGTCCCCTGGCAGGGGACACCCAGCCGCCTCAGCGGGGCCTGTGCCTCAGATGCCTGGAAAGGCAGTCGGCACCGAGGACCGAGGACAGCTTCGCAGCAGGGGTGCCTTGGAAGACCCTGCAGACCCAGGAAGGCAGCCTCCAGGACCAAGCCCTGACCCCCTGGGAAGGAGCAAAGCAGGGGGCATGTCCCGGCCCATCCTGATCCATTTCACCCCTCGGGATCCTGGCGGAGAGGTGGAGGCTGTCTGTCCCAAGGAGCCAGCGGCCCAGACCCCCAGCCACGCATCTGAACCGGACACCAGCCCCTGGCTGCTAGGGGCAGGACCATCTCGTCTACGGGGGAGAGGCCGGGGCAGCCGTCAGCGGAGGCAGGGGGACACGAGCTCAGGAGACAGACCCCGCTCACCCAGACCGGACCCATTGCGGCTGGGTGCTGTGGTGAGTGTTTGGGACGCCGTGGACGCTGCTGTGGCTGCCGCCGCTGAAGTTGCCCCCACCAGCAGGCCCCTGGAAGGCTCCCAATCACCTCCTTCCCCCCAGGGACCTGCTTCTCAGGAGCTGCCCGAGCCCAACACTGTGCAGGTTGGGTCCCTGGCCAATGGCCTCAAGAAGGATCAACCAGTCCCAGTCCTGGCTCTGGGCTTGGGGCCCATAGCAGGTGGGAGCAGGGAAACCCCAGGGGGCCCAGGCAGTGTCCCTGAGGAAGGCTGGCCTTGGGCCAGCAGGGAGGTCCTGATCACCAGGAGCTTCCTCCAGGCTCCAGGCTCTGGGGACCCATCATCAGGGGGACCATGTAGGGACCACCCATACTCATCCCCAGGGCAAGAGACTCCAGAGGATCTCAATGTGGCCAAGGCAGGGGCAAGTGCCCCTCAGGATGCCCACACTCCCCGGAGCCTGGGGCTAGGCGAGGCAGAAAGGCAAGAGGGCCCCAGTCTTGGAGCAGGCCCAGGAGCTGGGCAGGCCCAGGGGGACGAGACCCGCAAGCAGGTCACCGGCAGCCAGGCTGTTGACCTGGGGCCGGGGCAGCCCCTGGATGCAGAGAAGCCAGTCTCAGCCCTCTCGAGAGGTGCCCCAGGCTGCACCCCCTCCCCGAGCTCCTCCACCCCCACCCCCACAGGTGCTCCTTCTGAGCAATTCCCCTCTACCTCTTCACCCACAGTTCATCTCTGTGGTGGTCACTCACCTGCAGTCCCCACTCTTCCAACCGTTTCTCCTCCAGGCGTGGCAACACACAGGGTGAGCCAGGGGCCTTCTGAGGGTGAGCATTTTAGAGCAGTCCCTACCATGACCCTGACCACACCCCCAATCCAGACCCAGACATTGACCCCAACACTAACCACAACTGCAGTCCCAGCTGTAACCTCAAGCCCAACTTCAGCCCCAGCTGTATCCCCAAGCCCAACTTTAGCCGCAGCTGTAACTCCAAGTCCCAAACCTGGCACAATCCCAGCTCAAGCTCCAGTCCCAACCACAATCCCAGCCCAGACTCCAACTTTAACTGTAACTTCAACCTCAACCTCAACCCCAGTCCCAGCACCAACCCCAACCCCAGCCCCTACACCTGCCCAGACTCCAACTTTAACCCCAACCTCAACCTCAACCCCAGTCCCAGTCCCAGCCCCAACACCAATCCCAGCCTCTACACCTGCCCAGACTCCAACTTTAACCCCAGCCTCAGCCCCAGCCCCAAGTCCAGCTCCAACTCTCACCCCAGCCCCAGCTGGTTCAGTCAGGAGTTCTGCTGCTCGGGAGCCCAGGACGACTCTCTCCAAGGGCTCCCAGGGGAGGCAGGTCTCAGGCGGCTGGGGAACCCTCATGGCCATGGTCCTGAAAAATCACCCCTTCCCTAGGCAAGAGGGGCCCCAGGGGAGCGCCCCTAGGGCAGCTCCCTCTGATGGGGTGGCGTCCCGCCTGGAGGAAAGGCGCGGAGGGCCAGTGGGGCCGAGCACCGAGAGACCGGTCGAGGCTTCAGGGGTCTCCCAGACCCGCAGGGCCCGGGCCTCGCCAGGCCCAGGTGGAGCCGGCACGGAGGAGACAAGGCCGGGCTCACCTCCGCCTCGCGCAGCGGAGCCTCGGCCGACGCCCAGGCCCAGGAAGCGCAGCCTGTGTGAAGTGGCTCAGAGTTCAGGGCGCTCGGCGGGCCCAGACGGCCCGGAGCCGCGGCAGGGAAGGGCGCAGGGGCAGCAGGCCAAGGCGGCGGGCGGCGGGCTCAGCGCGCAGCAGCGGGAGGCGCGCAGACTCCTCGTCTTCCTCCAGCGGCC
>NW_022103898.1:253516-256368 GCF_000313985.2 Echinops telfairi | reverse complement strand
CCGAGGTGCCCCTGCGGGGCTGCGGCCTGTGCACCATGTACAATTACTTGTTCTTGGCCGGCGGCGTCCGCGGCTCGGGCGCGCAGGCCGTCTGCTCCAAGGAGGTCTTCTGCTACAACCCGCTGACCGACATCTGGAGCCAGGTGCGCCCCATGCGGCAGGCCCGCGCGCAGCTCAAGCTGGTGGCCCTGGATGGCCTGCTCTACGCCATCGGGGGCGAATGCCTCTACAGCATGGAGCGCTACGACCCCCGCACGGACTCCTGGGCCCCGCGCGCGCCCCTGCCCGCGGGCACCTTCCCGGTGGCGCACGAGGCCGTGGCCTGCCGCGGGGACATCTACGTCACCGGGGGCCACCTTTTCTACCGCCTGCTCAGGTACAGCCCCGCCAAGGACGCATGGGACGAGTGCCCGTACAGCGCCAGCCACAGGCGCTCCAGCGACATGGTGGCGCTGGGCGGCTTCCTGTACCGCTTCGACCTGCTGCGCGGCGTGGGTGCCGCTGTGATGCGCTACAATACGGTGACTGGCTCGTGGAGCCGCGCCGCCTCGCTGCCGCTGCCGGAGCCCGTGCCCCTGCGCTGCGCCGCACTGGGTAGCACCATCTACTGCCTCAACCACCAGGTCACCGCCACCTTCACCGTCTCCGACGCCACCGCGCAGTTCGAGGCCCAGGAGATGCAGCCCTGTCCTGCGGGGAGCAGGGGCATCCTCTGCCCCTTCGTCCTGACCCTGCCCGCCACCGCCGACCCACTGCAGACTGCAATTTGAGCCCCACCCCAAAAGCCAGGGCCGGCATGGCCAGGAAGCCTCGGGTCCAGAACTTTCTGCTCACCGCTTGTTCCACTAAATTTTGTGCTGCCCAGGCCCAATGGTTCCTGCATTGAGGTTGCTCCCCCCACCCCCCACTTGTCAGCTGACCGGCAACCTTCACACTGGCGCCCTCTCACTACTGCCCCATCCAGTTGATAACTCAGTCACTCTGAGGGGCAGAGTGGAGTTGCCCCTGTGGGTTTCTGTGACTTTAAGGCTGGGGAACCTTTCCTTTTTTTTTTTTCCCCTGCCAAAGGCCATCTGGACATTTATAACATCATTCCTGGGTCATACAAAAATGTCAACTTAAAAATTAACCCGTTCTCTTTGGTCATTTAATGAACTTACCCTAATATGATGGCTGGAAGTGCTTCTCTTTGGCAAGTTGTGTGATGTTAGCTGGTACTGCTAATTTTCCGGGCCCAATACTGCCCAGGGGATAAAGACAGCGCTTTCTACCTCTGTAAAGACTTACAGTCTCGGGAACCCACAGGACCAGTTCTACCCTGTCCTAAGGGGCCCCAAGGGTCAGGATTGTCTTGATGGCGGTGAGTTTGAAACAACCTGCCACTGGTTTCAAAATGCTGACCTGGTGGCTAGCAGCCCAATGCGTAACCACTATACCACCACTCCCCTACTGCTCTTAGAATCACCCCCAGCCTCCACATGGTAAGAAAACTACCCACTCAGTCAGAGGCCCCCTCCTCAAGGCAAGGTCAGGATCACCATGGGGGCACCTGCCAATGGTTCTCCCAACACCAACAGCTGGGACTGACCAGATCCCAAAGGTCAGGGCCAGCCACGCAAGGGCATGGGCTAGACTGTCCTGTCCTGTCCTGTCACCCTAAGTCCTGGAGACCAGCTGGAGCTCATGCTGAGGCTTTCTGCTTGGACCCTTGTCCCCTGTCAGTGCTCAGCCCTGGCCACACTTCGGAAGGGCTCTGTCCTTACACTGTGCCCCACCCCCGCAGACCTTAATACAGGCATGTTCTTCAGTCCCAAAACTAGTTGGAGCCAGGTGGCCTTGGGTCCCTGACTTCAGGATCCCGGTTTCTGTCTCCAGAAGCAGTTGGCACCCAGCACCCTTTCCAAGCCCACTCTGAGCATGGGGGAGAGGGGTCACTGGTGGCCGGGGGCTGCTTCCCACTTTGCTTGGCATCAGCAACCCCCATGAGCGCTGACCTCGAGGAGCGCACCCTCATGTCGCGGTAGTCGACAAGCTTTGTTCAGAGGCAGGGAGACACAGAGCAGGGAGCAGAGGGCTCTCATTGCAGGCTTGAAAATAATTTATTGAGATCAGACTAGATGCGCTGTGGCTGTGGCGCTGTGGTTGTGGTCCTGTGGCTGGGCAAGGAGCAGCGGGCGGGCCACCCCTACGGCTTCTGCTTGGTCTCATTGAGGAGCTCCTGCCAGTTCTTCTCCATCTCCTCCTTGCAGTTGAGGAAGGCATCCTCTAGGCGCCGCATGGACTCGGCCAGCGTGGGGTTGGTGCGGATCACCACCATGTCATAGGCCATCCAGGTGGCTTGCACTGTGACATTGACAAGCCTGGTCAGGGACTGGGGCACTGGGCACCCAACAGGCCCACAAAGACCCCACGTTCCTCTTAATGACAATATACAAGACACGGGGGGGGGGGGGCACTGGGCTGCAGGTCCTAAGACCCACCAACATGGCTTCCAACAGAGAGCAGGGGGAAAGCTCCTGAGTCACATGCCTCTAAGGGACTGGGGGAGCGTCTGATCGAAATGTGGGAACATGAGAGGATGCACAGAGCTGGAGCCGGACCAACCCTTGGTTCCACCCATGCACACTCTCAGGGAGGTCGGATTCCACTCAGGTGAGTCTCAGGTAGGTCTGGCCCTGATCTGGCAGGCAGGACCCCACTCAGGCAGATCTGATCATACTTGGTAGGCAGGACCCCACTCAGGCAGGTCTGACCACACTGAGGTAGGTAGGCTAACCATGCTGGGACAGGTCTGACCAGGCTGAGGTAGGTAGGCTAACCATGCTGGGATAGGTCTGACCAGGCTGAGGTAG
>NW_022103898.1:245001-253416 GCF_000313985.2 Echinops telfairi | reverse complement strand
AGGTCTGACCAGGCTGAGGTAGGTAGGCTAACCATGCTGGGATAGGTCTGACCACGCTGAGGTAGGTAGGCTAACCATGCTGGGATAGGTCTGACCATGCTGAGGCAGGCTGACTATGCTGAGATAAGTCTCCGTAGGTCTGACCCCAATGAGGCAGTTATGACCCCCTTTGGGCAGGTTGACCATGACTTGATAGGCTGACCGCCCACTCAACAGTCTTACAAAGTTCCAAACTTCAACGACTGGCTGCCTGCCACTTCTAACAGCCACCTCTGTGTTTTCGTTAAGGCCTAGTCCATTTCGGGGCAGCCCCCTCAAGGGGCATTTCTGGTGCTCCCATCAGATGCCCTTTGGCTGGCCCTACCAAGTATGCACCTGGCACTCATCACCTTGCCCGCTTGTCTCCCCACCTCCCTCCCTCCCCACCTGAACTCCCTGGGGGCAGGGATCCATGGCCAAGCTTGAGGGAACATGAGTTTCATTGGGTGCCCATTAAAATGGAGGCCCAGACCCTCCCATAGAGGCTCCTGCTCAGCAGGTTGGGATAGTGCCCACACCAGCACCTGCACAGATCACCCTCTGCCTCCTGTCCACACCTGCACAGATCACTCCGTCTCCTGTCTACACCTTGGCAGCAGGCAAAGGGCTGGACCCTTGAATGGCAGTGGGTGTCCCCCAGGTCTCCCCTGGGTGGAATAGTTCAACCGTGGTTTCCTCATCTGTAAACAGACCCACATACAGGTTTCCAGGCTGGCTGAAGGGAGGTGCTGAGTTAGGTGCACAGAAAATAAAGAAGCTTGTGTTATAAAACACACACAGAAGGGAATCTGGGCAAAGAGTGAGATGGGTAAGAAATTAAGATACAGGTAAAACAGCTCATGGGAAGGAAGCCCACCAAGCCCTACACCAAACCCCACCCCAAGTCCACAGATGGCCTAGTGACCTTCAGACAGGTATGTCTGGTCTGTTCAGGGTTTCCAAGCAGACTGCCTCATGTGTCCAAGGATGAGTGGCTAGTGCGTTTGAACTGCTGACCCTGTGACTCCAGTCTGACACTTACCTTCCTGGCAGCTGGGATTCGAAGTCTGAGCATCCCAGGGCCAGAGCATAGCAGGAGACAAGTTAAACGGCTCTCTCAGTGGCCACAAAGGGAAAACAAACCCATCCCTCAAAGGTCTTTTGCCAGGAGGAGACTTTCATAGGGCCTTTTTTATGAGGTGGGTGGTGCAGTAGGAAATGCTATCTGTGATTTTGAGACTTCCCTACTTCAGATACAAGGACCATCCTTCTAAGGTTATAGTTTTAATGGATGGAGAACTTATCTAAGAGTGTACCAGTCTCAAAACTCACTGCTATTGGGCCTATTCTCTATAGCTGCTCCTACAGGTTTCTGGGGTGGTAACTCTTTTTTGGAGTAGAAAGCTTCGTAGTCTTTCTCTGAGGATGGTTTTGAACTGCTGACCTTGCGGTTTCACAGTCCAATGTGTAACCACTACACCACCAGGGTTCTTCCCAGGTACAATTCAGAGAGGCAATTCTACAAGACACTGTTATGAACTGTGTCCCCAAACATACTTTGGGATCCAAACCTCACATCTTTTGACGTGACCCTCCTTGGTCACGAGGTTCTCTTGTTTGGTCAACAAGGCCCTATTAGTCCTAACTCCAATCACTCTGCAGGTATCAAAAGTCAGATGAGATACAGAATCAAGCACACATGAAGATTTCCAAGGAAACAGCCATAGAAGTAAAAGGATTTCCAAGAAATCAGGAATACAATCAACAGAAAGTTTTCCTCCAGAGCTAGAGGCCAGTTTCGGACTTCTAACCTCTTAAATGGTGAGAAAATGAATTTCTGTTCCTCAGAACCACCATATCTGGTACAGCACCATCTCTGGTACAGTACCACCAGCTAACTAGACAGACACTGAGATGATGTGTCTACTGATTGCCCTCTTAGGATTTCATCCAAGGAAAACATTCAGAGCTCACAGAATTGGAGGGTCTCAGGATCACCACAAAGTCCCTGTGCATTCAACCACCATCTAGTATTTATTGAGCACCCAGGGACACAACCTGACTGGGGGAAGTTCCCACCAGCAGTGGAGAAGACAATGGCAGGTATTGTGAAGGAAAGGGCCAGAGAAGTGGGTGGGTCAGTCTGATTTTTTGAGAGGGTGCTTAGTGAAGGGCAGGGGGTATTGTGTGAGTCCCTCTCAGTACAGGCTTCCCTCATGTTTGATAACCCTGTACTTATCAAATAGAATGCCCTTTTCTATTGAGGAGCCCTGGTGGTGTAGTGGGCAAGGGCAGCAGTTCCAGCCCACCAGCTGCTCTTAAGAGAAAGGTCGAGTTCCATAAAGACTTAAAGTCTCAGAAACCCAAAGGGGCAGTTCTACCCTGTCTTATATGATTGTCACCAGCATGGACTCATGGCAGTGAGTTTGTTTTGGGGTTTGTGGCAGGTGTAGTATAGTCATCAATGCGCTTAGATTTCCTTAGATTTTAAAGAGATCTTTTATATAGCAGATCTATCTGCCCAACGCAACACATAGTTTGGTTTCTTGACTGCTGCATCCATGCATGTCGATGGTTGATGGATCCAAAAAATGAAATCCTTGACAACTTTAATTTCTTGAAGTTTTCTTTTTTTGATATTTCAATTTATCAAGAAAATTTTCTATGGGGAACAGAAGGATTTCTCCCAAGTTATCTCCCCCAAATATATACCAAACTTAGCTGCTTTTGAATGACTATACACTTGGAGGTCATCAGAACTAGATAGGGATTATTCTCCCTAAGGATTATCAGCCATCTGTTTATCCCACAACAAGTAGGGCCCACTCCCTTCTGATAGGGATAGTTGTCTGTTTCCTTGTAGGAGACCCCAGAGAGGTTAAACCTGCCCAAGGATGACCAAGGTTAGGCCACCATCATGAATCTAGGGTCTGCCCATCTTGTCACACGTATACCCCTGGACCTTCCCATTCCTATGGGCACACCCTAGCTCATCCCCTTCCTGTCACGCTTATGCCTATCATATATCCCCTTCCTATGATGTGTATGCCTATTGTACTGCCCCTTCCTGTGATGTGTGCTTACCTGTAACCATGCCCCCCTAAGGAGATATAACCCTTGGTTAGCAATAAAGTCGGGGTTGTCTTGTTCTTGCTCCCGAGGCTCTCCCCACAAGGACCAAGCGGGGCTGAGGTGAACATGCTACCATGAATTGTGTCTGACTCCATTATTCCAAACTCTCTTCTCTCATGCTCTCGATGACTTTACTATAATCTTTACTTATTATCGCTGTACAATTGCGCCTACTGGGCCTGTGATGATTTGTTGGGAACGCCCCTCTCCCAACAATTTTCTTTATCAGTCCTGTTGTGAGAATATTTCTTTACTGAAACGTAAATTTTCTTTTCTTTATTGAAACTTTTCTTAAGTGCAAACCTGCTAAAATGAACAAAATAAATGGTAAAGTAAAAGAACTGAACAGACGATTCCAAAAGAGCAGCTGGAACAGACAGGGTGCAGGTAATGACATGTGCAAATACCTGGAGTTAGAAAATCAAAAGGAAAGAACACGATCACCATTTTTTCAAATGGAACAATATAAACAGACAGGCAATTTAAGCCACAAGTTGCAAAAAAAAAAAAAAAATGCAAGTGGCATCTAGAGAAGCTGAAAGGAATTCAGTTGCTGTACCAAAAAGAACTGGTCAATGCCCAGCCATTTCAAGAGGTAGCATTTGATCAAGGGCTGACGGTAGTACTGACAGAAGAAGTCCAGACTGCACTGAGGACATTGGTGAAAAACGGGCTTCCAGAATGGAGAGAATACTAGTTGAAATGTTTCAACAAACAGATGTATCATCAAGTGCAAGTTATCTATGCCAAAAAATCTGGAAGATGACTACCTAGTCAACTGACTGGAAGAGATCCATATTCTTCCCAATTACAAAAGGTGATCATAAAGAATGTGGAAATTATTGAACAATATAATATCACACATAAGCAAAGTTTTACTGAAGGCAATTTAAAAATTACTGCAGCCATATATCAACAGGTAACAATCAGAAAGTCAAGTCAGATTCAGAAGAGGATATTTAACAAGGAATATCATTATTGATGGTGGATGGATCTTGGCTGAAAGTAGAAAATACCTGTAGGATATTTATTTATGTTTTATTGACTACATGAAAACATTCAACTGTATAGATAATAGAAAATTACAGAGAACTTTACAAAGAGTGGGACTTCAAGAACACTTCATTGTGCATATGTGGAACCCAACATAGATCAAGAGGCAGTTGCTCAAACTGAACAAGGAGATAGTGGTTCAAAATTAGACAAGATGGGTGGCAGAGATGTATCCTTTGACCTTATCTATTCAATCTGAATGTTGAAAAAATCACCTGAGAAAGTGGATTATGTGAAGAGCATATCATCAGGGTTAGAAGAAGAGGACTCATTATCAATCTGTGTTATGCAGTTGACACTGAAAGTGAGGATGACTTGAAGCCCCCACGAATGAAGGGAAAAGACTACAGCCTTCAGGACGGATTACACCTTAACACAAGAAAACAAAAATCAGATCTATGTGCATACATTTGTAGGTTTAGTATTAAGGTAGCAGACAGACATTGGGCCTCCACCCAAGTACTCCCTCAATGCAAGAATACTTTGTTCTATGAAACTGGCATTCCATGATGCTCACCTTCCCGACACGATCACTGAAGACAAAGCTGGTGCATAAGCAAATGTGGTGAAGAAAGCTGATGGAGGCCAGTTATCAAAAGATATGGCATCTGGGATCTTAAAGACTTGAAGGTAAACAAGCAGCCATCTAGCTCAGAAGCAACAAAGCCCACATGAACGAAGCACACCAGCCTATGTGATCACAAGGTGTCAAAGGGATCAGGTATCAGGCATCAAAGAACAAAAAATCAAATCATTGTGAATGAGAGGGAGTGTAGATTGGGGACCCAAGTCCATCTGTAGGCAACTGGACATCTCCTTACAGAAGGGTCACGGGGAGGAGACGAGCCAGTCAGGGTGCAGGGTAGTAACAATGAAACATACAATTTTCCTCTAGTTCCTAAATGCTTCCTCCCCCACCACCACCACCACTATCACGATCCCAATTCTACCTTACAAATCCGGCTAGACCAGAGGATATACACTGATACAGATAGGAACTGGAAACACAGGGAATCAAAGACAGATGATCCCTTCAGGACCAGTGCTGAGAGAGATGATACCAGGAGGGTGGAGGGAGGGTCGGGTGGACAGGGGGAACTGATTATAAGGATCTACATATAACCTCCTCCCTGGGGGATGGACAACAGAAAAGTGGGTGAAGGGAGACGTCTGACAGTGTAAGATATGACAAAATAATAATAAATTATAAATTATCAAGGGTTCATGAGGGAGGGGGGAGAAAAAAATGAGGAGCTGATGCCAAGGGCTCAAGTAGAAAGAAAATGTTTTGAGAATGTTGATGACAGCAAATGTACAAGTGTGCTTGACACAATGGATGTAAGTATGGATTGTGATCAGGGTTGTACGAGCCCCCAATAAAATGATTAAAAAAGAAAAAAGAGCATCACAACTGGGTCAGTAAACAACAGCATGACATATGGTCAAGAAATGGAAGTTTTTGTTGCCGCTCCTGGTGCTGTTTGTGTGCTCGTTCGGTGCTGACCTGGTACCTCTTTTGTGAAGAGGCAGCTAAGGAGACTCTGGTGCTCGCCACACCAATGAGAAGGAGTCAAGACTGAGAATAAAGGTCTTATTAATTTGAAGGTGGCGGGGCAGGATGGTTGGTGCAGTTTAAGATTAAGAGGCATACACTACTTGGTAAACTAATGAAAGCCTATTGTGGACGATAGGGTTTTTCAATAAAGCAGATCAGATTCTCATTTGATGGATAGTCAATCGTTGCAACAGATACACCTGCACAGTTGGAAATGGAGGAGGAAGAGGCAATCGATGTGGTCCAGCAGCACACAGGAGGCATCTTCTAAAAGGGAAGCTGCTCCTTTTCCCCAGAACTCTGCGCCTATGACCCAAGATTCCATTCTCCATGAGAAAACCACACTTTGGTTGCCCCACATCCTGACTACTACAGTATCATTTTCTCTATATTCCATTTCCCCTTCCCAATTCCTTTATTGTACACGAAGCACAATGCTGTACATAAAGTACAACAAGCATACTGCATTTCCCCCATTTGTTATCTATCGATCTGTCTATTTATTTGTTACTGAATGGCCAGTGGCATGCTTCGATGGACGTCAAGTGGCGATGGACGGGGACTACTGGTCTGTGAAAACACCCCTCTCCCCATCAGTGGCATGCTCATCCAGCTCTTCTCTCGTCTTCTGGCACGTTATCTTGCGCTCACTGTTCAGCAGCAATGACAAAAGGACAAAACATTCCTGCATACACTGCGCAGTTGAGAATTTTAGTGTTTTCCATTTATCATTGTAAAACCAAGGGCAATTTTATAACTTTTTTGTACATAGCTGTTACATGTAGGGCAATCTGTCTTTAAGTAGGGGTAAACTACTCTCACAGAAAAGAAGCCTAGATAGTTTTCCCTTCAAGTTAAGCGTCTTGTTATTTAAATAAACTTCTTATTTAAAATAAAAAAAGAAATGGAACTCTTCAAGGATTTCATTCTATTTGGATCTATCAATATGCAACACCCAGCAGTCAAGAAATGCAACAATCCAACAGCATACTGCATTTCAGAGATCTGTAATGACTTCTTACAGAAGTCCCTCTGATGACTAAGGTGCATCTGACCCAAGCCATGGTCTTGTAAATGGCCTCCTATGCATGTGGAAATTGGACAATAAAGAAGGAAGACACAAGTATTGATGAATTTGCTGTGTGGTGTTGGAGAAAGTGTAATGTACCATGGCCTTTTCAAGAATGAACACATAGCCTTCCTCCCCTGGTCATTTGGGCAGCAGCTCTTGGGTGGTCCCACACTTAAGGCAGGAAGACGGTGGCCTCAAAGACGACAAAAATGCGGCTTGAGTCACTCAACTCTAGGCTCCCGCTCATTATGAAAGGTAGAAGATATGTGCTGGGCCACAAGCAGACTTTGAAGATGACCAGTCAAGGCAAAACAAAAGTATCAGCCTCACCAACAACTGCCTGGCCTTGAGGAAATCCAAACCAAGTACTAAGTCATGCTGGCCCAAACCAGTGTCCACCAGGACAGTATTCCTAATCTCCAACTGGTGCCCTGGTGCAGAAAATGCCACAGGGTGTGCACAATGGCCATCATTGTTCCAGGTGATTCTGATGTGAGTAGAAACACGCTAGCAAGACTGGTGAGAAGTAAATCTTGCAATATATTTCTTTAATAAAATTGGCCAGGTGTTTTTAGCTTTGTTTTGTTTTTTAATGAACAAAGCAGTCATATGAGAAATAGAATAGAAATACTCCCTGGAAAAAGGTATGGTGAGATTTCATATTGATTACTTTGCACACATTACCAGGAAAGAAACCTTATTTGGTAAACTACAGGGGCAGTGGAAAAGCAGAGGCCCTCCTTGAAATGGATAGAAAGCAGCTGCAGTGATGGGCTGAAATGTTCCATGGGTGTGAAAATGGCATCGGATGAGGCAGCATTTTGTTTGTGACACAGAAAGTCGCTCTGAGGTGGGGTTGACTTGACAGCATCGATATGTGTATGTTTTTCACTTTTGCTAGAGAGTGGTTTTAATAGTTTCGTGATTGTTTTCTGGTTTACTCTTGTGTGGTCACTAGCAGAACTGGACAAAGGCCTTCCCAGGGGCAGCAAGGATCGACAACCCCTGTGCTATGCCCACTTTCAATTTAATCTCAGGGCTCAGGATTATGTCACTCTGGTCCCAAATCACCATGCTTCTGTTAGCATTTGTCCTAACTTGTCCTAGGACACTATGACGAAGTGATTCTACTGGCAGGAAAAAGTATGATCACAAATTACAAGAATTACTGCTACTCGCTGTCCCTGAGTCGATGCTGACTCATAGTGACTACCCTATAGGACAGGGTAGAAAACTGCCCCTAGAGTTTCCAACACTAACTCTTTATGGGAGTAGAAAGCCCCATTTTTCTCCTGTGAAGCAACTAATGCTTTTGAACTGCTGACCTTACAGTTAGTAGTCTAACATGTAACCACTATGCAACCAAGGCTGCTCATATATAAATTTATATATAAATATATAAATTTTCCAGATTTTAAAATTTCTTTTCTAAAAAATCATTTTATTGGGGACTCTTGGATAACTCTTATCACAATCCATACATATATCCATTGTGTCAAGCACATTTGTACATTTGTTGCCATCATCATTCTCAAAACATTTTCTTTCTACTTGAGCCCTTGGTATCAGCTTCTCATTTTTCCCC